>NW_017728918.1:104438135-104483719 GCF_001723895.1 Crocodylus porosus | reverse complement strand
CTTCTGGTCCCCCCTAGTGAGTTTATAGACAGTCACCAGGTCCCCCCTCAGCCTTCTCTTGTGAAGGCTGAACAGGTTTAGGTCCCGCAGTCTTTGTTGAAATAGAAAGGAATTTTTTTATTCATTTATTGACAGCAAAATAAATTGATCATTGTATATTTGTGCCATCACATTACTTATAACTTGCATAAATTCTATAATGTATGATTTGAGTTTCTTTCCTATAGCTATGGTCAATGTGTAGATGGAACATCTCATGATCCTAAGCCCACACAAGAAGACCCTCTGGACTGCTGTGGCCTACCACCAGCTCTGCTCAGCTTCCATACCTTGTATTCTTCTAGTGCAAGCTTCCTAAGCAGAAGGACTGGGGATGAAGGCACGGCCTGTTTTTCTTGATATACTCATGTTACAGTCATAAATTAATATAAAAAACAGAAGGATGGCTCACATCTCTAGCGCCTGCATATTGCACTTCTTTCTCCCTATACGTGGATTGACCTAGTTGCACCTTTTGAAAGCATCTACTGTTAGAGACACAGACTAGAGATATAGGCCCTGTATATCTAACCCAATATACAATTATTACATTCTTACAAAAGGGCTGCCTTATATAAGGTGACAGAGGAGTAATCAAGGAACGGAGAAATCCAATGGGCCGTTATATAGGTCCTGATTGTTTACGTACGAGTGCATCCTCCTTCTTCAAAGTTGTAAAATCCACGACCGCAGCGGTCACATTTCTTTCCAGCTACTCCAGGTTGGCATGGACATTGCCCATTTTCATCGCAGTCAAAGGACTTGGAACCAAAAGAATTGCAGTTACAGGGAACACACCCCCTAGGTGACTGCAGGCCAAACATTCCACGCTGCCACGTGAAAGAGAGGAATAACATTTAGTTAGGATTAACAAGGACCTATAGAGCAAAGGGGAAAATGGGTGAAAGGGGTAGGAACAGAGGACTTATTTGGGGCCTTTCCTCACCAACAGTGTTAATAATAATCCGAACAAAATTAATAATGCAAAATAATAATATAATCCAATAATATAATAGAAAGTAAATAATAGACACACACAAACTTAAATAAGGATTTTTCAGTATGATATGAAGAAACAGATAATATAATTCAAGCACCTTGGATTGCTTTTTAAGAATACAGAATTTTTTTTAGATTTCTAGAGCTGTCCTATATTTGTAAAAAAAAAAAAAAAAGAAGGCAATGGGATTGAAAACGCCTTTCCACAGAAACATTTATAAGGCATTTTAAGCACAGCAGTAATTTATTTCAACAGGGAGACTTTTAAGTGTGTTCTAAAAGGTTGGTCATTTAGCCAAATATTCAGGCATGAGGATTGTGAAATTATTGAAGGTCATAGCCAAAAGCTTATTCAATGAATTTAAATACTGACCTACCCTTCAACACAGTCTGCTCTAAGCTTTGCACCTCATCATTATCATTTACATTATAGTTGTCTGATCTAGGACCCCATTTTTTTTCTCTAGGTGAATAGGAAGAGAATTCAATGGGAGGGTATTTGTGTCACTAGATTTAACCTCCCTGGCTGCCTATACACCTGCTCATTCACATTTTAAATAGAATGTGATTAATCAAGTCTGCTCATTAATTGAGTCTAACTAATTGAGTCTGCTCCATGTTCTAATTAAAACTCTCTAGCATCACATCATCATCATGTCTATCAAGCTTCCATGCATTTTAAAATGGCCACAGGGGTATCCTGTGTCCATTTTTAAACACATGGGGGCTTAAGAGATGTGACGATCAGGCATTTTAATTAGAGTGGCCCTCTGGGAACCCCTCTAATTAAAATGCCCCTCCCCTCAGCATGTGTATAGGCAGTCCTTGAGTCAGGGACAATCTTGTTACATACCTGTAAAACATTATGTATGCCTTGAGACTCTGAAGAATACTTAGAGCTCACTTAAGACATAAAGGCAAACTATCTAGTTTGCCACTAGACAGAAAAACAAAGCTTTAAACTAAAATTCATGGGTCAAATTCAGCTACAGTAAAAACTAATGCAACTATGTCAAGGCAAGTTGCATCCCTTAACTCCAATATTTTATGACAATAGCTCTAATAGCCCAGGGCAGAATGATTCAATTAGCCTCTTATAATTATTTTTACTGTCTAGAGAAAGGTTTCCTTTCTTCCTTCCTGCCTTCCTTCCCACCTTCCTTCCTGCCTTCCTTCCTTTTGTTAAGTTAGGATGATTTCCAGAGAACGTGAAACTCCTTATCACTGTGTTAGCTTGGATTTCATGTCACAGCACCACAATTAAGGACAAATTCTAGTAAGCAGCTTGCTATATCACAGCAAATGGAGAAGCTGAAAAATTAGATAGAACAGTTCAAATAGTTAATATTATTTTGCTTTGACTACATTATTTGTAGAGTGAAGGGGAACACTTTAAATTTACTTTTGAAATGATCTAATGTGTGACCTACATTTATGAAGTTAGGCCTTCTACTGGTATAAATAATATTGTTTCATTCAAGTCAATGGAGCTACACTAGTTTATAATGAACACAGGATCAGACCCACAAAAGTAAACTCTACCCTTTTTTGTATGGGTGAAATCACACAGACTTCAATGGATTCCATGTGAGCCCTGCGGATGGGAACACTGGGATTTCCCACTGCCACGGGCATTGACTGATATGGAACAAGTTGCAGGAATGTGGCCAATGGGCAGTGGCTGCCTTGCAGAAGCTGAATGAAGGATTGATCATACATAGAACAAAAAATTATCCACATTCTGATTCTCAAATTCTATAGTGAAATGCTTCACTGGCATGAACCTCAGCCTGACAAAATATAACAGAGAAAAGAATACCCAAATTCATGTAATTAAATTCCAAAGTTCAATTAAATCTACAGACCATCTTCAAAGATCTTTTTTATACGAGGGGAAAGGAAAAACAAAGGAAGAAAATGAGAATACGCAAAAACCTCAGGACAGCCATTCAGATTAATGCAGTGAAGTAACCAAGACACAGCATGCAGCTCAGCTCTCAATAAAAGGTTTGATACGATCTAATAAATTCTGTTTATAAGGGTGAAAAACAGAAAAATTGCCTTGCAGGCTAGCTCTCTGCATGGTGTACAGGAAGGAAGGATCACCAGCAGGCTAATTCTTCTATAACCATGAGTTTTGTTGAGTGAAAGACATTTTGATTCATCATGCAGCCCCCCCAAGATGAATCCTCAGTGAAACCTATTTATATACCAAAATTATTATGGTATTTTATAAGAATTGCATTTACAAGGGATTGGGTTTCTCACTTCCAGGCCACTGGATATTAACAAAGAAAGGTACTGAATCTTTCTGAATATATTATTACTTTTTGCCCTGTCAAGAGGTCTGTGAAATATATGTACATAGTATATATCTGTGTTGTTCTTGGAAACAAAACCATCTCCTGCAACTTCCCTTTTAGGTGTGGTGCACGACAACAGCATAACATTAACATTAGACTGCTTCTACTGACCATGCAAATTAATGGGACTACATGGAGATAAGATAAATCTGCATTCAGCTTCAGAAACTGGTTCTTCCAATATTGTGCACTTGAGCCAATAAAATGAGTCATTTTAGGCAATTGACATGTTGAAAGAAAACTTAAGACCTACCACATTTGGTGGTTCAGAGTAAGTATGTTCTCCTCATGCTTTTGGGCCAATCTTTCTACCATAATTTTTAGGGTTTTTGGTATTCTGAATCATAAAGTGCAGGATGACATCCTGTAAAATGAAATCTATGGATAACCATCTATTGATTTCAATAGAATCAAAATGCCACCCCTTTTTTCTATACATGCCACTGTTGACAATGGTGTCTGATCTTGGTCTTCAAGGTTTTGGCCATACTTTCACTATGCTGGATCGTCAAAATGGGTATATATTAAAGAAGCCTTCCCTATTCTTAAGTCTGATAGCAGGTTACTCTCATGTAGTATAGGAAGAGTGCAAAACTCCCATGCAGAAAAAGCACACCTAATCTAGCCCATGCAGTGCACATGTTTTCAGATTACCGAAGTGACAGGCCTATAAGCACCTCGCGGGCACCCGCTGGCACTTGGAAAGCCCCGTCTCTGTGGAGGAAGCTGGATTTGCTGAGTGTTCCGTGGATTCCCCCTCCGTTTGTGTACCTGTCTGCTGAGCTCACAGTGTTTACCCATGAAACCTGATTTACAGATGCATCTCCCTGACATATCACAGCGCGGTGACACGGATCCTAAAGGATTGCAGCCACAGGGTACACAGAACTGCTCTTCTGGGCCCCAAAAGTGGTTGGGCTTGAGGAGTAAAAGAGAAAAGACAGAGAACAAAGGCAAAGAGACAAGGTGAAAAGAAAGACTGAGAAAAAGGCTGTATTACACAAAGGACAATTTTGCAGCTAACACTTGATAAAATACAAGAGATAAAAAAAAAAGAGTTAGATAACGGAGACTAAAAACCCATGGGTTATACTAAGCTAGCTTGAAATGTTTTCTGTGTACACGTATAGTAGGGGGAGCAAATTCTACCCTCCAATGCAACTGGGCTGTTTCCCTGACATCACTGCGGTCCCCTTGAGTGAAACATTTAAGTAGTATTGAAAATGGAAGGGGAATATTTACTGAGCTTCTTACCCAGAACACTACTTAGGTAAGTGCAATTTTAGATATTGATTCCACAGGATTAATCATATACATTAAATTATGCACATGCTTCAAGTGCTTTGAGACACAGGGACCTAAAACAGGAGTCTTCCATCTGTTGTCCATGGAGCTGTTGTAATGCATAAAACAGATCCTACTGGTCTGAAGAAAACACATTTTGAGAGGGACTGGAATGGTGCATGGATCTAGTGTTTTTTGCTGTGATTTCTAAAGCATGTATTTGAACAACCAGCAAAGCAACAAGCAGTTTTTAACATGGATTTGGATAAAACCTACACATTTCAAGGCAGAGATGGACAAGCATTTTGTTTTTTCTTTTAAATACTGTATTTACTCAAATCCAAGCCAAGATTCTTTCCCTCCATCTAACATGGGGAAGAAGGTCCCTTATCTTGGAACTGAGTATGAAGTGACGGGATGAGGGGACAGGGGCAGCTACTGTGGCTCTGGCACTGGCTCTGGCTTGGGACCAGAGCTGTAGCTGCTACCTTCTCCTGCACTGCTCTTCCCCACCACAGCCTTAGGTGAAGAGTTGGTAGGGGACCCATCTCCCACCCGCCCCATAGCCTTTTTATCCCTTCCCAACCCTACTGCTGCTTACCCTTGCTCTGCTCCAGCAGATTCCAGGCCTGGCTCCACCCTGGAGCATGAAGCATATAGATACTCTGGCCCCAGACTCATCCTGTAGCAATAGTGATGGAAGCAGTTCTGGCTAGGTACATGGATCCCAGGCTGAAGCTGCCATGCTGCTGCCACCACTACTGAGCTTGGCTGGGGCTGATGCCAGTCTGCCAGGGCAGAGCAAGACTAAGCTGTCATGGGCAGGGGAGGGAAGCAGAGGCTCCAGAGAAGGACCAGGGAGTAGGAGCATAGAGGGCCCAAGGCTGCAGGAAGGCAGAGGGTGGGGCAGGCAGGTGGCAGGAGTCAAGCTGCTTGACACCCTCACTGCTCCCTCCATCACCTACCCACCTTCTGCCTCCCCACTACTGCCTCCCCTACCACCTGTCCCCACTGCCACTGCTTTCCCCATTGCAGTGATGGGGAGTGGGGGGAGGATGAATTTAAGACAGCCCTCCAATAATTAGATTCTATACATGAAAAATTATAACAAATTTATAAAGTTCCCATGTGTAGAATCTAAGTATTGCAGGGTTGCCTTAAATTCAGGGTTGTCTGGATTTGGCTAAATATAGTAAATGAGTTGATCTCTCTTAGGCCAGGTTTCTCCGCTTCCTCTTTCTTCTCATGTGTATTACTTTATTCAGCCACATTATGTGTTCACAGTGTATACATTTTTTGGACAACTTACAATAAAAAAAATTGTGTATGTGTTCATTGGACAGAATGGGACATATTTGTTTAGCGTCAACTTTGCTCTAAAAAATGAGAAAAATAACATGGATCTCCTGACAGAAATAAAGCCACTTAACTGTTGTGTGTGTGTATGGTACATGATATTCCATTTAAGAAGAACAATATTTAGTTGTGTAAAACAGAGAAAAACAATTAAATAGAATCCCACCTCTTATTACTCACCTTACACTCATCACACTTCTGCCCCACAACATTGGGCTTGCACTTACACTGCCCGCTCTGAAAGTTGCAGATCTCTGAGAATGAACCATTGATGTGGCAGTGACATGCTATAGGGAAACAGAGAACAGTTGTCACAATGCACTTTGCTATTACCTTTATCTGTGGTAGCCAAGCATGTATGGTGCTATTCTAATTATTGCTAGCCGTGTAAGGTGTCAGCAGCCTAGCCTCTCACTGAGCTGAATTTTAAGGGAGGATCACATGCCAGACAGCACTACGCACTGCTCCACACAACATTGGCATCAACATGACTTGAACTGTAACACTGGCCAAAGACAGGAATTCATTTCTAAAGAAAATAGAAATTAGAAAAATAGATAGTTTAGGAGGCCCCTAGCTGGAGAGCTACACAGGTACCTTTACCTGTGCCTAAAAAAAGGGCAGGCTGTCAACAGGCAGCTTCTTCCCTTTAAAAGCATCACGTGTGCAGCCAAGATGAGCACAAGGTGATTTAAAGCCAGAGCCATGGGGAAGCATGGCTGGAAAGAGCCTCCTCAACCTCAATTCCCAGTTCTGCAGCTTTTAAGTCACTACATGTGCAACCCAGCTAGGTGGCACAGACAGCAATGGCAAGTCCGGGATGTGGGGAACAAGGCTTGGATTCCTGGCCCTGCTTACTTTGAAACTGCCACCCATGCTGTTTAGCTGGCAGTCCCTGATCTGGAAGGGGATGGGAAAAGAAGTGAGGAGCGGTAGAGCAGCTGCTTCACTTGCCAGACTGGGAAGGGACTGGAACATCTTGCAGGTGTTGATTCTTGCAGGAGAAACTTTTTTGCAAGGGAGATGCCTAAAAGATCTTTTTTCTGGAAGGAATATGTTTCCTCTAGGAGAAACTGAATACATATTTGTATGCTCCTGGTTTCTACTAGGAAAGTGACAATTCTTGCAGTAAAAACATAATGTAGTAACACAGCCTTTATAAAACTGTAATTACACTGATGAATTTGCTTCACGCCAAGTCACCAGAAAAGTAGAATTAGAGCACGCCATTTTGCATATTTCTATATAATCAAGTTTAAAACCAGTTCCTCCATAGGAGATTGAATAATGAGAAACATAGGTCTTCTGAACAGCCTGCCCTCTGCAACCAAGACTGTAGACGGGCAGGGATAGTGGTTGTGCAGGAAAGAGGAATATGGTTAAAATCTAGAGAGCAGTCTTTTGCAACAACCAAAGATGACATTGTTGATCATCTGCTTCTACAACTCTCCTATACCCCAGTCTAAACCTATACTGGTGCATGGCATGATTGTGTCCTAAATGCAGGACTTTGTACTTTTCCTTATTGAATCTCATGAAATTTCTTTTGGTCCAATCTTACAAATTATTGAGGTGCCCTACCCTCCAGCATATCTACTATTCCCCCCAGTTTGGTGTCATACACAAACTTGCTGCGAGTACACTCCATCCCATCTTCCAGGTCATTGATGAAGACACTGAACAAAACCAGTCCCAAGACTGACCCCCACTGGACTCCCCTGGCACTCCACTGGATACTGGCTACAGCTAGACACTGAGTCATTGATTACTACCCTTTGAGTTCAATAATCCAGCCAGCTATCTCTCCACCTTAACAGTCCATTTATCCAATCCGCACTTCCTTAGTTTGTTTGCAAGAATGTTGTAAAAGACTATCAAAAACCTTGCTAAAATCAAGGTATATCACTGCTCTCCTCACATCCACAGAAAGAACTATCTCATTCATAGAATGCAGCCGGGTAGGTCACGCAAGACTTGTCCTTGGTGAATCCATGCTGACTGTTCCTGATCACTTTCTCCTCCTCCAAATGCTTAGAAATGAATTCCTTGAGGACCTGCTCCATGATTTTTCCAGGGACTGAGGTGAGGCTGATCAGTCTGTAGTTCCCTGCATCCTCCTTCTTCCCCTTTCAATCATCCAGGACCTCTCACACTGCCATGAGTTTTCAAAGATAATGGCTGGTGGCTCTGCAATTACATAGGCCAATTCCCTCAGCACCCTTGGGTGCATCGCGTCTGGCCCCATGACTTGTATATATCCAGCTTTTCTAAATAGTCCCTAACCTCTTCTTTTGCAACTGTTGTATGCTCACCTCCTTCCCAAACTCTGCTGCCAGGTGCAATAGTCTCAGAGCTGACCTTGCCGGTGAAGACTGAGGTAAAAACGCATTGAGCACTTCAGCCTGCATCATCCGTCAGTAGGTTGCCTCCCGCATTCAGTAAGAGACCCACACTTCCCCTAATCTTCCTCTTGTTGCTGAAATACCTATAGAAACCCTTCTTGTTACGCTTCATATCCCTTGCTGGCTGCAACTCCAGTTGCACTTTGGCTTTTCTAATTTCCCTTCATACCTGAACAATACTCTTATACTTCTCCCTAGTAGTTTGTCCAAATTTCCACTTCTTGTAAGAGTCTTTTTTGTGTTTTAGCTCAATTAAATGTTCCCTGCTAAACCAAGCTGGTCTTCTGTCATACTTGCTAGTCTTCCTGCCATGAAGGACTAGTACCTCCTGAGACTGGGGGGCACCATTTGTAGACAGCAGCATCAGCGGTGAGCAGGGACCAGCTGCAAAAACTGGCGACAGTGTTGGCGGCAATGGGGGGAGGGTCGGGTAACGAGCGGTGACCACCTGCAGAAGTCGGCGGTGGTTTTGGTGGCAGCCAATCTCAGGTGGGGCATGTGCCTCCCCATGCCCTCCCTATGCATCACCTATGCTTCCTGCGTATCAGGATGGTTTGTTCCTGCACCCTCAGTAAGGTTTCGTTAAAGTATAACCAGCTCACCTGGGCTCCTTTCCCCCTCAGACTAGCCTCCTTGGGGATCCTCCCCATCAGCTCCTTGAGTGAGTCATAGCCAGAGTCCACTTTTCTGAAGTCCAGGATCCTTATTCTGCTTCTCTCCTTCCTTTCTTTCCTCCAGATCCTGAACGCAGTCATCTCATGGTCACTGCTGCCTGCTGCTGTTTTGTGGCCAATGTCTTTTTCTGTCTTGCAGTTCCCCTAATTGAAGTCTCTAGTCCTTTTCTAACATCCAACCTGACACTTTCATTTTAAGAAACACTTTCAATAGCAACTGTATACACTGTGGTTGCCATTTATATGTCAGCATCTCAGACACTGCAAACTGCCACTTGATATACTGCAGTTATCCTTCCTGTGCATATAAAGAAATAATGCAGTATCTCTTTCATGACAGTGTGGACCTGTTGGTAAAGGCTGACTTTAAAACAGAATATCATTTTCTAATTACTTTAACGTGTTATGTAGTGGGTGTCATACCAAAAAGCTGCAAATGTTATGACTTGCCACACTATTATTTTCCAAAGTCTTTGTGAGGCATGTATTATACTGAAATAACAGCAAAATAAAAAGCTGTAGTGTCCTAGAGCTATCTTGGTGATACTCTATGTCATAATAACAGTGCTTCTTTATGTCTGCAGAAAGGTTTAATCTGCTTGTATTTTGGGATATATTTAACCACAATTTCCAGGCCTCTTCCTTTTTCCCTTCTTGCTCTATTTAATTTTTAGAACTATTGATGTGCCAAAGATGAGACATAATGCCCATTGAAACATACCTTTAAAACTCTGTTCCCCCTATTATTTGTTAGCAGCTTGTACTATGTTTTTAGGAGCAAGGATTTTATATGTCATCTTGCATGTCGTGTCAATTCTGTTACATGTCATGTTTGTCCCTCGTAATTAGCAACTTACTTTGAAGAAGATACGTTGCAATGGGCATTATGTCTCATCTTGGGAACGTCAATGACCCTTGAAAAGCTAGGCCAAAGTCTGTGTAAGGCCTTCTGGATACTTTTTCCTATTATATATTTTGAGATATGGTACCATAAGAATCTAAGAAAGAAATCAAGAGTATTTTTATCCACACATGGGGTTATATTATTTATATTATATTACACAAAATTCCATGCAATATATTCTTATTTTGGCCACAGATAAGCAGAAGTTAGAAGTCAAGGAGTCAAGACTTTCCAACTAACAGTATGTATAATGTATACAGCAATAATATATATTTTAGTAGTATGAATCTACTAAACTGCTAAGCATTATAAGCTGCATTTATTTCACTTAAACCCCTGCTTACAAATTCACCTCTGGGTGGGGAAGTGTGTTATCCTCACTTGTCATGCAAAGGGAATTTGTGAATATGAAACTTAGGTAATTTCTTTCTCCCTAAGTGCAGAAATCTTTTATCCACTATTACAGTGGTCAAGATCTACCCCGTCTCTCTGTAAAGACAGCATGTTTGATTACAGAAGTACAAACACAAGCACACACATAAGGCCCCTGGCAGATGATTACTCAATCAAACATGTTTCAAGTTGTTACCCAGCCACACAATAATAAAATTAATGGTGTGATAAAACAAGGAATAAGCCACACAAGTATGACAAAAAAATGTGTAATAACTTTGTGGCTGGTTTCTATTATGCCATTAATTGAACATGTGGTCAGGTTGGGGCTCCTAGCTGTGGGAGCCCCATCAGTTCATGGGTGTACCATGTGCCCTTGAGGCTGAAAGCTGACAGCTGATGTGGGTCTCAGCTGCAGGGCACAGCCTTGCACACCCATGATTGGGAGCCCCATCAGCTGATCTAGACTGCCAAACATGGGAGCATGTGGTATACTCCTGCAGCTGGGAGCTCGGATCAGCTGACAGAGCTTCCAGCTTGCTGCTTGCCAATATGTGGCATGGCAGGAGGTGCGACTGTAGGGATTCCACATCAGATCCCATCACACCTTCATGTGTACATCTGCCAGGGGTCTAAGAATCAAACACACTGACTTATTTCTCTTCTGTATGTACACATATTTGAATATGCATCATTATATCTCAATAACTCCTTATACTTCATCCAACTGTAGTACTACGAGTGTAATCCCTCAGTGTTTTCCCTACAAGACTGTACCATTTTTCACTTCCATGACAAGAAATCAGTGCAGAAGGATTAAATCAAACAAACCTTGGACATTTATAAAGAAATCTAGAAATGCTGTGACAAAGTTGGACCATCATTTGAAATGGTTAATGCATTTGACAATGGCACTTTACTTTAGAATGAGAAAAAATATTCAAACAATAATTTGAGAGCAAAAAATCATGCTTTTCAATACTCTTGAGTTTGGATCTTTAATAAAGGGTGAAAATTGAAAACAACAAAGTAAAGTCGTGGTGCCTCTGATACTGTAGCTGCAGGGCAAGACTTCATGGAAGTCTGCTAAAGAAAGGTAAAATCATATGCAAAATGAAAATCCACATGAAAGATGGAAAGAAAATAACTTTGAATAGGAATAAATCATGAGGCTGTCCTTTGCAACTAATTACAAAAATAAAGCTTATATTTCTACATTAAAAATGTATTTATCTTTAATACTATTTATTTTTAATTGTATGTTTTCTGAACTCGCCTTGTGTCCCATGTTCATGATCCTCTCCCATGAAGCTACCACCACTACTGCATGTTCAAAGCATCATCCATGTCAAGGACTGTGGGAGAGTGGTAAACTGCTGAGTGCTGAAATTTGGTGGACTGTACTTTGATTTGTGAAAAGCAGTGCTTTTAAACATTATATATTTAACATGTTGAATTATGTGTCATCTTACCCATGAATTATTAACTAGTTCTGAGACCACTTGAGAATGCTGAAATTCTAATACTACATAGTTGTAAAACATGTGGACAACCTTTTGTATAATACTTGCATACCTGTTGATCTCTTTTTAAAGCTATGCATATGCCTACAACATACATTAAATCAGTTATTCTCAAACAAGGTGCAACAGCACCCTGGGTGCCCGGAGATCCTTCAAAGGTGCTGTGGGTGCCAGACAATGTCAGTGCTGTTAGGTGTGCAAACACGATTCCCCATAAAAACCTAGAAATTCCAAACAGAAATCTGTAGCTGTGGTCTTTCTGAGTTCTTTGCAATAGAAACATTGCTCTATTATTTTCCTGTAGGCAAAAAAGAATGAAAACTAAAAGCTGGCATTTTCCAATGGGTGCCTCAAATCCAGAGGTGCCTCAAGTCTAAAATGGATGAGAACTACTGCATTATACACACCCACACAGATTACAGTTATACAGACTCACATAAACATGCTCATAATGTTATAACCACAGAACAGAGAGACTTGCTATTAATAGCAACACTTTGTACTTTGTGCGTAGACTGTCTTTCCTGAAGGATTCTTGTAATGTTTTGCAATAATTAATTGAACTCCTTGGATGCAGATAAGCATTATTATCATATATTAAATTAAAAGACTGATATTTCATAGAGAAGTAAGGCTGGAAGGGATCTCAAGAGAGCACCCAGTTCAGCCATGGATCAAACCTGCAACCTTGGTGAAATTAGCATCATACTCTAACCAACTGAGCGCGTGCGCACACCCTCTCTCTCTCTCTCTCTCTCTCTCTCTCTCTCTCTCTCTCTCTTTTCAAGAGTCTCTAATAAGATGAACTTCAATTTCTGGGTGCACAGCTTGAGATATTAGAGGACTAATTTCCAAAAATTTGGAATACTTACGATTTGCAAGTCATTTTATCTATAAGAACTAGGATAGCTTAGATTCTTAGGATGAGAAAAGGAAACAGAATGAGGGGTGCCAAAAGTAAGGTACATCAAACCAGAGTCCATGAACCTACTTTTCTCATTGTCAAAAGAGCAAGTCGCCAACAGACCAAATCTTTCAGCCATCAATACAGGCTTCTAAGTTTCATGCCTTAGCCAAGTATTCTGGAAACATCCCTTGGTAATCCCTACAATACTCAACAGTTAGGTGATGGACTGGTTCTCCTTTCACTTATTATTTTATACCGATGTACAGGCAGTCCTCGACCTACAACGCTTCACACTTGCAACTTTTATAAATTGACAACCTGTTTCAACTTTCTGATGTCAGTTTTGGCTTTACAATGCTTGTTCTGATGCGATTTCACGCCAGTGAACTAGCTCGCTGCATCACCCATCTCCCTGGAGAACATCTGTCCAAACTTCCTTGGACACTTTCTTTAAGAAACCAGACAAGACTCCAGAAAAATCTGCAGCCAAGACTCCTGAGAAGACTCTAGCCAAGAACCCTTCAAAAAGTGCAGCACAGTCTCCTCAAAGAAGTCCTTCCAAGTCAATGTGATTGCAGCTATATTATTCATCTATAATTGATTGAGTACAAAATTTTGGGTGATTTTTGGTGAAAACAGAGTATTGGGCCTTGGTTCAGGAACCAATCCCCCATTTATAACATTGTTTCCTATGGGAAAATTGGTTCTGAGTTACAACGTTTCAACTTAAGACGTGGTTTTCAGGAACCAATTGTGTCATAAGTCTGAGGACTGCCTGTAACTCCATTTGCCTCAAAGGAGTCACTTAAAACAAGGGAATGACAGATTCAAGTCCTAAAGGAAATAAAATGTTTCACCACTGGACCTCACTAAAAACAATGTCCTCTAAGGAACAGAAATGTTGTGTACTACTTGCTGGGCCTCTTAACAAAACATATTCTGAAAAATATGCCCTTTGCTACAGTGCCAAAAACACCCAAGTTATGACCATGTCAGTTGAGGAGGAAATTTTTAAGCTTTGTGCATATGTTGAAATCCTTCTAGACATACATATTAATATAGCATTATTAATATATGTATAAGTATACTGTATCACTTGCATATGCGCAGCCCCCTACTTCTCAGGTGCTAAGCAGTATGTTGCTATGGAATATATCTACTCTGTCAGGAGCAGAAAAGCGGACTTACGTTGACAGTTCCTTGCATCAAGAGCATCTCCAAAATATCCGTCAGCACACATCTCACAGAACTGGCCTGCTGTACCTGGCTTACATATCAGGCAAGCTCCAGACAAGCTGTCACAGCTGCCAGGTATGGAGAAGTCAAGGTTGTCATTACATGGGCATGGCTGGCATGATCCCCCTGGTATTAAAGGCTGCCCAAAATAGCCTTCTGCACACCTAAGGTAAAAGAGACAACATTAGTCAGGGTCCTTACCTAGCCCTCTTATGAGAAATGTTTACAGTTGTGTCGTCTTGCTAATCACTAAAGATGATTTGATTCCCTTTCAAGTGTTTCTTAAGTGCCTCTCTCTCTCTTTTTAACAGCACTGTAGATATAGTACCAGCTGACATCCTGCCAACTCTGTTAATAATTAGATTTCAGTGGGGGAAAAAATCTTGTCACTGGCACTGAAGACGAGACAAAAGCATAATAAGAAATCTGTCTATTGGCACTCTAGAGGAATTCAAGTCCACATTGGAAAGGCTTTGTACTACAGCACATCATATGTAGCTGCTTTTCTGTATTCGCTAACCAGAAAGGCTGACAATTCCACCCCACATCCAGGCAACTACCGCCCCCACCCACACCATAGAAATGTATTTGGAGAAAACAGCTTTACAAAATTATATGGATGCAAAATTATTTGTTTGTATAGTAATAAAAGAACCCCAAATCTTCTGCATTGAGAAATCTGTTTAATTATAGAGGTGTGTATGTCTGTGTACATGGAGGTCATGTAACCATATCTCCGTAACACAGGAATCACTCAACTGTCACTAAATAAAATATATCTTGTATTGCAGATTTCAAATCAGAGATATTTAAAAATATCACATTTCTGTATTTCTACTCTAGGACTTCCTATAGATATCACATAAAACATGATAGTAAATCTGACTGAACATCAAGGTATATTTTAACAGTGTATTTCTACTACTCTTGTAGCTCATTTCTCATTTATATTCTGACCTACTCTCCCTTTCCATTAAATTTGCTCACATTTCACAGTTAGACCAACCTGTAAAAAAGGGGAAGTAAAAAAAGGAACGTAAAATCTCCAGGTTCAGACTAATATTGTTATTCATGTCATTTCAGATGAATTCAGACTAGTATAATGGTGGGCCAAAGCTACATGAATACCACGTATCATAAACTGAACCGTTCACAACTCATTTCAAATGCAACTCTAATATTCTAATACAGGTATCCTCTCCATGTCTTAGTAAACTGGGCAGTAATGGTGAGCAAGAATCTTGTGCAGGGTGCTTGAGTAGCTCTGCAGCACTTTCAGGCTCGTAATTTTGCAGTAACTTTACACATTTTCGTAAAGAACATCTCTTTCTTTGCACTTAGCACATGTGCAGTGCCAGAAACCTTCCAGTTGGTTCCTAAATAACTGTATTTTCACATGTATTTATGAAATCATGATTAATTTTGATATTAACAAGCTTATAAAATGATGGACTTAAGAGAATTTAAGTCTAAAGAAGAAATTCTATCGGGATGTGATGAAGTATCTATCTGTAGTGAGATGCCATACACATTAAATGTGTCTTTTTCTTCTTCCCTATAAAACTGAAAACTGTTATAATTAGGGTTAAGTCATCTTACTCACACCAGTCGTCCAGATGGTACTATTTGTGTAAGCACTTGATAACATGAGCAAAGTCTGCAAACTTCATTTTATAAGGTTTATTCCTCATGAGTAGTTTTCTTCTACAGTTGCTTTTCTTGCAACAGGAGTTACCAGACTAGAATCAACAGCCTTTAGAATTTTGCACCATATTTTTCCTGATTTGTTTTATTTTCAGAGCTTCAGAACTTGTCACATATACCACAGCTGTTAGTGGTTCCCAGCAAGGAAATGGATATTTCACATGTCAGGGACTATCAAAAACCAGTTTTCAGCTTGCTTCCTTCAAAATGAGTTACCATATCTGAAGAGATGACATCTAATTTGCAAGACTTCTGGGAACCCTTCTTAATACATGTTCCAATTAATACCAACTATCCTTTTCCCAAAACAAGGAACTACTGGGTTCTCCATGAAATATCTCATTCTAATTAAAGGGAATGATATGTCAGGAGCCACACCTATGCTTTTCTGATGAATCTCTCAAGTGAGTAGTATACTTATTGCTGGAAGGATATATCATACATCCACAATTTACTACTAATCCCTTTTTCTTTAATTAATGTTTATTCATTTTCGGTTTGTTTTTTTTCTATTCAGACTTCAGTTCTGTATCTGATAATACCCACGGAAACATATAAAGCAGCTCATAGGCAAAGGACTCCAGGGATTTGTGAGTACTCTGCTGCTAATCATATAACCCTTCTATTAATAACAATAGATTTTGAAAGCTTTTTGTATTGACTGGTTCAGATTCTGCTAATTAAAACTAGAGTAAAACACAATCCTATGAACTTTGTCAGTCTCTCAAAACTATATACTTTCTTGAACCATAAATATATTTTGAAATAGTGGCAAGCTTCAGTATGAGAGCATGTTGTATGTCTGTGTTATGCAGAAGATCATGGTAAACATTAAAATAATCCACTTTTACTAATCCTATATCTGCTCCCTTTAGGACATTTCCACTTCAGTTACTGTCCTCTTATTCAATGTGTTTTGCCTTTTCAGTGTGCTCACATAAAAGAAGAACAATGATTCATGTGACATGGGAAGTTAATTTTCTGTATTGAGGAAAAAAAATTACATCCTATCTTATCTGCTGACTACAACAGACCAACTATTGGGAAGGAACTAAGGAAAGGAAGGGCTGGAGGGAGACAGAGAGAAAGAGAGAGAAATAAGAGAAAAAAAGGAATGTAATAATTTTGCCTTTTTTCCCTCTTTCTCTCCTTCACTCTTCCTCACTCTCAGTTTTATATTCATGGTTTGCCCTCCCTGTGGCTGGCAGGTAGCCTCTGTCAGTGCTGGCTACAAAGCTATTTGCAAGCTGCAAAATATATGCCTTCTGTCCCTGAAAGCTTGCAAAGAAAGAATTTTTTTGCTACCATTTAGTTGGTTTAATAAAAGATATTGTCTCTGACCCAAGAGCTTTGTTTATCTCTATTTCTTTGACCAACGTGGTTATAACATACATCCCTGAAACACAGAAGATATCATATTTAGCCATTTGGAAATGTAAACTTCATTGATAACAAAGAAAGAAAACATTTTTACCTCCCTGTCTGACATCAGACACCTCCAGGGAAGAAGCCTGCCTAATCTGCACGTCACAGAGCAATGCTCTCACAAAAGGACTTGGAGGTACCCAGGGGAATAAACTTCTACCTCCTACCTCCTGTGTGCAAAATTAAGTTTCTTTTCTACCTAGGAGAACTTTTACAATCTTGTAATTCTCCTCAGCCTGAAGGAGGGTGTTTATACCCACAATCTTGCAAGCAAAGACCTTTTTTTGCTACCATTTAGTTGGTCTAATAAAAGATATCACCTCTGACCCAAGACTTTGTTTATCCAGTTTCTTAGAGCTGCATCCATGCAATTAGGAGCCACAAAATACCAGATTTTGCAGTTCATTTAAGGGGACCATTTTTGAAGTAAATACTATTCAACGTGACTGAAAAAGGCCAATTCAAAGTGACCTATACAGGCAACCCCTGCTTAACGCTGTTTCACTTAGTGCTATTTCACTATAATGTTCATTTGAAATTGATACCTGATTTCACTTAGCGCTCAGCGAGTTTCATTATAACACTCACTGTCACCGTCTTGAGTCATTAAAAAAATTGCAGTCGCCATCTTGGGTCATCAAATATTTTGGGTTTCGCTTAACACTCATTTCACTTAATGCTCCATTTTTCAGGAACCAATTAAAAGTGTTAAGTGGGGGTTGCCTGTAAATCTTTTAACTATCCAAAGGGTGTGGTTATTGCCTTGTCCACCCAGCTGTGCCAGATCAGGGTAGCAACAATTAGCATATCTAACTTCCAACCAACAAAAGAATGGTTTTTTACCTGAAGAAACCCTATAAATTATTTTAAAATAGTTTTAGTTTAAAACGTTATTTTTGTTGCTAAGCAACACACTCAACAGCTTGGAAATACCAGATTTATGGTTGTCCTTGCAATTGTCATTTGACTCCCTTGTGCATTCAAGACAAGCTGTAGAAGAGGCTGGGGTCCTGTCAAAAACAGCCACTGGTCATGTAATTAAAAATCATAATGCATAGGCTGGCCAAATTAATGTGCATGTGCAACCATAAATATGATGTTATCTAACTTAAGAGTGTTTGACTTTGGAACCTACCTAAAAGTTTCTAAAAAGGGTTTTGTATGCATAGTTTCCTAAACTTTTTTAAAAGGACAAAGGTAAGCACAATTTTTGTTTATATACACCTGTAATCATCTCCTCAAAATGCAATGTCAGCAGGATTTGATGGTTGTGTTACCAGCACTGCATGAGACTGCTCTTTACTTGAGAATTAACTACTTCAGCAGCCTGTAGGAGAAGGTTCAAAGCAGAAAGAGCAAGACTGCTGGCACCATGTGTTGGATCCAAAGGGTGGTTAAGGGATCCAGCTCATTTTTTCACCCTCACCCTGTAAGTTGGAAGTCCTGTGGAAGGGATGGGCTGTATTTGGAAACATGTGTGAGGTCTATAAGGTTAGGGAAAAGCCTGTCTTGAACCTCTTTTCTCCCCCCAGTTGCAGAAGTTCTTGCCCTATACCATATCTTCGCTGTGGAAGTGATGGGGCCCGTAATGTGATTCTGGAAACGTGTTGTGGGTCCAGTGCGGTTATGGGAAGTCTTGCCTTAGTGCTGTCTATGCAGGAGCTGGGAAACATCCTGGTTTGTACCATGTCATGAGGAATGGCACCAGTAAAACAGGATCTGGAATCTGTACTAGGCCCAGAGTAGAGGTATGGGTGTGCCTGGCTCTCTTCATCAAAACTACAGCCTGTCTGGCAGGTCTTATGCAATCTTCATACTAATATTTTGGCAAAGTCAGGTGACAGACTCTTTACATGGTTCAGTGATGTTGGCAGGTTGCCACCTTTTTTTCCTGAGAAGCCCAAGTAAGAGAGCAGAAACAGTGCTTTCTGACAGTTTTCAAATTCAGCTGAATTGTAGAGTTCCACAGGACGAAGAAAAGGCACTTCTGCAGCCTGCATAGTTTCTTCCTGCTGAATATCAAAGGTCAGACACAAGCACTGAAGATATTACTGCTTTACAAAATGTCAGGTAAAATCTATATAAGATTCACCCTATAAGAAGTGAAAGCAGGTTTGTTAGAGCTATAGAAATAAAAGCTTTTTAGAGCTTGTTGTCTAAGAGAACTGCATATTACTTCATAGTAATTTAGGGCTGTTAATAGCTGCATATGACTTAGATCAGTTGTCCGTTTGCAGTTGCTAAATTAAAAAGGAATTTCATGAATATTTTTGGCAATGACATATCCCCCTTTAATAGCGAATACATCATGTTTTCTTCTGTTTATAATCATCAATGGTTCCATGAAACTTGTTACAACTGGAAAAAAAAACAAACCTACCACTTAATCAGATTCCTTCCTAAGGAATCTACAGCTTATGTTCCACTCAGAAATAGCACTTGTTGCCCATGGTAGCTGTCAATAACCCTACATTGACAAACTGCCACTAAAGTGCTCTTGATGTGATTTATTTCTGCAGCCATTAACTTCACAGCCCCCTAGTTGAAAGGAGGGTGATGGCTTCCAAAGCAGACAGGAAAAGACAAGCAGAAATAGCACTCAGCAAAACAGAAACAGTGATGATGGGTGGAAGCAGGTGACAGGCTGCACTCTCTCTTTGTGGGGTAAGGAAAGTAGACTGTGGGAAGATACAGCATTGTAGGGGGATTTAAGAAGCAGTCACTGTGACTGCAAATTGGAAAGGAAGGAATCTTGGAGGATTAACAATATACAAAAGGTGTTAGAGGGGGTGACGAGGTCTCTCTTGCATATGCTCTCTCTCGCATATTTTTGTTGTGTTGCATTTCTTGATATAGCCTCACTCCTACCTCTCATCCTGTAAACTGCAAGATTTTCCATTCATTGGTCTTGGCTTACTTGAGGTTCTGCATGGAAACACGTGGAGTAAAATCCCAGTCCTGGGTCCAAAATGGCAAAGTGGAACTGGTTTCAGTGGTACCCTTTGGGGAGGTCACATACTGAGTGGCTAGCAACTGGGATCAGCGATAAATCTGCTAAAGTAAACTCTTGCTTACAAAAGCATGTGTATCTCTGATTTAGTCAGTCTGTAAGGTGCAACTCTACTTTGCCTTCTGCCTGGGATAAGGAAGTCTGAGGATATGCCGTTTCAGCCTTTCCTTCAGGCTACAGTGTTCTTATGCTGCTTTTTACACACTTCTTCTCTGGTGAGTCTCTTAAGAGAGCATAGAATGCAAATGCTGCTTTCCCTCCTACAGGGGTGATAACCCCTGCCTTGTAATTGCCACTTCTGGGGCAAGCCAGTGCAATTTGAGCAGCCTCAGTGAACTGAATTCACTTACACCAACCTTAACATTCACAGAAATTCTAATCTCGACCCTTTCTTCCATAGCACAGGAAAGGCGAGTAGGCTACAAAAATTTACCGGACAGTAGGATCTCTCTCAGTGCCAACAGATCATTAAGGCCATAAATTAAACAGATGACATAAAAACAAATTTATTATTTGTCTTTTGTATAAAGGTTCAATATAATATAATAATCTCAAGCAATGGTAACATTGCTCAAAAATTTATTGGGCCTTGCTGTGTCTTTGATGCAGAGATATATTTTTCTGCCACTATTTTAAACCCAGTAGCTCCATCTACCAAATAAGGTAGTGCAGTAGGGAAGTAGGAGCAACAAAAATTTAAAATATTGGATTAAAATAATGAAAACAACCAATATATTCTGTTAGAAAATTGTATTTTTGGCTCCATTCTGACTTTTCAAAGAAAGGCCATGATAATTCATTGAATGAGTAAGCACACTCTCAATATTCAAGTGACATTCTGAAGACACAAAATTAACTATAAGGCTGAAAAGATGTGCAGAATAGTTAGATTATTTATACAAGTATTATGACTTTCTGGCAAATGTTTTTTTTTTTGGTGAAGTTGTACCTTACTGTTGAACCCTAAAATAAAACAGCAATCCCATGTTTGCTCCTGATTTATACCCCAGAGGAATAAAACTAGTAAAATGTAAATAAGTTATATCAATACCTGTGGTCAATGACAGAAGAGAGTGAATAGGAACCTCTTTACTGATATCATTTTCATGCAATGACAGCAATAATTAACAGTTAACAGATAACAGTGCTAGACCTGAAAAGAGAAATTGCTGAAGGGAACTTTAGGTTGTTTGCTTACCTCTCACAGCGTGGTCCTGCATACCCAGCAGCGCACTCATCACATATTAATCCATTACTTTGGTCTAAATGGCATGTTGGGCTAAAGCTATGTTGTGGATGTTGGGCAAGAAGAGTAACATGGAGGAAACATAAAAAATATATCATTAGCAGCATAGTTCCATTCCTTCTTTGAAAACAGCACAAGAAAAGTCCTTCTGATCCAGCACATGGAGTTTAGGTTCGGCTCCAGCCAACAGAGTTTGGAATGACTCTGCTATTTCTGACAACACTGGATATAGCTTAATGGATGGCAGCATCCCAATTACATGTTATTATGGGACTTTAGTGTATCACTGCATTGTCAGTGCACCATTAAAAAGCGAGAATGTACAGTTGTTTGTCTGTGCCTCCAGGGCCTGGCAAAACATGCTACCCCTGACTCTACTCTTCAGCTAAATCTCTGAAACGGAAAGACAACTGAGTGGAAAGCTCAGTTAACTTGGTTTACATGGAGTGATAAAGGAAGCCGAGGCAAAAAAGGGTAGGGGGCAAAAGAAATATTTGGAAAAGCTTCCAAGAGAGTCCAAGGTTAGATTTTGGCTTGAGTCTTATCTGAGCAAATCTGGAGACAACAGAAGCAGAAACAGGCCAGCAAGTTGCACTGCAGTTTCAGAAGGGTCCATGAGCTACAAAACTACTTTTTTGTGGTGTTTTTAGTTGTAGTTCTATATAACAAGGGTAACACAGTCATGTATTGGCAGTGAAGTTAGTTGTGAACTTACAAACCTGCTATGATTGTGTTTCACTCCGGCTCTGTTCCTTTGCCTTCTAGCATTTTGTATTCTACATTTTCCCTCCCTGTTATAAGACTGACACACTGTAATGAGATAATCTTCTGACATAATGAAAGCTGTAAATGGTTTGAAACAATAGGGAACCAAAACTCTACCACTTTAATGCATTCTTTAGGGGTAGGGGAGTAAAAATGCTATTGTGAAAGGCAATGTTAGGACCTCAACTAGAATACTGTGTAGAATTCTGGTCACCCATGTTCAAGAAAGATGAAAAAAGTGCAGAGAAGAGCTGTTAGGATTATCAGGGTAATGGAGAGCCTGTCTTATCACAGGAGGCTGTCAAAGCTTGACTTCTTGCACCATGCAAAATGAAGGTTAAGAAAAGATACAGTCATTTTTGTACAGTAAAAGGGCAACATCAAGGAGGAATAGGTCAGTTTTAAGGTAACAACAAATGGATCTTATGGGCATAACAACAAATGGATACAAAATGGTTAACAAATAAACCAAGGATGGACAGTAGAAGAAGGTTTCTAACTGTCGGAGGCCACATGTTTCAAAACTGCATTTGAATAGCAAGCATTGTGGAAAAGAAACATAACTTTTAAGATGGAGCTTATTCAGACAATTTGAAGTGGTTGCCTGGTTAGCTCAGGCCTGGAATTAATGGCCCAGAAAGTCTCTTTCAGTTGTACAACCTACATTCCTATGATCTGCCTTGGGTTATTCTGATTCTATTAGGCATCCTCTAGACATTACATTTATGCCACAATTAACATGTTAGTCATGGCATACTTGGCAAAGGTGCTACATGTGCACGCAACTTAAGGTGCCATTTTATGGCAAACTAGACATAAAAATGTTCTACATAAAATGTAGAATATTGTTGTGGCTGGTTTGTATGACACATTAAATTAAATGTGAAGCAAGTCAGGGGCCAGAGCTGACAATCAGTTAATTGTCAGCTCCAGGCGATCACACCAGGGTCTTAAACCAGCCCCTGTGGGGCCTAGAGCTGGAGCCTACAATCAGCCGATAGTCAGTCCTTACCCAGACCTGCAGACACCCAGCTTTTGACTTGCCAATGCAGGGGGAGTTTGAGATCATGATCCTGGGCTCCTCCTACACTGGCAAGCAGAAAGTGCACAGTTAGTATCTGACCCCAATCCCAAAATTGTGCCACCTGCTATGCATATGTGGTATGGCAGGAGGTGCAATTGTTGGGATCCTTTGGAGTTTTTAAATGAACATGTTCAAGGGGCCTTACAGTTTAATTCTTCTGAAACACAATCTACCCATCACGAGACATACTAATTGTCTAACAGGAACAGGACAAAGCTCTTGTGGAAGGAGTGGGTACAGTTTGAAAGGGGAGGGGATAAATATAAACAGATGTTTCCAATAATTTGCACTATTTTGAACCATGCTTCAAACCCTCACTGAAATCTAGACAATGGGAGTCAATAATAATACATTAATTGCTTCAAAAATTACTTTTCACAGTTGAGGTTCCTATTGATGCCTACAAAATGGTATTTAGAGATTTGCTTTTGGGAACTGGCTTATATGTACAGTAGATTGCATTAGAATAATGGTCCAGGGGAACAGTAAGGATTCATTGATTTCTAAAAGCTTGTTTGTGACAAAGTTTCCTTCAAGGCCCACTGTGTCTGAAACCAGCAGACACACAGGCTGGAAATTAAAGACATGTACCACATTGTTCCATAACATGAACAATGTACCTAACAGAGATAAAGGACTCTGCAGCAATGCCAAACTGCAGGGCCCTTGGGATTTCCAGTTTTGGTAAACAAACCAAATTAGGAGGCCCAGTAAAAGCCTAAATTAGGATGTGTACATGTGATGGGTTTGTGAAACAAAGGAATATGCTGACAGGACAGAATGTGGACAGTATGATGACCACAGGAAAGCCAATCAACAATTCCTGGAGATGAATCTTTATCAGAGAAGAGAAAGAATACAAAAGAAAGGATTTCAGAGCAGCAAGGTATCCCTGGGAGTGGAACCCAAAACCACTATGGGCAGAGGAAACATCGCCAGCTCATCTCACCCACCCCCCTGGGGACGGGTGGGCATTGGACTTTAACCTCCAGGCTGCTGACATATGATGTTCAAGAGAGAACCTCTGGGTGAATCTCGCATACTGGCCAGACTTACCTTCCCTCTGTGATAGTTCTAGGACTGGTAGATATAGAATTGTTTGCATTATTCTTATCTGTTATCACTGCGTATCAATACAATTTGCCTATTACCAAATAGAGAGGTTGTGTTCGGTCTTTATGAGTCCCCCTGGAACAAGGTATCTGGATCATAAATCCAGTGCCAAGACCTGTAGCTATGAATTTGTAATTTACTTTATTAGTTGTATATTACTACTTTATATTCATAAGAATCTTGACCTGCATTGTGCAACACAGCAGCCATTTTATTCTCCGAGGTGATGTGGTCTTTGACAGAAGGGTGGAATACACTATGTACTCTTAGGAGATTGCATTTTCTTGTTATTTTTGTGGGTTTTTTAAGTCTACAGTTAAAGACACAACTAAAGAGCTGTGAAAACACAGATTTTGTCTTAATTTTTGAGAGCTAATTTGATCATAGTTCTGTATAGTGACATGGTATTAACCTGAAGCACTAAGATGTGGTACTGTAGCAACAATTATATAAAAGTAATAATTACTAAATCACTATTATTTAGTTTTGACTAAATAATAATAAATAATACATTGCCATTTTTAATGGTTGCAATAAATATATATAGGGTATTGTATAATTTGTACTTGTACATTGTGACTTAAAAATCAAGTCAAGTCCAAAGACAGTATGTGGGTGTATGTGAGGAATTCCAGATCACATTCCAAGGTATATAATGCATAATAGTGGGATATGATAATACAAGTATATTTGCTTGGGCCATGGCAACTTCATTACTCAGAAATGGTTAACTCAGAAACAGCCAAAATAAGTGATAATACAAGTTATTTTTATGCTGTAATTACCATTGTTGTTTATTATGGCAACACCATGGGCTCTCACAGGACTTAGGACTCCTATTGAGGTACTCTGTACAAATATGTAATGAGAGAGTTTTCTGTCCCTGCCTAAAGGCTTACAGTAGAAAATACTTTTTTAAAGAAATGTTTTTGTTTCACAGTTTTATTGATACCAGGTTCATATCCCTCCAGGAAAAAAACAAACTTCTTAGAAACTTCAAAAAATGATCCAACAGTCCCAGTTCATAGTTTTCCATTTTAAGACTCCACACCTTGGGAGCTACCAGGGATAGAAGCACTGTGCTTTATGAGGAATCGCCCCCTTCCAGTGGTACAGTACTCTTGCTTTTGGCCTTCACTGCCTTTACCTGTCATTATGCCAGGAGAAAATCCTTTTTTGCAGGGAAAATCTACATCTGGGAGGAATAAACTACACAGTTCTATGGTTGATGATTTTTAATAAATCAAAGTTATGTGAAGCTCCTCAAGGGTTTGGAATGTAAAATAAATGCCAACAGTGACAGGTTAGCGGGCAGAATGCAGGTAAGGCACTTAAGCATACATGATGTACATCATTTATAAGATGAATATCAACTCCATGTATATCACATAAATATTAGATATGTATAGATGCAGGCAGAATCGCCTAGTTACTGGACTAGTACTGGAGTATTGCCTAGTACTGGAGAAACCTTGGTTGTAGACATTACACTTAAATAGACCTAACTTAGGTTAGGTCAATCTGAGCACCAATCTGTACAGCTGTTTGGGGAGGTTAGTTCAGGTCTGTCCCAGGAGGCAAAGTAAGGCTGGGCACTCACTCATCAGCAGATCAAGATGAGATGCACGTGGGGAGGGAAGAGGAACCCACGTGGCTCGTTAGCTGCCTCTTTGTACAATTACAGCCAGCCAGTGATGTCAGTGTCAGACACCGGCTGGCAAAAATAAAAATGGCAGCCACAGCTACGGAGGGGGTGGATAGCCAGGAGACGGAGCTGCAGCTGACACCGGCAGCACAGCAGGCTCCACAAGCAGACCCTGGGGAGCCTGATAAGCAGGAGGTGACACTGGCTGGGGGGAGAGGGGCGCTCCGTTGAAGACCCCTGCTGAACATTGGAGTTGAGACCAGCTGGCCAAGTGGAGGACGAGCGGAAGTGGTACCTGAGAGCGCAGCAGAACCCAGGTGGGAGTGCCGGGATGATGGGGCACAGAGGATGACACGCCAAGAAGTGAAGACCCGGGGACAGCCCTGAAGGAGGTTGCAATCGAGGCAGGGATCGCTGCTGGGGCCTGGGGTGTGAAGTGATGGACTGGAGGTAGTCAGGGGAGTGACGAACAGAGCTATCCCTCCCCTTAATGGTCCAGGGACAGGGAATAGGTCACGGGTTAGTTTAGGTGTATTTGTTTTGTTTGGCTACCCTGAGCAATGGGGCAGAGGCAATAGGGATAACGACCCTGTGGCAGAGCCACAGGGAAGCCTCAGTAGAGTGCCACAGTGGGGAAGGTACCCCGTAGGAAGGGATCAAGGAGTGAAGGGGTGTAGGGGCTGGCCCGTGGGGCAAGCAGAACCTCTAGTCATTGGCTCCGGGATGTGAAGCGGTCCACTGAAGGTGGCATGAGGTTGGGGTGTAGGGGTGGTGGAGCTCTGTGAGCAACCATTGGGCACAGCCCAGGCCACCGAAGGACCCGTTAACTGACCCCACCTACTGAGGAACACCAAGACGTGGTAGGAGAGGACAGGGTTGGCAACACGGGAGGAGAGAACTACCTCGAGGACAAACCGGCCCGAAAGGGGCATGACATCTGCCAGTAGATCAAAAGCACCCAAAAGCGGGTGGTTGAGGCCCAGCAATCACATGGTGAAAAATAGATGTCCCAATCTAACTTAGTTCACCTGAGGAGATGAACTCACTTAGATTGGGAGTGGGTTAGCTTGATCTAATGAATGTCTCTACATGTTTGGAGTGTAGCCTCGGGGCCAGGAAAGACCAGTTCCTGACCCCAGCCCCAGGGCTGCATTCTTATTACTGCCTTCCCTGACCTTAACTGGGTTATTTTTAGCCCCCACCTCTGGAAGAATAACCCTTCCCCCCCACAGGTTCATCCTCCATAGACCCACCAAACCCTCACAAATCTGCCCACCACTCTGACTTACTTAGATCTGGTTCTTCACATGGGCCCCAGCGCCAGCAAATGTCTGCATAAGTGGCAGCCAATCTACAGTCATTCTGCTTAAAGCAAGTAATATGGTCATAGATCGAGTCCTGTGAATGTGTGTGCGTACCCATAGTCTCTCTTTGCTAACTTACCTCATCTATATAATGGAACTAATGATGCTTCCTAACCTCACAAAGGTATTTCAAAGATGTTACATAAAACATTATTAAGTGCTCATAGATAATACGCTGATGGGAATCCTTACAGCAAACATAAGAACCTGAAACGGAGATGTATCATATTAAATATAATCTGTTTCTTCAAATTTGCTCAGAAGTAACTTAAATAGGCATTATTTGTTTGTATCTGACACCTTCTATTAAACTAAACTAAGAGAGCTAGGAATGTCTAATTAATCACATAATTTGATAAGTAAAAGAGTCCTCAGTATAAGTAATGTATAATTTAGTCATTCACTAAGGACAAGTGGGACAAATCAAGTCACATCACACAAAAGTTGATGAAACTATATTTTACAAACTAAAAAAAGTGTGTAACTGTTATGCTTACACAGATTTGGTGCATCACTGCACATGATCTTTAAGATTTATGAACCAATTTTAGGTACATTAATCACTGAAGTAAATGCTACATGTCAATGTAGAGAGATATGATTCTCATCAGAGAAACAGATGAAGGAATTTTGCTGTTACTTTCTGAATGGTTGACGGAGGCTATCACGTGCACATCAAAAATGCTGTTAATTAAAGACCAATTAAACTGACATTACAGCAACATGATGAGAAATGCATACTTTAACGTACTTCATAGTACACACCAGTTTATTTCATGGTCTCATTTTTATTTTAATTTTAAATCATCATAAAACAGGTTACAGTTGGAGCTAATCTTTAAATTAAGAAAAATCTGAACTGTACAACTAGATACAACAAAGCTTGAGGGTGTTTATAGCCACTGTTTTGGTTCTTCCTATTTTAGAAATACAGGTCTACTGCAAAATTTGGATCCTGATTTGAATTTGGATTCCAAATACTTTATTTGGCCTCCCCAGTCCATAATGTTCAAATGGCACATTTACTTTAGGCCTGTATCTTTAAAAACCACTACATGGGAAAAAAAAGAGATTCCTTGATTCATTTGCAGGAAGAGAGCAATAACAGTTCGGAAGCCATCTGTTACAGGGCTGGCATCCCCAGGCATTTTGTCAGTGAAAACTAACCCCATTACAGGATTTGATTTAGGCCACTAGACATCTGCATGATATATAATACTGGTGTTATCTATCTAGTGCTCCAAGGGTTAACTGAGGACAGGGCTACACTCCAAAGTGTATTTCTAATGTAGGTCAGTCTCACATAGCTCACATACTTGGAAATTCCTCAGGCTGTTTCTGGAAAAGCTCCTGTTGGCAATCTGTTCATATCTGAGGATGAGTGTGGAGATGAGGATTAGCTACACAATTTAGAAGTAGCATAAGGAGTGATCAGAACTGTGATCAGCAATGCATAGCTGGAGGGAAACTCAAGATCACAAGATAATGTGAGAGTTTAATCTCAAGGGAGTCTAAAGGTGCCCTGAACAAATGGATAGGCTATGTAGATCCAGGATGCAAGGTAACCTTGTGGTATAGTGCATGTGAGCAAGAGGGAAAAGAATTTACTTACTGAAGTGGTAAGTACTAGGGGCCAGGCCAGAACTAGTGATTGCAGAGGGGTCAGTTCATAATTTACGTTGAACAGCATCAGCACTAGAACAGTGCTGTTGAAAATGCATGTTGCACACAGCATCTTCCATTCTGTAATGGAAACAGATGACCTGTATAATTTCATTTAAAAAAGAGTTGAAAATGTGGAACAACAACCCCACTGAAAATCAGAGCTAGACATGTATCCAAGAGAAAAACCTGGTTCAGCTGTGCCTTTGGCAGAGCCATTCAGGTGAAGCCTTCCTGCTAATACATGCTGCAAAGCCATGTCTCGTAGAGAAATAATTTATCCCTGAACACATCATCATCACCTTTATCTATTCAATATCAAAGCTGGTTGGAGACTGGTTTACAATCTTTTGATGCCAGTTTCCTAAAATGACAGTTTCCAGAAAGATAAACACACCCAAATAGTGCCTAGGAGAGATTAAAAGTACAGATGTAAACCTGGTGGAGAAGCTGTGAGTGAATGCCCTGAAGCAGATGCTGGAGAATGGACAATGGTCACCTCAAGGGCCAGACCTCTTGCTGCAGAGACAGCTCCCCAAGTGCAGTTGTGGAACAAATATGAGGCCCTGGCTGCACTGGAGGAGTGTGCAGAAGGGGAAAGTGCACTGGAGGGGCTTGCCACCATCACCAAGTGAGCTGAGGGCCAGCCAGGTAAACAGAAGAAGAGACACTGAATCATTGTTGTGGGCGACTCCTTGCTGAGAGGAACAGAGGGACCCATCTGTCATCCGGATCCCATGGCATGTGAGGTCTGCTGCCTTCCCAGAGCCAGGATCAGGGACATCACAGAAAGAATTCCTGAAATCATTTGGCCCTTCGACAACTATCACATGGTCCATCCATGTGGGAGCAAATGATGTGGCCAGGAGTAGTCCAGACCATCATGAATGACTACAGGGCTCTGGGGACCAGGCTTAGGAAGATGTGGTCACAGGTGGCATTCTCGTTGATCCTCTCAGTCAGCAGTCGCAGTAGGCATCACATCACCTGTGTAGGGGAAGTCAACCCGTGGCTCCAGAGTTGGTGTCATCGTGTGGGTTTTGGCTTCCTGGACCACAGTCTGCACTTCTGTGCAAGGGACCTCCTGGGATGCAACAGGATTCATCTCTCCACAGGTTCATTTCTTTTCTTACAGGTTGTCTGATCTCCTACATTGGGCTTTAAACTAAGTACGATGAGGGATGGGGAGGCAGGAGATGGAGAGAGTCTAGAACCTACAAACTGCAAGACACACAGCAGTACACCCCAGGTAGGTGCCAAGGGGCCCGTTGGGCATCAGAGTTGGAGGGCACCAAAGACACCATTTGGAGGGCTCAAGTGTCTCTATACTAATGCTAGGAGCATGGGGAACAAGCAGGAAGAACTTGCATTGCTGCTTGCAGATAATAACTTTGATTAGTGGGGCTAACGGAAACCTGGTGGGACCCTACCCATGACTGGGCAGTACACATTGAGGGCTACAGGTTGTACAGAAGGGACAGAAAGGAAAGGGCGTGGGGTCGCTCTCTATGTAAAGGAGCATTATACATCTACCCTAATCAAAGTAGGATCAGAGGAAGAAAAAGTTGAGGCATTGTGGGTTAGGATACATGGAGGTCATGGGTAAGGGAATTGGTGGTGGGGGTCTGCTACAGACCACCACACCAAGAGGAAAAGCTAGACTTGGAATTCTTGAAACAACTCTCAGAGGCCGTACAGTCTAGGGACATGGTTGTCATGCAGGACCTAAACTACCCTGACATCTGCTGAGAGGAGCAGCCAGCCAAATCTAAGTGTTCACATAAGTTCTTAACTTGTGTGCAGGACTGTCACCTAACGCAGGAAGTCCCACTAGGGGGAATGCCTCACTGGACTTGGTGTTGGCTATGGGGGAGGACCTTGTAGGGGAGCTGCAGTTTCGTGATCATCTTGGGGACAGTGACCACAATCAATCAAATTCACCATATGGTGTAGGGTGGGTAAGATATCTAGTAGGGTGGAAGTGCTTGACTTTAGGAAGGCTAACTTCCATGTTCTTAAGAGTCTAGTCAATGACACACTGCAGGAAAAGAGTATTGGTGAGATGGGAGTCCAGGAAGGGTAGTCATTCCTAAAGGAAGTGATCCTTTGGGGACAGAGGGAGACTATCCCAGTACGAGGGAAAAGGGGAAATGGAGCCAAAAAAAGTCCGTGGCTAAACAGGGAAATTCAGGGGAGCCTATGGGCAAAAAAGAAGGCATATAGGCAGTGGAATCAGGGGGGAGCCACCGAGGTGGAATATACCTACTTGGCCCGCACTTGCAGGGAGGCAGTTAGAAAGGCCAAAGCAACTACAGAGCTGAGGCCGGCAACACAAATTAAAGACAACAAAAAGGCTGTTTTTAGTTATGTAGGGAGTAAAAGGAAGGCGCAGGGTAGCACAGGACCCCTACTGAACAAGGAGGAGCAATTAGTGACAGAGAGGGGGGCGAGGCTGAGCTATTCAATGAGTTTTTTGCCTCAGCGTTCCTAAACAGGGGTCAAGATAAGTTTCCTAATGGGTTCTCTAGATGGGCATCAGAGGGACACCAGCCTACCAAGTGTCAACACTGACTCGGTGCAGTCATTTGGATGGACTGGATGTGTTCAAGTCAGCAGGCCTGGATGAGCCGCATCTGAAGATATTGAAGGAATTAGCTAGTGTCACAGCAGAACCACGGGAACAGCTGTTTGAGCACTTGTGACACTCGGGTCAGGACCTGGAGGACTGGAAAAGGGCCAATATGGTCCCTATTTTCAAGAAGGGGAGGAAGGAGGAACCGAGTAACTATAGGCCAGTTAGGCTCACCTCCATCCTTGGAAAGGTCTTTGAAAAAGATTGTGAAGGATCATATTTGTGGGAGTCCAGTGGGAAAAATAATGCAGCAGGGAAACCAGCATGGATTCGTAGCAGGTAGATCATGCCTGACCAGTCTGTTTTTGTTTTATGACAGGGTCACAAAATGTTTAGACATAGGAGTAGAGGTGGATGTTGTTTTCTTGGATTTTAGCAAGGTCTTCGAAATGGTATCTCATCCCATTCCCATAAATAAATTAAGAGGCTGTGACATAGATGTTTACATGGTCCAGTGGTTGGTAAAGAGAATGGTAGTAAATGGGTCGGTATTGACATGGAAGGATGTGGGTAGTGGGGTCCCACAGCGTTTGGTCCTTGGACATGAACTCTTCAATATCTTCATCAGTGACTTGGATGTGGGTGTGAAGTGTACTCTGTCCAAGTTTGCATACGATACTAAATTGTGGGGTGAAGTGTACACTCCAGAGGGTAGGGGACGATTGAAGGCAGACCTGGACAGGTTAGAGAAGTGGGCAGTACATGACAGGAAGCAGTACAACAAGGACAAGTGCAGAGTGCTGCATCTAGAGCACAAAAATATCCAGCACACCTACTGGCTGGGAAGTGACCCTCTCAGCAGCCCAGAAGCAGAAAGGGATCTTGGAGTCATAGTGGACTTAAGGTGAACATGAGTTGTCAGCGTGACAAAATCATCAGCAAAGCTAACTGCACTTTATCATGCATCAGCTGACAGGTGATCTTGTGGCCACCTACAAATTCATTAGGGGTACACAGCAAGGGTTTGGAGATGCTCTGTTCACAATCTGACAGAGCAGATTTGACTAGATATCAGGAAAAAACTTCTTCAAGGTAAGGGTGGCCAAAACTTGGAATGGGTTTCCAAGGGACCCCTACCTTGGGGGTCTTTAAGAGAAGCCTGGATAGGCATCTGGCTGGGGTCATCAGACCCCAGCACTCTTTCCTGCCTAGGCAGGGGGGTCACACTCGATGATCTGTTGAGCTCCCTTCCAACCATAGCATTTATGAATCTATGAATCTATGATCCATTTAATTCTAAATGCGATGGACACACAGAAAGCAAATTTCTAGTCAGATAATCTAGCATGAGGGTCTGAAAGAATTTTACTTGGATATAATATTAAGTGATTTTTTGGTTTGTGAACTTTCAAGGACATTGTGATGGATAAAGCTAATTTTTTTTTCATCCCATGCCATCTGCATAACTGCTTGCAGTTAAACGTCAGTGAGTGAACCTCTGAAGTTTCATCATTTTTACATGATTTATCTAAACAGTTCATAATAATTATAGTAGAATTTTTTAACTTTCAAGAGATACACCTTAATTCAATTAAGAAAATTCTGTTCTCTACACAAGATTTGGAATAAGTAACTACTATTTGATATTTGAGGTCTTATTGAAAAAATATACAAAATGAATTGCAGCCAGATTGGTAATCCAGCTAGTATACTCAAAACCAAAAAAAAAAAAAAAACCCTTCGAAAAATGTATGTGAATTCTGCAACTTCAGTTTTATAATCTGGTAGACAGATATTGTGTATGTGTGGACAAGACTAAGAAAGGCACCTATAATAAAAAAGAAATATTAGTTGGCAGTGACAACAGAGGACTAGAAGTCAATATTTCTTGGTAGTATACCTGGCCCTGATCTTGAGCTTTGTTACTTAAGTTATTCATCTTTTTTGTGCCACTGTTCTGGTGGCAAAACAGGAATCTACTTACCTTTTGCTGTGTATTTATCACCTAATGCTCATAAAAACATATTATTTAAAAAATAAAGCATGCTTTGAGATCGATCCTCTAACATCAGTGAAAAAGAAAACTGTTTATAAAAGTAACACAATTTATCAAATGTAAAATGAAAATGCTGTTATATGGGAAATATGTATCTTACTTGTTCGATGGTATATTTAATGGACAGGCACACAACTGGCAGTCTTCAATTGTCCCTTTAGTAGGATCTCCATAGAAACCAGGAAGACATCTGTTACAGTAAGGGCCACTGGTGTTGTGCTTGCAGTCCTGAACAAAAGAGGGGAAGTACATATCATTCCCATATCAGGTACAGAAAATGGGGATGGTCATTTTGCCCATCCTCCAACCAGTTCAGGAATGCTAGGATATTCTAGGAAAACACTTCCATATGGCAGTCTTTAGATTGTTTCAAGGGCACAACCAATGTTGTTTTCTTTCTGGAGTAATTTCTCGAACAAGACTAGAAGGCTATTTAACACTGAACCTTTATCTTTGTAACATACAATTACATTTTGGAGTTTAATTCTGTTATATTTTAAAGGCACCTAACCCACTTAGTACTGTGAATATGTTTACTGTTGTCTGTTGTAAGGCTACAGTATGCTCTTGAGAAACAATGGCAGGGTTCAGGTACTCATCTCGGATATACAGTACACACTATACCAGCCAGTCACTGGAAAATAACTAATGGTTTTTATAAGAGACTAAGCAGATAATAGGCCAGATCCTGAGTTTGGGATTTAACAGTTGATATCAAAAGACCTCAGTGTTCAGGTGTAAATAAAGCCTGCATTAAGGTTGTAGGCCAAATCAGACCTAGGATATGGATTAATTCATCTAAATACTTCATGTGAATAGATATTTCTGAATAGATATTTTCTGAAACTGTGATTTAATTAAATATTTCCAAAGTACATTTTAAAAAGTTTGCTCATTTGCAGAGAAAATGGCATTGTCGTTTGATATGCATATGTTATGATTTACATTTTAGAGTGGCATTGCCTGAAATATATTACCTTTCTGTTTATGATACTTCCTAGTCAATGGCACTGTAGAGTCAAAATCACCTGTCGTTACAGATGTCTGTCTACTTCAGGAGGTTGGATTTTATTGCCTGTATGTGCAGTGACTGTGCCTTTGAAATGAAAGCATCAGTCAAGGCAATGTTTATAAATTTCTAGAAACTTACATTGGAAATTAATGCCAGGCACTGAGACACTTGCAGCTACCTAATTTTATGGATAGGGCCTTCAAGAATCTTTTAAAGGAAATCCACAGTAATATGATTTTTGCTTTAAGTACTAATGTTCAAAATTAATCAATAAGATACACAAAGTAACTAGGAACATTTGTACTTTCAGAAAGCATTGTAACAAAACTGATTTCAATATATTCCTCATAAAAGAAAACATACTATTTTACATCATACAGTTTACTTGTAAATTAAATGAAAACAAACCTGGCATCTTTCTTTGCCTTACATTTGACAGCTAGTCTAACTCTATCCCAAATACACAATTGGTCCAATAAAAGATATCGCCATAAGAAATTCCTGCCTTTTGGACACTTTCAACTTACTGTGGAACTACCTAAATAGCTCTGCAGTAAAGCATGTCTGTCTACATGTGTGGAGCTATTAGACCAGAGTAAACTCATTAACTCCACCATAGGTTAGTACTCTCCTACAGTTGACTTATTTTCTCCACCGCAACACGTACATAGAGAGTGACTGGAGCTAGCTCGGGTACAAGGGCGCTACAGTGTGGGGTTGTCTGCTGGCTAGCCCCATATTATAGCAACCTTGTGCCCCAGTCAGCCTCTCTGCAGCATGTTGAACTGGGGTGGAGAAGCTCCACGCTGGTAGGCTGACCCCCAGAGCCATGCCAACTGGGGCTGTGCCACCCTGGCTCAACATTTGGGGTCAGGAAGGAATTTTACCCCATGGTCAGATTGGTATGGAAAGTAGGGATTTTTAACTCTCTCTGCAGTGGAGAGTGCATCCCTCTTCCTTAGATCTTTTGAGCATATTTTAACAGCAGCAGCAGGACACTCTCCACCATTGTGCCATAGGTTAGCCTGTGGATCAGAGTTGATTGTGTAGTTTTAGTAAGAGGTTAGACAAAATTTTTTATGAGATGGTTTAAATAGGGGTGGTCCTGCCTCAGGCACGGGGGTGGACTAAATTAGTGTTTCTCAGCCTTTTTTGTACGAGGACCCATTTGTAAACATTGATGGCCAGTCCTGACCCAGTAAATAGTTTAAGCAGAAAACACACAAGTATTTTGGCCTCAAATTACTTATTGCACACTACAAGTTGAAGCAGTCTTAATTTTAAAGACAAAATCAACAGCAACAGGAAACAATATTAACATGTGGCCCTCCATTACACTCAAGTGGCATTCATCATTGTGTATTCTGCACAATGCAAATTTCCGGTACCCCTTGCTCCTGACTCAAAGCCCCTGGCCCTATTGGTGTCCCTCATTCCTGACTTGCAGCCCCCTGGCCCTGCCAATGCCCTTTACTCCTGACCTACAGCTAACTGGCCCTGCCCCTCATTCCTGAGCCACAGTCCCCTGCCGCCCTAGGCCATGCTGGTGCCCCTCTCTCCCAACTCACAGCTTCCTATCCCCCCAGCCCTTCGGAGGGGGGCGGCAGGGAGGGAGGCAGCTGTCCTCATTCTACCTGGGCCAAAGCACAATTGTTGCAGTGGCTTTGATTCATAAAGGTGGCAGTGGAGTGAGTCTGGCCTCGGCACAGCCTGGAGGGAGGAGAGGGGCTGGGGCTCCCACACCATATCAGTTAGCCTAACCATGCCCCCCACCCTCAGCAGTATCTCGTGGCCGCCCCACCCCTGTGAGCATGGGCACTGGGCCTGGTGCAGCTCCCCATTGCCCCCAAAGCGTCTCCCCACCCACCTCTCCACTGGAGGGGTAGATACCACCCCCCTGAAACCCTTACCCTGCCGCAGTCCCAGCACCCAAACATCTTCCTCTAGCTCCAGCATGTACCCTCCCTACCTCACAAACCCATCCTTTCCAGACACCCTTCCCCCCAACACATGAGTGCTCCCCCCCACAGCTCCCCAGAGAGTCCCCATACCTTAGTCTTCCAATCCCCACTCCCCACAGACTTACAAGCATCCAGCTGCCAGGGGTGCTCCCACCACCCTGTCTGACTGTATGCCAGCCACATGCATGTGCACAGGCAGATACATTTGGCACCCCTTACCTTCAATCACCCCAAAAGCTCCTTGTAGGCTGGAAGGCCATAAGCTTGCAAAGGTAAACTTGTGCTTTCCCACATTTTTCTGTGACTAGTCACAACCCTTTCAAATATTCTTGCGACCCACTTTTGGGTTGTAACCCATGGGTTGAGAAACAGTGGACTAGATGACCTTCAGACCCGCTTTTCTATGATTCTACAAGTCTTTGAAATCTTGAATTCATCATAATCATGGAAAACGGAAGACAGAATAAAAGCCTGCCTGCTTGACTTCTCTGACAGTTGATGGTACATGAAAAATGGAGTATGAATGGAGACTTACTATCACTGGTGTTGGAACAGAAATGTATTTTGCCCTTGTGTCACTGGCTGCAGCGGAAAGGGGAGACTCAGCCCCAGAAAGAACCTTGCTGTACTCTATCACAGGAAGGCATGGAAATTCATGCTTTAAAACAATACTAGTGAGAGGACATGCTTAATTAACATATCCTTGGCCATCAGGACAAATGCACTTTCCAGCCAACTGTTGACTTTGAGTACAGATGAGAATTGCCTTCTCCTTTTCTACATTTATTAAAAGGAAGGATGCTGAGACAGCTCCCCCTCATGATTGTCCATCTGCTACCAGTCTTACACTGATTTTGCAAAGCTAACACTTATAAAATTTTTGTGGTGATTTCCATGCCAGAAATGAGTAGAAGTGCACAATGCCCACTAGCTTAAAAGCACTTGCTTCCTGCTAGGTCTTGTCCAAATGGTGTAGGCTCCCCATTTACATGAATGAGTGAAACAAAATGAAGACCAAGTCCCCAAAGGTTCCTATTACCAGTTTTGATACCTTAGAAAAAAGATCTTCTGGGATCCATTTCCCATCAGATTAGTGATAGACTGCAGTGAATGTTAACAGCATGAAAAGCTTTTGTTCTTCACAAGGACTAGATTTAACCAACCTCCTAATGCTGTACTAACTGTGAATGTGTAATACTACAAAAAAGGATTTCTGCATGGTTAGAACTTGCACTGTGTACCAAAGCAGTTATCATGTATATCACAATGGTAATGAGAATGATGTCTCACACAGCTCTCTATATGGCTGTTCTAGGGATCAAAGGGCTTTGCAGGTTATTGTACAATCTGCATTAGAAATAAGCTTTTTATACAGGCCTATGCCAGAGCAGATGATCTGAGCTTTTATCATGAGTCAAAAACATATTTCAGCTGCTTTTCAACTGCATTTCAAAGCCAAGGAAGAGTAAAAAGAGTATCATATCAGTAAATTAGGTGCCTAAATTGTCTGTTGTATTACTGAAAAAACACCATGAATAATAATAAGGAGGCCAAAAGGCTGCGTAAATCTCAATAGAAAGAATGCCTTTGATGTGAAACATTTCTCTTTTTCAGCATTCAGACTTCTCCCTCCTTCACTTCAAAGCCTTATGATCCAAAATGAATAGCAGCATTTAACAGCCTGCATGGATAGTAACCAATCTAACTTCACTCACGGTGCACTTAATGTGACTTACAAGGAAACCCCAAACAGATTATTGAGCATTTCTGTTCTACTTTTCTCTACAGGATGACACAGTGTAAGCTCAGACAGCACAGTATTGAATACAGAATAAATGCTTGATAATGTTGTAAGATTATATAGATGTTGCACATTACACTTTTCAACTGTATATAGTTTAAGTCTGTTTCACTTCTGTCTGACCCCGTTAGAAGATATAGGAAGAGCTTTACTCATCTGTCACTGATTCACTGGTGATCATCAGCTTAATAGTGAACAATCACTTGACTACACAGCCCTACAACCCCCTGTCACTCCCCGTAATGGAGTGGGAATAAATGAGAGAGAGATCTTCCAGGTTTGGGGACAAATAACACACACAAAGAAGGTAATGAACTATTGTAGCTGAGCAAGTGGCTCTCAAATTTCATCTGGCCATGTACCTCTAAACAAAATAGCCCTGAGCTGCTGATTTACCTTTTGGGGCCTACCATCCAGCCTTTCCTTTTTTTTCTTGCTAACTGGTTTTATCTCATATTGATGTCACAGACACTGTGGCTGGAAAGTACAATCAGTAATGTAATAAATTGTCTCTATCTTTGTAAGGAAAGACAAATCCATATTAGCCTAGTGATGATTTTTTTTCCATTGGATATAGAGGAAAGAATTAAAAATGTGACTGTCATGAGGGCATTTTTTTCCTCAGTACGACTTTAAAAAACATAGAGTATAATTAAACTGAGAATCATTGTAGGTTTCTATTCATGAAAAAGCAATTTGAAAAATCCACTGATCCACAAATTAAGGACATCTTGTTTTGTACTGCAATGCAATTAAACATCTTGTATGGGGAAAAACAGAAAGACCAATGATAATTCTAAATACCAAATTATACTGTAAGAACCCTGAATTTTCACTTTGCAGTTTTCCCAGCAGCTTTTTCTTAAGGAAATAAAAAGGAACATTTAGAAACATACAATACAGAGTCTGCTTGAAATTCTGCAGGGAAATGAGAGTATGATATCCCACTAAATTGGCACTGGCTCAAATTGTGTTTCTGCAAGACTAATGAAATGAGAAATGTTGTTTCAAGCTTCATGCCATGTCAGACAATATAAAACTAAAATGCCCTTGAGTTAATCAGAACAGTCTATTCAGCATAATTCACTCATTCCAAACGGCTACTGAGCTGGTTGGAAATAGCAGTGTACTGGTAGGCTTGTTCTGGATAATAGTATGGACTTAATTGCTGAATTAGGAGGTAGCTAGAGTGAAGTATATATGCTTTCTATAAGAAAAATGCTTGTTTCTATTTAAAACCAAACGATACACCTTGAATGAAAAAAAAGTCCTGATTTATTAAGCATCTTTTCGAGGCTTCCTAGAAAGGTAGAAGAAAGCCAACAATACCTTGCTGTTGCAGGGAAATAGAATTACGAAGTTGCGTACTATAGGCAATAAATAAACACCCAGCAGGAGACAGAGACGGGAAGAGGAAAGAAATCTTCCTGGAAGACATACTGATATCCTTTGCTGCCTTTTCAACATGTCATGTATTATCTTGTTGATCTGATTTCAATACTTCACACCAACATGAATAAATACTTCTTTCAGTTTATTTGCAGAAGCTACTTTATCCTGATACAAGGGTATTCTTAACTTCAGAAGCGGTTCAATATAAAGATCTCTTCTGTCAAATCACTGCTTCTTTTTCTAGACTACTTGTGGTCCCAAAGGTGGCTAATTCAATTGCACTGGTATATTGAACTGATCTTGGCAACATTAATCAAGTTTCCCATGGGCAGTGAGACTTACCAGGCATTTTCCAGTGATATCATCACAGAACTCCGCATGGTCAAAACATGTACACGGCTCACAGATTCCACCAAAAATAGTGCCATTTACTCGCCGATGCCTAGGCCAGCAAGACTGCAAGAAATACCACACATTTGTCAGATAGTGAGGCAATATATTTTATTCTTTTAAATAAAAAGTGTTGAAGTTGGCAGATTCACTGAGAAAATGTACTTGTTAAATGGCGAAAAAATACTGAAACTTAGAGAGCTATTCGTCCTGGTACTGTGGCTTTGCACTGACCTTAGATTTATTGGCAGGTGTAGGATTAGAGGAAGCTTTAACTTGATCTTTCTTCTGAAATGGTAAAATAAAGCAAAGAAATGAAGAACTGAACTATGATAGAGCCAAAGCAAGAGGTGCAGATTGAAAAATAGCCAGGAGACAAACTGCTGAAAGACAGAGAAGGAAAAACAAAACAAAATGAAAAACCTAACCAAGGGGACCATATTGAAAAATTCAGCTGTAAACAACAATTACAATATAATTTAGTCTTTCTTGAACAAGACGTTGCATTAAATTAAAATCTGGTTTTAAAACAAAGTAGGCCTTTTTATTTAGGCATTTTTACTATATATGTGTAATATTTTCCCTTTAAAGGGAACTTCTGAAATGATTAAAAATGTAGATACAATATTAAATACATACTTAGATTAACCTGAGCAAAGGTGACACCTTACAACAGTGATCCATCTACAAGAATTCTGCTTTTTCTTTGTTAATAGCAAAACAACAGGGACCAGTCTTCCTTACAATATAGGTATTGAAGAAAAGTCTTTAGAGTTTTCACAACTGCCTTCCCCTCTAAGGTTGTTCACGTGGTCCAAGAATGTTGCACCATAAGTGGCACATGGCATGCTGTCCCAATCGTTGCACATGATGGGGTGGTCCTTACGTTATAGAGATCAATTTATCAATTTAACAATGTTTTCCAAACAACCTACAGGTAACAAGTGATACCATTTCCCCTTTTAAGGGATGTTGCTTTCTTATAGGCATGGACCTGTATTATGAGATAACTTTGAAGATTAATTAAAAAAAAAAAAAAGAACCACTTTGAGAAAAGACATTTAGTTGTTGCTTTTTTGTTTTTGCTAGGTATTTTTCATGAAGACATACAGGAAGATGTCAAATTCATAAGAGAAAAAGCCTTAAACAGAAATGTACTTTTTTTTGCCTATTGTGTAGAAAATATAAATAAGTGCCTAAAAAGTCTCTGTGGGTGCGTCCACATGAGACGCCCACTGCTCAGTTGTTACTGCACAATCATTTAGTCCTTGCACAACCAAGTACTAAATGACTGCACAGTAACTGGCCTTACTGTACAGAAGCATCTTGGCATAGTTGCCTAGTGATGCTTACAGTGCAGTAGCTCATTACTACTGTGCAGGAGCTCTTACTACTGCACAGTAGCATTGTATCATGGTTCTTGACCGGCAATGCTACTGCACAGTAGTAATGAGCTACTGTGCAGTATTAATAAGCTACCATGCAGTAACCGTCTCATGTTGACACAGCCTATATGTTCAAATCTTTTCTCCTCTCTGTACACACAGATATTTTTTTTCCTAGAAACAATTAATATTATAACACAGGCATTTGTATAAGTGCCATGTTGCATGATTTTAGGCTGAGATTTTACTCAAGGGCCTAGATGCCTATTCCCATCCTGATTTAGTGGGGTATAACATTAAGGTTATTTCTCTGATGGGGATGAGATTTAAAGAAAGGAAATAAGATTAGTTTCACAGGGAGCAAGCATATTCCCAGATAGTTATGGAAGCAAAAACAAAACACAAGAGACATAGGCAGATCTAGTGGAGAACAGGTGGTATGGTGTATCATCACATACAACACAAAATATATTTTTCTCCAAATAAAAGGAAACTAAAAGCTTTACTAAAAAGCTAGGGGCATAGCTATTACTCAGTAAAAGATTGAACCATACACAATTATAACTTTATTGGAATGTGCATTTATTTGCTATATCATATATTTTGCACAACAAACTAGACAAAAATACTCAAAAGATATTGTTTTTTTAGTCCTGTAGTCATTAGAATTAAAGGTACATCTCTTTTTCAGATTCATAAGACAAAATCTAGCTTTTCTAAATACCTTGAAAATGCATCCAATGCTTCACTGAAAGTTATTTACTCACCTGAGTTAATACTTACCTGAAGGAGCATACAGACATTATACCTAGGTTGGTCTCAGTAAATATAGACTGATCTAAACTTATAATTGTACAGATATACACACAGACTGGTCTACAATGGCACAAGCAATTTAGAATAGATTGTGTCCAAGGTACATGAAATCAAGACTGATTCAGGCCAGAGCGATCTATTGAACATCTGTACTGTTCCCCTATTGAATCAAGTTACATAGCTGTTCTCCAGCATCCCAGTGTGCTTTGTGGCCACCCCCCAGTTCTCCCTGGTGGGGAAGCATGCTTGCAACTTAACCTGCACTAGGATTCTCTGGCCAAGTACCCAGCAGACCCTGTCCCCAGGCTGTCCTAGAACCAAGTGACAGCTGGTGGGGGGAAATGTGGTAGCTGTGTCCCCTGTACAGGCCCTGGGATCCAGGCCCTGGAGTCCCTGGATCATGCCTTCACACCCCCAATACCTCATCATGGAGCACCCCACAACCTACACTCACGTCCCAAGACTGAGCCCAGAAGCTCTGCACTCAGGAACAATCCCATGGACCTTGGCCCTGGCCCTTGAGCACACAGTTAGGGACCCCCACACCTTCAAGCCCGCACCTTCAGACTCTGGCACAGCCCCATGGATCCCACATCTCAGTGGCCAGACCCAGGCACCTTGCAACCCATATCCCTGCATGGTCACTCCCACACGCCCCGAGCAAGAGCCAGTGTGGACAGTTCACTACTAGGACAGGGTGGGAGGGGTAGAACCTCAGGACTGAGCTGGCATGAGTGTGATCCTGTCACCTCCATGGCTTGGCCACTGTTGGTAGGTACAGGGGCTATGTGCACCTGGTGTGCTGCCAACGTTTTTTTAGCCTGCAGGTTCTGGAGCATTTCGTTCTTCTTATCCATTATTGGAGTTCAGTGGGATTGGATAACTTCTAATGGAACAAATATCAATCCAGACCTCTAACCAGACACTGTGTAAGTAAATGAGCTGGAAAGTACCTTATGTCATCTATCTCAATACTTATTATTATTTATTTTCCGCATTTCTACAGCATTTGGAGCTCAAGTCAACTGCCACAGGTTGAAAATGTTATAAATATATACACACAGGACATCACCTTTTCAGAACAGGATATTAAAAAAAGAAAATTTAGCACCTTATCAGTAAATGTATAGATGCCTGAGGTTTGAGGAAACAGAATTTTGGCAGTGTAACCCAGAAATCAAGAGTTTAACCATTTCTAATATTTCTAATAATGTCATTTATCTATCCCTAATCTCAAGTACTATTGTCTGTGGGAGATTCCAGACCTCACAGATTCTCCCTCCCCAATCCTTATAAGAATTAAAGTCATCTTGTTATGGGCTTGAATCAGCACCTTGTGATTTTTGTGACAAATCAAAACCAGCCAACAGTAACACTTTGAATTTCCAGTACAGAATGCTCAAAAGATGGAAATTGCATAAAGGAATACAAGGAAATCATGCTCTTCTTGCTGACATTCAGTATAAAATTAAAAGGCTAAATTTCTTGAAAAGAATCCTCTACAGTATGTTATTCTCTTAGCCCAAAGTCTCCAATCATGCAACTGAGAGCACAGAAGCTTGGATCCTGCATCCACACAGAATCCTATCAATTATACTACTGTGATCTTCACTGTTAATTGTAGGATCTGGGCTTTAATGTGTATCAGATCCATGGGAAATGTTATAAACTGGTGGTAATTGTGAATCATTTGACCAAAATAAACAAGGGTATCTGACTTTCTGGAGGTCTGGTTGTAACATCCTGGATGATGTGGAGATCAGAAAATTTGAAACAATCAAGATGAGAAATGGGCAAAAGGTTGGAGAGGGAATTTTAGCAGCATCAAGGTAGATAAGAATTGTACCATGTTCTAAGGTGGCAATAGTCAGATTTAGAGACGGTTGAAGACATGGGACAACTAAAATTTCTGGCTTGGAGATCAAAGTTAAAATCTGAATTAGGAAGAATAATAGAGAAGTCAACACATGACTGGGCCTTCTCAAGTAATTGTATCTACTCCAAAAAGCTGCATCTAAGTTATATTTTCATCTGATTGTGTTCACATCTGTATGATTTTGATACGAATCTCCACAAATTCCTTTAGGTCTTCTTTCTAGATTAGTATTTCTAGCCCCAGCAACACACAAAAGCATTTGGCATGAAATGAGACTCTAAGCCCTAAATATCATATATAAGCATGGGATGCTTTAAAGAAAAAGAGAACTGACAAGGAAACGCCTAGAGTGTCTGTGTAAATGGCACATTGTTTGTAGTGTTGTGAAGCAGAGCGTCTTGGTGCTTGAAACCACTTCCTTAGAGGCATAGCTTTTGAAGAATGTTATGTTCCTTACCTACCTCAAGCCATGTTCTTTATAAGTCAGTTAAGCATATGTGTAGTTATGTGCACACACAATGCACATATGTTAGTGAATCTGTGTGAATATGTTCACATTTTGAATGCATGATTACATTAAACTTATAACCTTCAACAACAACAGGAACAAAAGGAAAACCATAAATAGCAATACACAAAAACACTGAAGGACAAAAGGAGAGTTTCAATAACAGCAATGCTAGTAATCCAGTTCACTCAACACAAGCTATATAATTGCCATTTTCCTTCTAGTATTCAAACACAGCACATGTTTCACATGTATGAATCAGTGAACAGTATCTCTACATCCATCATTGGTAAAATAAATAAAAAAGCTGAAGAGCCAACAGAACCTCTTTCCTTTGTTTTTGGAAAAATGCCTTTCCTCCATAATGTAATGTGCAGATTATTGGGCTTTGAACTATTTTCAAATATTGAACAACATCCTAAGAGCCTCCTGAGCATTCCAGCACTACTTTAAGATGATGAGGCACCTCAGACTATCATATATTCATCTACAAGCAGGGCTGGATGGGCCCTCAAGGGACCATTTAATCCAGTTTCCTGCCTGACAATATCAAATGGTCACAGAACCAGTAATGTATAGGATCCTGCCTCTCTTCTTAGATTTCATAGATTTCATAGACATCAGGGCTGGAAGGGACCTCAGGAGATCATCGAGTCCAGCCCCCTGCCCAAAGGGCAGGAAGTCAGCTGGGGTCATAGGATCCCAGCAAGATAAGCA
>NW_017728918.1:104413230-104438035 GCF_001723895.1 Crocodylus porosus | reverse complement strand
GCCCGAGACTGGGAGGATCGACGAAAACACCACCTGAGCTCCCAGACCCCTAAGCCCCACTCCCAAATCCCTCTAGCGCCTCATGACCTGGCTGGGGGTGCTCCGAGCCGTGTCATTGGTGCCCACATGAATAAGGAGCATGGGATAGTGGTCTGTGGGCCAGAGGAGCTTTGGGATCCTCTCCGCAATGTGTCGGATGCGGGCCCCCGGGAAGCAGCAGACCTCCCGGGCTAAGGGGTCAGGGTGGCAGATTGCCCCCTCAGTCCCCCGCAGGATGGAGTCTCCCACAACAAACACCTTTCGTTTTGTCTTACCATGGCATCATGTGGAAACTTCCCCATTATTTTATCCTGGACTAATGTAATCATTAACTGCTGTCATAGTTTGTGTTAAGATACAACAAATACGTACCTACGTAGCCACCATGCACAGGGTCCTGTATCGTCTTTCAGCTCTTACAAAGCTATGTGTCAACTTAATTTTAATTTTTGCAATAAAGCTTTTATATCTATCTCTTGTGAACTGAAGTAACTAAGCAAGGAAACACACAAGATTTATGTAAGAAATGGGACTTTGGGATCCAAAACCATGTCTTCTATATAATTAGGAACTTTGGAAATGATTACAAGAATTCTTAAAGACTACAAGGTTGCCAGTTGTGAATATAAAATTTTAAGCAGCAATTTCCTATATGATCCTAAATTTATTAACTAGGACAGCTTAATTGCTATTTTGCATTAAGGCTGATTGGAATTGCTGTACTATTGTGTCAACACAACCGCTTGCACGAAAGATACATCTCTTGACTCTCTTAATACTCTCTTAATACTCACTTCACAAGAGGTGCCACCATACCCTAGGGGACACTGACAAACCTCCACAGCAGTCGCCACATTCCTGCCAGTTGAATAACGATCAGCAGCTTCCAGACTGACCCCACTCAACCTATGTTTAACAAAAAATAGAACAATTAACTTGTGAATAAAGTACAGATTTTATAGCAGTATGTTTGCAGCTGGATGCAGCTGGGAGTTAATAATGGGCACGTTTACATAAGATCATGACAAGACCATGCTTTTGCACTAATGCATAGTTGAATTAGTCTACTGAGCATTAGCATCACTAAAAAGGGGTGTGCCAGTGTTACTGTGAAGTAGCACTGGTTACTGCACATTTAGTTAATACCCGTTATTACAAATACTAAACATAATGCACAGTAACTGCAGCACATTAATGCATGTGTAGATGTACCCAGTGAGATTCATTATTCTGCACTTGTTTGGTTGCTTACAAATAAGGTAGTTGTTTATCGAGTGTCTCAATTTTCTAGTCCAATGTCTGCAGCTTTGTTGCTATTTCTATCCATTATATGAAGAAGAATATGGTCAGCACACATTAAAAACTCTCATAATACTGTATACGTAGCAGGAAGATTATTCTTAGTTTATAAGTTACATGTTTTGACTTCCATTAGAGATGTATATATAATAGCCTGCCTGTTAACAAACTGGTGCCAATGAACCTTACAGAATAAAATCGCTTTCTCCTCCTTAAACAAAATATTACAATTACTAAGCTTTGATTATGAAATACTCTTTTTTTTCTGAAGATTCATCTCTCTAAAAAGGATTTCACCTTTTCAGCTCTGTCCAGGAGAAAATCAATACCATTACACATGAGAAAGAGAGAAAGGGTATCTCCCTTGATCAGTCCCAGTTCTTCAAGTACCACAAAGAGAAAAGAGAGAAAGGTGGAAATTTCTACTATTTTTCTGTTTTTGCAGCAGAAAACTCAAAGGAAATGTAAAAGCCATACCTCGTGGACTTATTTAGGCATCTTAGAGATGTGACTGATATTTTTCTTAGTGGCAGCTAGCCCTAAAGCTGATCAACTTTGAACTTCCTTTCAGTTCCTTTGTGGAGTGTGGGGAGAGGAGGGTCAATAAATTAACAAATCAATACTAAGCTTGTGCAGTGTAAAGTCTAGCATATTTAGTCTTTTCTATAATGGATTAGGGCCAAACATAGTGCATTATTTTTATTAAAAACAAAATTTACCTTGGAACATTGAATCAGCAAGTCAAAACATCTGTCATCAGAGCTGATAGTTACTTTAATAATTATTTTAGTTAAAGGTCCCCCCAGGCTGTGGATTACTTGCAAGTTGATATATAATTGCCAGCAAGAAGTATGGGAGGAGAATGGCAAAGGAAAAGCAGGAAGGTTCTCCACATATGAGAATCAGGTGCAACAGAAACATAATAGGTAATTTTGCCCCACGATGGCAAAATTAATTTTGCCCACTGATGGCAGTCATGGCTGAGGTGGGGGAGGCAGCTATAGTGAGTCTTGCATGACCTCTAAATCAGTGCCTGGGCCTGGTCCACCCTGGATTACTGGCGATGCTGGTTTTTCTACTGGGCTATAAGAGACATGAGCAACACTTAGAACAGTACTTCATGAATCACGAGCTGAGCTGACATTATGCCTTTCAGAAAGAGTCACCAGAACTTCATGAGCTGACATTATCCCTTTTGGAAAGGAGAAAACGCAGTCTTGCACTGCATCTGAAAAATTAATGTTGGGAGTTAATTCCTATCAGACTTCTAATTTGGGAGCTGATGAAGTTCAGATGAGCACCCTGGAAGAAGAGGCTTGATTACCAGGAGCTGACAATTTTCTGAAGAAATGTCTTTTTAGAGGAAAAGGCCTTTTCACCTAGATGGCAATTTGCACTAAAAAAGTCCAATTTGCACTGGGGAGAAAACAAAAAATATTTGTCTTTTAAAACAAAAAGCATTGGCTTTTGGTTGCATAAAGGAACCTGAAAAAAACCTTGCTTTGAAAAAAAACAAGAGAAAAGTATCCAAGAAAGAAAAAGACAAGTACATTTTTTTAAAATTCCAATGAAAGAAAATACCTTTTTCAAGCCAGCTGTATGGGTTTCTCCCAGAGAGAAAGAGATGACAGAAAAGGAGAGAAATGGCCTACCAGGAGCCAGGAGAAGGTTCTCTGGAGAATATAAGAACTATCCTTGTAAGAATAAGGCTTTTAGGGGGAGATTGAGTTAACTGCACATAAGGAATGCACACCTAGAGACTTTAATCCAAGTTGGCACCAGTGCAGAAGACTGGAACCCCTCCAATAAATCCCACCCCAGTGTAGGTAATGGTTGTTCACGGGTGAGTCTACAGCAAGATCTCACTCTCTCTTTCATCATTCTTTCCCTGTTCCTTGCTTCATCTCTATTCTGCAGTTACTTTTTTTTTAATTCTACTTACAGTGAAAAATCCCTTCTGCATTAGATATTAAAGAATTTGACTAGACAGTCAGAAAAAGGCACACGGTATATCAAAGAACTTAGGAATAAAGATGTATAAATGAAACAAAAATTGCTATCAAAACATTGAATCTCATTTGCCTGTTGAACTACAGCTAGTTCCCACCCAAGCCCATGCAATATCATTTACAACAATGAGACACCGTTACACACAGAAACATTCTGCCTGGTATTATGCTACATTTGCATGCACCGAAGAATTCCAATTTTCATTAGGTTCTGCTTTGGTAAATGGGATTTTAATGTGTTTAACAGTTTTCAGTGTTAAACAATTACTCATTGAAGAAAGCTGCAGTGCATTTTTTTTTTGTACTTCAATGCTGTAATTTTTATTCCTCAAATGCCATTCTGGTTTCATTAAAATACATAATGCTGGCAGTAATGGGGCACTGGATTCTAAAAATACATGCACAATCTGAGATTTACATCTAGACCAAATATTTAAGGTGACTGTTACTGTCAGCAGGCAACTGTTGACTTCTAAATACAAATAAGATTAAAAGGGAAGTGAATGTTTTAGGTGGTATCAGCTTAGTTTACTGTCTACTTTGGCAAGCATCTGAAATGCATTGGCTACATGAGGTTTCTGAAGTACTGGCCTGAACATTCCTCATTTGTCTTGTAGCTGATGTGATAGACTAAGGGACATTTCACTACTTTTCCTTTCTTATCCTCCTCCACTAAAGTTGGGAGTGATTCTACATGAGGTTGCAAGTTTGCCATTCTCTTTATTGCCATTTCTATCAGGTTCCACCGTGTCCATCTGCATCAGTCAAATTGGCAAAGGCTAAATTCATCCTTACTCGCCTTGTTGGAGCAGCCTCATGTTGGATTTAACATGATACAAGACAACTGTTCAATTCTTGCATTTTGCAATAGTGCTTCAGTGTATACTAAAGTAGCATTAGTTTTAATGATGCCCAGTTATAGTAGAATTCCTCAGTTGAAAGAGAATCAGAGAATCGGCTTTCAAACTGTCCGTTGCATTTTTACCTCTGCTGAGTGATTTTTTGTTTAGATAATAATCTAAGGAAGTCTCCTACTCTGGAGATAGAGCAATAATATACAAGTCATTCACAATCAAATGTTATTGCTTAATTCAGGGTTACAATATTAGTACATAAATAGGAAGTGCCTTCAAATAATTATACTGAAGCTTATAAGGTTTCTAATGTTTACTGCCATTACATCAGGATAAAAAGATATAAATGGAAAGGGGAATGATCTTGAAGACTCAGGACACTTGGGTTCAATTCTCAGTGCTGTGACTGACTCTTTGCATAATGTTGATCAACAAACCATCCTGCTATGTCTCATGAGAAAATCTAATAACCCTCAAGTATTTACTGGCTGGAGAGGGTCCTCTGCACCTCCACCACACTCACAAGGAATACGGTCACTCATATGACCTGCTTGTTTCACACTAGGGACAATATGATCTCTGGGCACATATGGCTTATTTCAGAACCTATCAAACCTGCTTCTTAATTAATCGAGAGAGTTGCTGCTGAATGACACAAAGCACATCCTCTACAGAGGGAGCCTTGTCGGGCCAACAAAGAATGCTGAAAATTGGATCAAGTCCTTTACAAGATAGTAAATATAATTAGGCTAGGTCACTGTGCCTAAAGCACTTTACTATAATGATGTAGAATCTGAAAAAAATAAAAGAACTAGGCACACACTGAAAATCAGCAAAATAGACAGGACATAATGGGCAGGAAAGCACTGTCTTAATTAGGCTGTATGGTCTTGGGAAAAAGACCATACAGGTGAAATCATGGCCTCAATGGCAAAACTTATTTTAACTTGGCTATGATTTTCACACCATGTCTTCCTCTGTAGCGAGCAGCACTGAGCACACAGATGACACTCAATAAACAGTATTAATCAAAAAATCAAAAAGTCTTGACAGTCTTAAAGGCTTTTCATAGTATTGATGATGTTATATACACATACAGAAAAGTATTTCAAACAACACAATGGGATGGGCCACAATTTTACCAGCTCTTGCTCTTTGTGAAGCAGCAACTAGGGATATTCTGCTCTTGGCCTTTCAAGGAAAGGGTAAAAGTGCGGCAGAAACTTAAAGCCATTTTTAGCTAACAGTACTACAAATAGAAAACGCATTCCAAAATTATTAACAATTACAATTACTTATTTATCCTAACCCTACAGGGACCTACAATTCTGGCCACAAACCCAGCATATCTGGAGAGAAACGATCACAACCCTGCAAAGCACTGATTACAGATCTTCATTCTGATCCACATACTTTTTGGGGTGAGTTTCTTTAAGACCAGTTATTTAAGACCAGTTCAACAGGCCAGTTTCCTTGTAACTCTCAAGGGTCTAGACTGCTATTTACCATACAGCTAAGGGGAGGCGCTACTGGAGAGTGTATAAAGCACTCCACTGGTTTAGATAGAGCATTCAGGAACGTAGGTTCTCAGCCCTGCCACTGACTCACTGAGTGATCCCAGGTAAGTTATTTCTCTTTTCTATGGTCTGAATTTACCATCCACAAAAATGAGGGTTAACTATAATGAGGTTTTGTAAAGAGCTTTGAGGTCTACTGATAAAAAAAAAAAGTTCTATGTAATAGCTAGGTATTATCTTTATGCCTATACCTTAAATTTATAGTTTGGGCTGTGCATACAGGCTCATAAAGTATATCTTTCATATTTGATCTGCTTAGGAATAAATATATATAGATATATTGAACATTAAGAGGGGTTCTCCTTAGTTCATGTGAGCTGTAGGACATCAAAAGGAGAGAGGAAAAGGAAAATTTTCAAATAAATTATTTGAAAGTTTTTAGGAAAAATACAAGAGAGTTTAAGTGGAGACTGGTCCAACTGAAGACCTTCTTTGGATCTGAACTTCTTTGATATTTGTTGAAGTTTGGATTTGGAGATAAACCTGTTGAAGGGTTATTTTTTTAATTGTAGGTCAGGGCTGTCCAACTGCAAAATGAACAAGAACTGAATGCCATGCAGACCACACTAACAAGGGTCACATGCCTGAGGGCTACAGCAAATCAAGCCATGGGCCCCATAGGCTGCATGAACAACTTCCTCCACTGCCCGATGCACCACACCTCCCCCCACCCCCCCAGGTGCATTGTGTCCAGCTATGCTGTGTCTCCCACTCTTCCTTTGCCCACATTGCACTAAGCTCCTTTAGCCTGATGTAGGGCTAGGCAGTGAAAGCCAGAGGGAGATGGAGAAGCTCAGAGACTGGCTGTTATTGCAGCTGGAGCCATGGAGTGTTCAGGAGCCACAACTTTACCCGTTGCAGCCTGCTGGCTGCCACTTGGACAGACCTGTTGTAGGTCATGGTAAAAGGCCAGATGCAAACATAACTGAGTTTAGAAAAGTTTAGTTCTGAAGCCAGTTTTTGCAACTCGGCCAGTTCTCAAATTTGAAGGAGCAAAACACAGAAGTACTATAAAGTAACAAAGCAGGTGAAACGAAAAGAAAAGATAAAAAAACAAGCCAAGCTCTTTAAGAGAAAAACACGAGTGAACACCAACTGAAAGGTTCATGTCAGCAAGCTGCAGGTGCTCAGTGACCTATATTTCAGCTTCTATTCATTGGGATCTATGTTTAATTCTCTAAGAACTCAAAATAATTGCTGCATTAATTTACGACACCCTGCATAGAAACAAAATCTACCTCTATGATCTCAAATTGTTTACTGTGTTTCAGCCTGCTGTCACTTAAAATGATTATACTTTAGAGCCCTAAAAATGGTTTGAAATAAAGTCCTGAATATGTGAGCTGATGCTTCCAGATACTTCATCTAGGAACATATTCTGAAGGAACAGAGCAAGACAGAGGTGCTGGTATTTCTCCTTCAGATGTTACTTTACTCTTGGAAAGTAATTACAGGAGTGCTATTGGCTTCCTCCATTCAAAACTGTTTTAGAGATTGAAGTGACTGATTTGTAGGTTAGGTACTTTTCAGGTGTTCTACCTCATGGCCATGTCCAGACAAGCACAGCCATGCAGTATGTGGCACTGCAGACATGTCTGTGGCACCACATATTGCATGTTGAGTTGTTCTCTGCTCTGCAAGGGAGCAGTATGGAGGGGGTTTTTTGACCCCTGGATATCCAGGGGTCAACCCCCACTGCTGAAAATGAAAGCAGAATGGTGCATGTGGTGGCAGCATGGGCTGCCCAAAGCCAGAGCCTGGCTGGCTGGAGCCTCACTCCACTGCTGGCTAGGCTCCGTGTGGCAGAAGCGATGTGGCTACAGCCCCAGGAGGACCCCAGAGAAGGCTTCTGGGGCCAGGACAGTGCTCTCCCCAGCCTCCCCTACTGTACCCAGGGTAACTTGCTGTGTGCCAAAGCATGCATGGCATGGGCCTTCCCTGAGACAACTCCCTGGGGAACCAAATGTGTGCGCACATCTGGACGCCCATTACTATATTTTACAAATAAGATTCATGTGGCTGAGAAAAAATGTATAAATATTACAGGAAAGGCTTTTTGGCCTTCCTCGAGTGTCCACTAAAGCACTGGGAGAAATTTCAAATCCAATGTTAGCGTTAGAAACTGAACCACATACTTCTGTAGGCATTATAGGCTATCCATCACAGCCTCCTAGACCATGTACCAGAATGACTCAGCTTGGATCAGAGGCAGGTGGGCACTAGGACACATCTGCTGCTGCTGCTCCTGACCACGGCACAGGGAAAATCCTAGCTACTGGCACTTCTCACTGTTGTGCCATGAAAGAAGTCCCCAACAGCAAATGCCACGAAAGCCTAACATTGATGGGCTGGATCCAATAGTCTGCAGGTCAACTTGTGAGCCATAGGTTGTCAACCCCAACCAAGATGAGAGAGCTACTGTGCCAGCTCTTATAAACGTCCTTATAAAAATACATCATTGATTTCATACTAAAACTTCAGAAGACTTCAAATGAAACCAATGATTTTAAGAAGTCCAGATTAATCTGACATAAATCCGGGGAAAGGTTTGGGATTGCCTACTTTTGCATGCAATGCTTATTTAAAAAAATCTCTCTGGCTATATTTTGTCAATTTGGCTATTATGCATTTAAAGGGCTAAAGAATCTATCTTCAATTAATTGTTTTATTATGATATTGTCTTTTATTATTATTATTATTTGTTTCAGTTTATATACTCCTCTTCCCAACAATCAGTCTGGCTTACAATAACAGAACAGATTAACAGATAAAACAGGAGAATGACATAGGGAAACAATAGTTAGAGATTGTTCTCATATTCACAGAATTTGCTGCATTCTACCAGAATGAATTTTGTGTGAAAAGGAAATATACTCCCCCAAAATGTATGTATTTATGGATTTATGATGGTCCCTTTAATAGCCTATATGACTTCTCTGTGTGGTAGGGTAGTCAGTAAAAGAAAACAAATAACTCCACCCCCCAAAAAAATGGCAGACTATTCAAAGATGAAAAGGCTTAAATGTATGCTAGTTTCATAGTGAAAAATAAACAGTGACCATCTTCTTAAATTATACCAACGTGCAGCCTGCATAAAGAGAAAATAAAAAGACACATCAGGCTGTCTGCAAAATATTGTCACAAATGTAGTTCCCAAATTTACCTGTAGATGGCATTCATCCCATGGCTGTACGTGGCTCTTATTAGAAGCCTCTTCACATTTGCCAGCACTGTCATGAATTCCCTTTTGCTGACTGGAATGTCAGTGCCATACACGGTAAATGAATCTGGTTTCAGAACAATTTCTTCTGTGTGCTCCTCAAATGGCTGCAGGTGAATCCCATCTGTTGGAGTGCTGATTCTAAAGCCACTTCCCTAGAGATAGATATTAGGGATTCAGTTAAATATAAAAGGGGTAGAAAAGATGGTGTATCATTGTAGACATTTAGGGACAGATTCTATTCCATCTATTGGGCATCTAAATGGAAAAAGACACCTAAGTGCTATTCTATTCCTCCCTGTTCAAGTCCCTGAAAATCCATTAATGCATATACTTTTGTAACACTGTAATCTTACCTTTGCAACTGAGTCACAAAAAAGAAGCAAGGATGGGAAGGATGCACAGATTTTTTGTATTAACATATTTCAGGGCGAAACAGGATTGACTTTAGGCACTAAAGTCCAGTTACACTTCTAATAAATAGAACTGAATCTGACCCTTAGTGCAAAGGGTTACTGATCAGTATATAAGAACACTACGTACCAGGAATGCCACAGACTGATTATCCATTGCTCTTCAAAGAAGTGCATTATTCATTTTATACTAAGACTTTAGAAGACTTCAACCAGCATGGCTACAACCTATACCCATCATATGAAACAAATAATTTGAAGAATTATAGGTGATAGAATAAACTGACAAAAATTGAGGGAATGGTTTGGGAACAGCTTATAGTCAGTATAAGCAAAATCCCAGTGAGCTAACAGGTATCCATCCAGCTGCATGGCTTAGCATGGGCATCAGAAAATACAACTAAATCCACTGAAGCACAGTCTCCAGGACAATATAATACTACAACTGTCTAAGGTATGATACTAGTTTAAAGAATTTACTTCCTATTTCAATCAGCCAATACTACCAGTTCTTCATCTGTCTAGCTTATCACTGTAAATATAATCTGACAGTACTTTTTAATATCAGAAAAGGCTCCTATAGATGCATATTAGGTATATAAGATATGGTCTTTATTTGATGCTGCATAAATTGTCTGCAGACACATCTTTGAATAACAGTGATACCTGATCAGTTTTGGATGCCACAAGCCTTAACTAATCATGTAAAGAGGTGGATTAAAGTTAATCATCAGAAATGGAAATACTGTACCTCTATTATGACATCAGAGTGAAGTATTGTTTGAAGTGGTTCTTCCTGCCCTGAGAGGCTATAGGAAATGGTAAATTTCAGACGTCCACCAGCAGCTGTTACCTAAAATAAAGCAGAATGATGCTCATTACATGACAGGGCACATGCCTTTAGCCATTTGGGGCTACTGGTTTTTTATGGCAATATTGCCTGAAAACAGAGTGCCAACAAAGTGAAAGGAGATTCAGATCACATGAGTTCTCAAACAGAAAGCCATAATGACCCGTGGTGTGTGAAGTGGGCCGTATTCAATTCAGATTTGGATTTGGCCTGCTTCAGGGGACACTGATTTGATACATTGATTCGGGTCACTGTCCTGATTCGATTCAACCAAATCTAAATCTGAAGATTCGATGCTGATTCAGAGAATCAGCGGTTCGGCCATAGACACAGATTTAAATATTTTTTCTGCATACCTCCATGTACCAGGCACAGCTTGTGAACACTGAGATGGTGGGGCAGCTGGAGCGTCCCACGGGAGCACAAGGATGTACTTCAAGTCCACTTCTGGGTCTGCTGCAGAGTGTGCGGGGAACCACCCCCCAAGCCCCCACCTCTGGGCTGGTGATTGGTCATAGGGAGACCTTGGGTTCCCCCCCACAACCCAGGAGGCACCAGTCACTAAGCCAGGGGGGTGAGATCCCCTGCATGTTCTGCAGTGTACCCAGAAGTGGACCAGAAGTGCTTCTGGTCCACTTCTGGGTCTGCTGCCAAGCACACTGGGGACCCCCCTGTGCTCCTGTGGGACGCTCCATCTGCCCCAGCATCTCAGTGTTCATAAGACGCCTGGTACCTCCAGGTATGTAGAAAAGGCATTTAAAGCTGTGTCTACGTCTGAATCATCGAAACTCTCTGAATCGGTTTGGAGGGTTCTGATTTGATTTGGAGAGTTTAAAAGGTCTCCTGATTTGATTCGGATTTGGAGGTTTGGGTGCCGAATCAGGCTGAATCTCTGCTGAATTGAATCAGTGACCGAAGCTTTGCATACCCTTAATAAGGACCCATTCCCTCCCTTCCCCAACCATCAGCAAACTCACTCTCACCTCTCAGTATTTTCTTCAGTGACAGACTAAGCTTCCAAATCTGACATGTAATAAAACATGAGCAGCAGCACATCCTAAGAACCAGCTTTCAAATCTCTACTAATATATTTTCCCTTCAATGCAAAAGGGAACATAAGTTTAGAACGTATTTAAGTATTTTTGCTCCGCACCTTTCTGTACCAACCAACCAATTCATAACAGAGCCAGCACCCCTCTTGCAATGATTAAATACATCCATAAAAAAGTTATCATAAAGGAAAGCAGCCCAGCAAGTTTTTCCTCAGTATGAATTGTAACTGAAAACAGAGGAAAATAATAATTTGTCTTCACACAGTCAATCAAATTTTGTTGAAAAGAATGCTACAGTCCTTTCTCACAGGCTGCCTCACCCTCCGTAATAAGAGGCTGATAACCTCAGGCCATCTCGTGTCATTCTAGTATATTTTTCTACGATCTTTTAGCACCCAAATTCAGGGTACTGACAATAATCTTCCCATGAAAAATTACAAAGTGTAGATCATTTTTAGGACAGGAATCAAAAATGCAGTCAGTGGGTAGAACTCACTGCCAATACAGCAGTTTTGCTGTTTCTTTACTTTACTGAAAAACTGTAAATAAAGTAGGTTTTTTTTAAATAGCTAAGAAAGTCTGCTCTGTATACCAGTGAAAGAAGAGCCTCCTCTCAGCAGTGATCATTATCCACATCAGTGGGCTCTCTCTGTCCTTTCAATCTATATTGCTGACCACAAAGCAGTCTCAAGAGTACTCTTGTAGGGAGAATAATCCGATTATTCTCAAGGCCGATCCAAGGGAATAATATACTGTGTTTTATCATTCATCATACTGGATATTTTGCACACGTAACAGAAAGCAGTAAATACAGAGGACTTTCATTATATGTTGTTGTGTGCTGAATCTAAATTAAGTGGGGGGGGGGGGAACGTGAAGCCCATTACTTAAGCAGCAGCAATCTGCTCATTTTGGAGCATGTATGAAAATATAAACATTAGTACTGAGACTATAATCACCAGAGGAAAATTGCAAGTAGCTTCCAGAATCTGCTCTAAATAGCAACCAAAAGTTTGGATTAGTAGCCAAATATATCCGTACCTGTTAGGTCTAAAAAACTGCCTATGACTTCTGGGCAAGCCAAGCTAAAAAAGCAAAAGGCTTGTAGTGTTTTAGCATAACAGACGGCAATGAAACATATAAAACTGTGAGTAACTGGCAAAGCAGGTGTATAACAGGAAGAGATTTTAGTACGTATGTAACAGTGGAGTGGCTAATAATGTACGTAACTGAAACCTCACAATTATCACTTGCATATGCCTTTGTTTTGGTATGTGCTAGCTTTCCTCTCTGGCCATTTACATTTAAGACACAACTTAAGTTGAAGTTCATAACAAATTTAGGAGTTTCATCTTTACCCGATGTCAACCATTTTTACTCAGGAGGTACAGTTAGTTTTTATTATTATCAATATTTAGATTTTTTAAAGCACCCATTGTTGCAGCATCTGGGCAATTTCAAACTTCATTCCATAAAATACTCACTTTGAGACTATTTAAATTCATGAACCCTGCCAAGTTGGCTAATCAATGTGCTGCATAAACAAATATGCCTTGCTTAGTGCCCTACAGAAGAAATGAGAGAGCTTTCAATTGAGAATCACTTAACAGTGATCTTTTCCTATTAAGATCCAGGTATTGTCAGCAAGAGAAGTCGAGCGCATCTCAACTTCTTTAAAAGAAAGTTGGGTGATAAAGAATCTTTTTCATATCTGCATACTAGATCCTAATTCATTGGTGATGTGTAGGGGGTGCACATGGGTGCACGAGCACCCCCTGAGATTGGCCGCCACCACCAGATTGGCCAGTGGCATCTGCGGGCAGTTGTTGTTTTCCACTTGGTTCTCGCCATCCCCCCCCTCGCTGCTGACATCACTGCAGCTGCCTGCAGGTGGTCCCCACTCACTGCCAACATGCCCCTGCCACTTCTGCCTGCCACCTGTGGGCAGTCACCATGCCCCTCCAGCCTTGGGAGGCATGAGGCGTTCATGTCCTAGTTCTAAAAATTTGGTAAGCAATAATTTTAACCTAATGTGAAAATGAACAGAAAGGCAGACAGAAACATAGAGCACTAATGAAAATTATACATATATCACCAGTCAGTGCTCAGGGCAGGAAGGGAGCAGAGCCATGCTCCAGTGACTGATCCTGGTACACAATGCTCATTCTGGCCTGTGGACCAGGTCAGCATCACTCATCCGGTCCGTGGGGCCAAAAAGTTGAGCACTGCTGGCCTGAAGCCAAAAAGTAACCTGGTCTTTATAATTACAGATGTTAATACTTGGCTACAGTGCCAGTAAAATTAAGCATAGATGCTTTTGTACTTCTATAACAGCAGCAGGATTAATGGAATTCTAGGTATCCCTGTCATGATATCACTGATAATAGACATGGAAAGGACTCTTAGGGCATTTTGTCCACTTTTTAGCCAATGTGCTCTTGTACTACCTTAAAACATTTCTGAACTCTTTTTTCTATATATAATTAATATGTAGAATAAATTCACTTAATGTAATTTCATTTTTTTCTTTTTTTAAAGTATGACATCCTCTTGGATTAGAATCAAAGGATCACAGAAAATTAGGGTTGGAAGGGACCTCAGGAGGTCATCTAGTTCAGTGGTTCTCAACCTTCTTTGTACTAGGACTCATTTGTAAAATAGCAATGGCCAGTCCTATGCAGTGCCCCTTACTCCTGACCTGGTGCCCCTTGCCCCCAGGCTCCACCCCCCCACAGCGTATGAGGCATGAGGAGCCCCAAGTAGGCCCTTGCGAGCTGTAATTCTGCCAGCCTGCATGGGTAAAGCTATGGCTTCCCATGTTTTTTCTCCTTTAAAGGAGAATCCATTTTTAAAGTTCATTGATCCATTTTTAAAGTTTGTTCATGACTCCTTCATATACCGTTGAGACCCACTTTTGGGTCACAACCCACAGGTTGAGAAACACTGATTTAGTCCAACCCCCAGCTCAAAGCAGGACCATCCCCAAATAGATAATTCCAGCCAGGGCTTTCTCGAGCCAAGCCTTAAAAAACTCCAAGGATGGAGATTCCACAATCTCTGTAGGTTACCTGTTCCAGTGCTTAACCACCCTCCTAGTGAGAGAGTTTTTCCTAATATCCAACTTAAACCTCTCTTGCTGCAACTTGAGACCATTGCTCCTTGTTCTGTCATCTGTCACCACTAAGAATAGTGTAGCTGCATCCTCATTGGAACCACCCGTCAGGTAGTTAAAAGCTGCTATCAGATCCCCTCTCAGTCTCTTCTTCTCCAAACTAAATAAGTCCAGTTCCCTCAGCCTCTCCTCAGAAGTGCGCTAGCCCCTGAGGCATTTTCATCACTCTCCACTGGACTCTCTCCCACTTGTCCACATCCTTTCTATAGTGGGGGGCCCAAAACTGGACACAGTACTTCAGATGTGGCCTCACCAGTGCAGAATAGAGCAGAATGATTACTTCCTTTGATCTGTTGGCAATACTTCTACTAATGCAGCCAGTATGCTATTAACCTTCTTGGCAACACGGACATACCATTGACTCATTGTCATCTTATTGTCCACATAAGCCCCCAAGTCATTTTCTGCAGAGCTGCTGCCTAGCCAGTCAGTCTCCAGGCTTTAGCAGTGCATGGGATTGTTCCATCCTTAGTGCAGGACTTCGCATGCATCTTTGTTGAACCTCATGAGACTTCTTTTCGCCCAATCCTCCAATTTGTCTAGGTCACTTTGAATTCGAGCCCTACCCTCCAGCATATCTTCAACATGCCCCAGCTTGGTGTCATCCATGAACTGGTGGAAGGTGCAATCCATCCCAAGTTCCAGATCATTAATGAAGATACAGAACAAAACTGGCCCCAGGACCAACTCCTGGGGCACACCACTTAACACTGACTGCCAGTTAGACATGGAGCCATTGATTACTACCTATTAAGCTCAACAATCCAGCCAGCTTTCTATCCACTTTACAGTCCATTCATTCAACTCATCCTTCCTCAGTTTGCTTTCAGGAGACAAATCCAAGGATAGAAATTGGGACAGAATTCAAAGCTTCTTAGAAAAAAAACACCTTCTGAGACATCAGTTTTACTACTAAAAGCAGCATAACACTCATTGACAAGGTTTGTATGCTTTCTGTTCTATATTGCATTTATCACAGTTTTTGCTCAGCATCTGTGAAATCTATGTCTTCCTTGTTAGTTTTCCCAGCCAGCATCAAAGGAAACTTTATAGGCCTGACCTAAAAGATTTTTTGGTATAAAGATGTGAAAGTAGTACACCCTATATTAAAAATCTCTAATGTTGAATTATACATAAATGCATATATACACACACATCCCAATCATATCCTCATACATCTATAGTATTATATGAATATATTGTAGATGCACACAAACACAAACACACATATATATAATTATAAATGTATATAAAATGATATATGTATATATAACTTATACTCTCACTCTTGTCCCCTGTCCTCATTCTCTGTCCCTTTTCTAGTCTTTCTGAATGCAACCCAAGAGGAAATGCTTTTTTGTGCTATCTTTTATTGGATCAACTGTATAGTTGGGAGGGCAGTGGGATAACTTTTGGGTATCAGGTGCCTTTCTTTGGGTAATTTTATATGAATACAACCCTTCACTTCCAAGTTTTTTTGCACGGTCTTTTTGGAGGTGGAATTTCACAATTTCTACCCTGGCATTGGATCTCAGCACAAAACCTTGTCTGTACCAACTGTTTGGTATTGTGCAGGTGAAACTGAACATCTATGCATTGGCAATGCATAGGGGATGCCTGCAGGTACATGTATACCCCCTGAGATTGGCTGTGCACCCCCTGGAAGTGCCAGTTGCGAAACTGGAAGTACCGCCAGAAGTGCACTCCCAATTTTACTGCTAGCTCGGTGATTAGCGGCTGGTGGACAACACCCCCATTGGCAATCTGGTACCCTCCAAAACTTGGGAGGCACCAGTCATCCAAGCACCTCTGGGCACACCCCTGGGCACACCCCCATGAGCAGGGACATGTGTTTCCCTGGGGACAAATAGCAGTGGCACATACTTGTGCCGCTGCTACTTGTCCCCGGGGAACACTCCTGCACACATGCTCCGGTATGCAGAATGTTGCCCTCAGTGGGGTAGAAGAGGCTGTGGCCAGCATCTGAGCCGGCTCCAGCAGCCTTACCTGGGATCCTGGGGACCTCCTAGGGTGGAAGTAACAGCAATCAGGGCATGTGGAGCCTGGGCAGCAGCTGAGCATGGTTCTGGCCAGCAAGGCTCCAGTTTCTGGAGGTGTTTGCTGCTTCCATGTATGCCACCCAACTTTTTTCTGGCATGGGCACCGGGAGATCATAGTGTCAAAAAAACCCACCATGCTGCAAATTACTAACATGGCAAATGCATGCATGTGTTGTGCATGCATTTTGTGGTGCCACAGATGGGTTTGCAGTGCCACAAACCAATGTGCACACTTGTCTGGACTTGCCTTACATATCTTCCCTTTGGGAATGTGTAACTAAGAATATACAATAAGCAACTGTCTTCTTGAAACAATTTAGTTTATTAGCAAATGCAGCAAAAGAATTACAGAAAATTATTGCACTATGGTAAACAGCTCAAGCATACACTCAAGCTTATCTACACTTACTCTCCCTACATGCAAGTCTAGGTGATGTTATAGTCCTAGTCCCTCATGTTATAGTCCTAGACCAGACATAATTTACATTCTTCACCAAGACCAGGAAATTTTGAAATGCAGCCAGATTACAACATGTTCCAGAGTGTAAATCTCCCTCAGTATTGTCCCTTCTTTGAAGAAACTCCCTTTTCCCCAAAGCTTCATTCTCCCTCTGTGAGCCTGAGCTCAGTTTACATTCACGGATTTATTTTAAAGACTTAAGTGTGAAGTTCTCCCTTTCCCTGAGTTTATATTTTCACAGAAAGTCAACAAGGCTGTCACAGATAATGCACTTAGGATAGGTGTGACCAGGTGGACCTATTCACCTTTTATAGTTTGCAATCACAGGCATTTTGACTGTTGGAGAGGAGAGTGTCTTTTACCCCTGACACTTCAACCCCATATATAAAATGCCTTGTGAGGTCCAGTTCCATATTTGCTACCAGCTGTCAGATTTATTTTCACTTTGAAAGTATTTTTATTGGTTTTAGCATGTATAGTGAAGCTTCATATTAAAATATGCAACTAACAAAGGAATTACTATACCAGATCCAACCAGTAGTCCATCTTAAATCTATTATTCTGAGCAGAGTTTCTGTTTAATTAAATAATAGCCGAAATCCTACAGTTTTCATGAATTCCACAGTCTGACAAAGCTCCAACTGATTTCAATTGAATTCATGGAAGTTCCTCTCACGGTTTAAATATTAGACAGAAAATAGAAATATTAGAATGCTATTCTGTGAAATATTAGAATATTTCATTTTCAGCAGTCATTCTCAGTTGTCTTGTCAACATAATATTCACAGTATTCCCTATTCTCAAGAGAGTGAACACTGCAAATAGTAAGATAATGTTATTTAAGTCAAAACTGTGCAAGTATTTTTGAATAATGTTGTATTTCAAAAGTTTATTATTCTACTGACGTACTTGCTTTTCACTTCACTTCTAAAACTGTAGACCAATAACAATAACAGTATTCTCTACAAGAAAATGAATCAAACTGTATCAAAGATATGGACAAAAGAGGAAACTAAGCAAGAGCATAAAGAAGGTCCCTAGATCTTAAATATGGAAGGTGGGACACTTTTGTTAAAGGTGTTCATGTTTTGGACCAACTTCGAACATCACCCACTGTTTCACTGATGAGTGCTACTAAATAAATGGATTTAACCTTTTCTTAGTGTGAGCCACTTGGAAATGTTAAGACATCAAACAAAGTGTTTCTCTATCATAATATCATTTAGGACAGGGTTGTTGCAGCGTGCTGCACAACAGTGGCAGTGTGCTGAACAACACCTTAAGGTGTTGAGTATCCTTAATTTCTCTTGATGTTGATAGACATTTAAGGAGCTTGCCTGTTTAAGCCTTCACTAATTTTCTGCTAAAACCAAAAGAAAAGCATTACACAGTTTGTACCTTGAAAAATATTTCTTCCTGCTTTTTCCTTCCTTTCCCTACTTCCCTTTAGCTGTCCTTCAAACCAAACCAAACCAAACCAAACCAAACAAAAACAACTTGTTTTCAGAAAAAAATTGCAATCTCATAAGCTTATATTAGTAATAAATATATAAGCTTATATTAGTAATAAAGTTACATAAACATGTTTCTCCCCCTCCACACAGAACCGGATCAAGTACACTCAGGAAGATTCCTGGGCCTTTATTTTATTTTAACTGGATACTCAAGAAAATGAAAGATTTGTAGCACTAGTTACCTTGAGGCACAGTAAGGATAGGTGGTATTAGCGATATTCTACACCTTCTGTAGATCTCCAATAAAGCACCTGAATCCTGAACTGTTATCAAGCTTTCTTGTATCACACTTCAGCAGAGACTAGAAATTGTTAGCAAATGATGTTAGCTTGTGATTTGTGTTGCTGGTACACATGTAATGTCTAGTGTTCATCACATGGGAGGCATATATAAAAATATTTTAGGAGAAAAAATAAGGATTATCTATCCTGCAGGTACAGAGTTAACAGAATAGCCACAATGTTTTGCTCTCCTAATACATCATGTGCCTGTGTTTCCCTTGGACAAATATGGTACTTACCAGTATTTTAGGGAAAGGTCATTTTTCAACCATTCTGTCTTTCAAAAACAAGATGCTTATCTTCTTTGGGGGCATGTTGTATGCAAGGAAATATAGTATTTCTATCACCTTCTATCTGAATATGCATACAATAGGAAAAAATATTCAGGAATTTCCATACAAGGCTGTTACCACATAAAAATGTGGAAGGTAATTTGCATCATTCATTTGATACTCACTGAGCATTCTCAGAAAAAAAATCTTACCTAGAATTGTAAGGAGACTAATATTTTTATGCCTATGGTCCTTCTGTCATTTTGTCATGATAACAAGAAATGGCACGTGACAACTTTTTCAATATTCTGTGACTCGGTCATTCTCCTAGTGGCAATATCTGCCACTAGATTTGCTTTGTGCACACTGCCTGGAGATACTGAAATCATATTATGCACAGTTTAACACTCTCTGCTAGCCTTCTTGCTTTTCCAATGGGACTGCACTGCAATAAAACTCAGAAGTTTATCTGGACTGGATCACCTTCATGAACTGTTCAGGTATAAATTTATCTTTATGGCACAGGTATTAGCAAGCATAGACCTGTGAAGTGAGTACATCAGTTCTGGCAGTGACAAAACTAATGGCACTCCTAGTGCCAGTTCAATCCATAATTGATTAGCACCTATGATGAGGTGATAAGATTTGACAAAAGGTTGAATAGAGAGTTTGCCACATTAATAGGTGGACATAAGTACACATAATTTTTCTGACTGTAGTATTCACAGAAGGAACCGTCTGAATATTTGTTTGTCCTGAGTTTACTTGCTTATTTTTTGCAGGAATGCCCCATCATTAATCAACCCTGTTCTAGATTAGTTAATTTTAAATCAAACCTGAAAAACCTCTACTCCTCAAATATTGGCTGCAAACCATAAGGGAATTCTATTTGGTTTTTATTGGTTCATATTTACTGTTACACTGAGAAGACACTGGAAGAAGGAATAAGACTAGAAAGGAATGGGATCCTTGCTAAGAAAACATCAAGTTCTTATCCCTTTAATAAAAACTCCCAATAAAGATTGCATGTTTTAGTTCTATTCAAGTTCCATTTTGAGATTAAATAGACTTTGCTCTTTTAGATAGGACTTGAATTTAAATAGGATATCTAAACTTTGCTGAGAGTTTATATTAACATTTCAGATAAAGGGGAAAGCAGCTTTGTCACGTTCTGTTTGATTGACTGCACAGTTCTGGTTTACCTTTTTCTTGCTGTTTAAAATGTTCTCCTCCCATGCACATTTGTCATGGAAAAGTAGACTCTTAGTACCATACTCTACCTCCCCCACCATCTGTTGGGAGTCAGTCTCTTAGGAGCCATTACACTGTACAACAGAGTAAGTCTCCAGATGTCAACATTTTGCCTACAATATTCTACAAGCTTATTATTCAGGTACACTCTGAATATTAAAATGATCTCAACCTGCACATACCAAATACTATATTAAATTTACCTTACTTTCACTCAAAATAGTACTCTAGAATAACCACTGGAAGAGCTGCAAAAGTTTGAAGAGCTGTATTTGAATAAACTTGATTTTTATGGCAAAACTGGATAAAAATGTAATGTGAAACATCATATAAGCCCCTTTTCCCACAGCAGAGTATATACCCTGGCTAAAGAAACAATATCTTTTAAAATTTGCAAGACATTATGTTGCCACTGACTGGCTGTAAAAATAAGAAAGCCATTAAATCTAATCTTTCTGCTGCTTTTTTTAAGTGAAAAGATCAGGTGAAAATATCTGACTGATTAAGACACAGATAACATCTACCCACAGAGCAGGAATGGCTAATTAATGGCAAATCAAGTTCTGCAACACTACACTTTTTGCATGCTTTGATCACATCTTTAAGGATTGTTTGTTTTCAGTATTGCTTCAGTCATGACCTTTTTCTAAGTATTTTTTTAAATATATATAAATAGCGTATGTGTGTGTAAAAGAGAGAGGGAGAGAAAGAGAGAGAGAAAGGCAAGCTTGATGATTAAAAAATGGAAAAAACTAGAGCCCAATTGATGCAGACCACAGAAAAAGTATCCACTCAATTTCTTCAGGCCCAAGCAAAGCTGAAAGTGGAAGAGATAAAGGTTCCATGTCCCACTGCACTCCATAATTCAACCCTGCTTTGTTCACATTATCAGACTATTAGATTGTAAGAAAATCAACATTAATGGCATACACAAAATGTATGCAAAAGCATATTCAAACTGTATGTGTTATGATCTCCATATTCTATCTCCCGCTATAGAACAAGTAACAAGGCCTCATTTCTTCTGTGGTCTGTGCTGCTTCAAATGTAGTGTCCACTGAAAATAGAGAGCTTGTCACATGCAATACATACTAATTAAAATCTATCTGACATCTTTCATTTAATTCAATGTGTCAAACACAATGAAAAGTCTTGCAATGGAAAAGATTAAAAATTCCATAAGAAACCTATTATTTGAGGATTTCCTAAATTATACATATAAATCCAACCCAATCTCATTTTTATTGAGATACTGTATTAACATTACCATGTTACATCCCTGGTTCCACACTATCCTTAGATGAACCAGATTACATTATTCATACCTTCTCTAAATGAAATCCAAAACTGTATTGATTTAAAATTAACTAAGCTAGAAGATAATGATTTTTGTAAAATGGAATGTTTGCTTCTTGATGGACAACAAAGACAATGAACAAATGGAAAGAAGAACTGCCATAGTCTCTAGGCAGTTCTTCAGTGTTCTTGTTATCATCATAGAGCTTCTTGGCATATTTCTAGAATGGATTCCTAGATTTAAGCCTCTCCAGTTGTGGTGTATTGATGTCCTTGTTGATTAGAAGGTTTGGGTTACTGATGTCCTTATGGTATTCCCTCATGCATGTGGCATCACGGCGGAGCTGTGGGGAAGCAATGTTCACTAGGACTGGGAGCTATGGCAATGGCATACTTTTTAGTGTTGCTGATATAATCCACATAGCTGCATTTAACTGTGTATCAACAAACTTGTGTCCACATATTTGTTCCAGACTGAGGAGCAACATTCTACTGCAGAGAAAACAAGTGCTAGAGTGGCCATTGAAAGCATGGTTTCATTTGCTTCTTGTGTTGTTCTGGCCACTGTATGCATGAGGCTTTCATTTTTTTAGCAACATTCCACTGATGTTCATGAAAAGTGAGGCCCACTCAAGAGTTACGCCAAGGTATTTTGGGAACTTTTCATGATTAAACGTTTCTCCACAGAAAGTGATGGTTTCTGGTCAACACAGGTGTAGTTCAGATGACGTGATGTGATGATAGTTTTTCTCAGGTTTGGGCAAAGTCTCCAACATGCAAAACATTCTTCAAGTAACTTGAGGTCTTTGCAAAGATCTGCTTGGACTTTAGTCTGGCTCCTTCTTTGAGTAGCAAGTGCCAAGTCATTGGCAAAGCCTAATTTCTGGCTGGTGGTGACAGAAAGATCACTTATGTATACATTAAAAAGTGCTGGTGCAAGCACTGATCTTTGTGGGAGACGTATTTATAGACAGGTTCTGCTGACAGAGTTCCCTAGATGGAGATGATATCGCCAATTAAACAGGAGCATTGATAAGTGGCAGAGGGTCTGCTAGCACCTGATGACCATTGACACCTTCATCAGGCCTTCTTGCCATATAATATCATAGGCTGCTGATAAATTGATAAAAGCATCTCCTGTAATATCTTTGTGCTGGTACTCAGCTTCAATATACATAGTGAGCTTCAAGATACATGGTGCATCCAGAGCGAAAGCCAGCCTGTTCAACTCATATAACCTTCTAAAAAATGGAAGACATGCAAGACAGTAGCATTTTGGTTAGAAGTTTATATGTCATATGAAGCAGTGATATGGGATGGGAGTTTTTTTGGGTCTGTGGTTGATTTTCTGGGTGTGGGGATAGAATGACCTTTGTTTGTCACCACATCATGGGAATTTTGCTTGTAGCTATTATGTTGGAGAAGAGTCTGTCAAACCAATGGCACCCAGGAAAAGGATAACCTGCTTAATGGGTACTTTGCACCCAGGAAAAGGCCAACCTGCTTACCCATGTACTTCGCATCAGTCTTCATCAGTCCAGTGGGACCGCCCTGCCTAGCAAAATGCAGGACAGCCAGAGTGAGGATGTATTTATACCCAGCATTAGTGTTGATCTAGTAAAGGATCACTTGAGAGGCTGGACACCTTCAAGTCAGCTGGTCCTGACAGATTACACCCTAGGGTACTCAAGGAGTTGGCAGGCATCATAGCCCAACCATTGGCAAAAATATTTGAAAATTTGTGGCACCCAGTTGAGGTACCTGAAGACTGGAAGAAGGCCAATGTTGTACCCATCTTCAAGAAAGGGCAGAAAGTAGAACCTAGGAATTACAGGCCAATCAGCCTGACCTCAATCCCTGGTAAGATTCTTGACACAATTATCAAGGAGACCCTTCTGGATAAGCTGGCTGAGGGCAACATCCTGAAGGATAGTCAGCATGGGTTCATCATGGGTAGGTCTTGCCTGACCAATTGCATCTCCTTCTATGACCAGGTGATGTATCACCTGGACAAGGGAGAAGAGATTGATGTCATATACCTGGACTTTAAAAAAGCCTTAGATCTGATGTCCCATGATCTCCTTATGACAAAGGACAGACTGCTGTTCCCAGACATCTGCTAAGAAGAACATTCAGCCAGGTCTAACCAGTCACATAGGTTCCTAGCCGAGATACAGGACCTCCATCTAACCCAGGAGATGCACAGCCCCACCAGGGGAGACACCTTGTTAGATCTGATCCTGGCCACAGTCGACAACCTGGTGAGGAGTCTGCAGGTGCTCACCACCTGGGCAACAGTGATCATCGCCTGCTGGAATTCACCATCCAACACAAGGTGGCAAAGGTCTGCAGCAAGGCGGCAGCCCTGGACTTCAGGAGGGTGGATTTCAATGAGGTAAGAAGACTAGTCAGGGAGGCACTGAGGTCCCAGAGGGGAGGGGAGTTGGGTGTCCAAAAGAAGTGGTCATTCCTTAAGGAGATGATCCTCCAAGCCTAAAGGGAGGTAATCCCAATACGGTTCAAAGAGGGCAAGAGGGCGCAAAAGCCCCCATGGCTCACCCAAAGCATACGGGAATATCTCCTAGCTAAAAAGGAGGTGTACACTCCATGGAAGGGAGGGGCCATCAATAGGGAGGACTATACCTCGGTTGCTCAGGGCTGTAGGGGGGCGGTCAGGAAAGCCAAGGCGGAGATGGAACTGGGACTAGCTACCCAGATCAAGGAGAACAAGAAGTCCTTTTTTAAATATATAGAGGGTAAAAAGAAAGTATCAGGTAATGTGGGGCCTTTGCAAGAACAGGTTCCCATTTTCAAAAAAGGGAGGAAGGATGACCCAGGAAACTATAGACCAGTCAGTCTTACCTTGATCCTGGGTAAGCTTTTTGAGAGAATTATCCTGGCACATGTCCATGAGGGACCAGCAGGGGAGATTACGCTTAAGGGCAACTAACACGGGTTCATTAGAGGCATGTCCTGTCAGACCAACTTGGTGGCCTTCTATGACCAGGTCACAAAATCCTTAGCAGTGGACATAGTTTTTCTGGACTTTAGGAAGGCCTTCAACATTGTCTCTTACCCCATTCTCATTAAAAAAAGTAGGAGACTGTGGCATCGACACCTACACAGTCAAATGGGTCACTAGTTGGCTGGAGGGCCACACCCAGACAGTGGTGGTGGACAGGTCTT
>NW_017728918.1:104369404-104412790 GCF_001723895.1 Crocodylus porosus | reverse complement strand
AGGCTATATATCAGAAGGCACTACTTCACTGTCAGGGCGGCTAGGATCTGGAACCAACTTCCAAGAGAAGTGGTGCTGGCTCCTACCCTGGGGGTCTTTAAGAGGAGGCTGGATGAACACCTTGCTGGGGTCATTTGACCCCAGTACTCTTTCCTGCCATGGCAGGGGGTTGGACTTGATGATCTGCTCAGGTCCCTTCTGACCCTACCAACTATGAAACTATGAAAATTGGACAACTGTGATCTTGGCTACACCACAGTCCGATGGCTGGGAAATTGGCTCTGAGGTCAGACCCAGAGAGTAGCGGTCGATGGCAGTGAGTCATTATGGTGCTCTGTGATCAGTGGTGTTCCCCAAGGCTCTGTCCTTGGACCAGTTCTCTTCAACATGTTTATTAACGATGTGGAAAGTGCACTGACTAAGTTTGCCGACTAAACTTTGGGGCATAGCATCCACACCTGAGGACAGGCTAGTGATCCAGGCTGACTTGGATAAGCTTAGTAAGTGGGTGGACACAAACCTGATGACGCTCAATACTGATAAATGCAAGGTACTCCACCTCATGGAAAAAGTTGGACTCTATTCCAAGTCTTGGGGGCTTGGACAGTAAATAATTTTTTTCTTATGTCCAGCCTAAAACCATCTTGGAGTAGTTTATCAACACTGGTCCTTGTTTTTCCTTGGGGCGCTCTGGTGAACAGACATTCTCCCAGATCCTGATGTACACCTCTTATGTACTTATAAGCAGCCACCAGGTCCCCCCAGAGCCTTTGCTTTTCCAGGCTGAAGAGTCCCATGGCTCTCAGCCTCTCCTCATAAGGCCTATTTTCTTGCCTTCTGATTATGCATGTGGCTCTCCTCTGGACTTTCTCAAGCTTCTCAACATCCTTCTTGAATTGTGGAGCCCAGAACTGGATGCAGTATTCCAGCTGAGGCCTCACCAAGGTGGAGTACAGCAGGAGGATGACATTCTGAGACTTACTTGAGAAGCATCTATAGATGCAATTCCAACTGGAATAGATTCCAACTTTTCTGGACTGGACACTGTATATGGATGCCCAACCCTTGACTCCCACAATAAGTGTTTTACTCCAAGCTTAGCAGCAACCTATGATCTTGTGATGGCCAGACAAAACTCCACCAAGACATAGTGAAGCCATACCTTAAGAAAATAGATGCCAACATCAAGAGTTGGGAGGAGTTGGCTGCTAACTGACTCCAGTGGCACTGCAGTCTCAACCATGTGACAGCCTGCTTCAAGGTAAAGCATCTTAAAGAGAGAGTAGAGGAAGGAAAAGGAGAGAACTCCTAGCCTATGTGGTGGGCCAGTAGGGGGTGCTGCTGCATTGAGCCACCCACCTCATTGCACCCGACCACCTTCCAGGCTCTGAGTACCTCCCTGGGGGTGCCTCACGTTTGGTCGGCCCCCTTCCTGGAGCACACCCACTAGCCTGGGGGTTCCACTGCCACCACCCAGGGCTGGGCTTGATTCTGGCTCTACGCACAGGTCTAGTAGCCCTCAAGGGTACTTGATTTACTTCAAGAACTTGGGGGCTTTCCTCAGTCAGAAGCACAAGTAGTGGTCTCCCTTAGTCAGCCAAACCAAGGGGACTCCAAAGCATAATCTAGAACCACTCTTAATAAGTTTCCTACACAAGGTACAAGGAGAATTTTATTGGTTACAAGGAGTAGGGTTGAAATAGGGTACAGGGTAGAGCAATATCAGAGAAATCCCATAGAGCAAACTGGCATGGCTGGGTAGCCTTTGATCATGCATCTGAGGTACTGCAAGCTATATATCTAGTTAGATCTCAGGTAGCTTACTTACAAGTATCATCCAGAGGCAGGTGGAGATTCCCTCTAGAGGCAGGCAGTTCCTTGATTACGAGTTTTGAGAAAGAAAGCAAGTTTCAGATGGTCCAGCTCTTCTCTCCCTGAGTCTTCCTCATGGCTGCTGCCCCCTCTTCCTGGGCAGTCCTTAACTTATATAGCCCTTGTGACCTCATTTACCTGGTCCACTGGAGGCCAGCACCAATCTGGAATGCATCACTGGTTGCTGGGCAGACTGGCAGTCTCTGGCCCAGCAGGGTGCCCAACCCCTTCACCCAGGTATGTGATGCCAGTCATGTAGGCAGAGGGAGGAGGTTTCCCCCCTCCCTCAGGAATGTATCCAGCTCAGGTTACCTAAAGAGATAGGGTAAGGTGTGTATCCTCTGCTGGGCCCATCCTAACCACACTGTCACAGAGCAGAGTTTATGGGAAGAAACAGAGGTGGCCTACTACCCCCTATAGCAAGAACTGTAACTTCTATGCATGGGTCTGTGGCTCAAGAATTGGACTCTTAAATTCTCATTCTCAAACCTTAGGTGTCTGTACACAAATGCACAGAGCCTGGGAAACAAGCAGGAAAAACCAGAGTCTTTGCACACTCGCAGAACTGTTCTGTGACTGAAATAACAGACTTGGTGGGAGCTCGCATGACTGGAGCACTGTCATGGATGGGTACAAACTGATCAGGAAGGATAGGCAGTGGAGAAGAGGAGGAGGAGTTGCACTTTATGTAAAAGAACTGTATGCATGGGAGACTGGTGCCTCCTGACTCTGAGGGGGCACCAGCAGCCAATTGCCGACCGTGAAACCGGAAGTGCTGCTGGTGTTTCTCAGGGAGGGCATTGGCCAGTTAGGGCCAATCTCAGGGGGGACACCTCTGGTGTCCCCTCCACACATTGCCTATGGCTCTATGATTGCTCAGAGCTGCAGTGTAAAACTGGAGCTGGGCCTGTTAAAAGTCTCTTGGTTAAGGCCAGAGGAAAAAGCAACAAGAGTGATGTCACAGTGGGTGTCTGCTATATTACCAGAACAGGAGGAGGAGGTAGATGAAGCCTTCTTCAGAGAACTAGCAAAAGTTTACTGATCACACTCTCTGGTTCTCATGGAGGACTTCAATCACAATAACATCTGCTGGGATGGCAGTACAGCAGTGTCCAGGCAAGCCAGGAAGACTTGGAGAGCTCTGGGGACAACTTCCAGGTGAAAGTGTTAGAGAGGCCAACTAGGGGTTATGTTCTTCTTGACCTACTCTTCACAAGCGGGGAAGAATAGGTGGGGAATTTAGTAGTGGTTGTTAACTTGGGCAACAACAACCATGAGATGATTGAGTTCAGGACCCCAAAGAAAGGAACAAAGGACAGCAGCAGAGTAAGGACCCTGGACTTCAGAAATGCAGACTTGGTTACAAAAAGAGCTGTTTTCTACTGTTCTCAGTGATGGCAGTTAACAGAACAAGGAGTAATGGTCTCAAGTTGCAGAAAGGGAAATTTAGGTTAGATATTATATTAGGAAGAAGTTTATAACTAGAAGGGAAGTAAAGCACTGATCAGGCTTCTCAGAGAGGCTGTTGACTCTCCATCCTTGGAGGTTTTTATGACCTGGGTAGACAAAGAGTTGGTTGGGATGATCTAGTTGGGGCTGGTCCTGCTTTGAGCAGAGGGTCAGACTACATGACCTTCTAACATGAATTTTCAGTGGCTCTATGATTTTTCAGACTCATCAATGAGTTTTGGTAAAGATCATCCTCTAATCGAGGGATTTCTGCCACTGCCAAATGTTTGGCAAGCAAAGAAAACTAGCTTGTTTGTTTAGTTACAGATAATATGAATATGAAAGGCCCTGCTGCTATTCCCATTGTTCACCATCAAATTCTTCCATTTTCATAAATCTGGTCCATGTTGGCAATGGATTCCCAAGAATCCATAGTGCCAATGTTAAACTCTTAACAAATGCAGACTATGATTATTATATACGCCTTATTCTTACCTGCTTCATACAACCAAAATTCTTTATGATACTGTGTCCTTCCTATCTCTTGCTTCCCCATATAGCCTGTAATTAGATCAAGGCCTCCAGCATGTTCTTAAATCCAAACTAATCCATGAATCATTCCAGCATTGGGTAGAGGAAGATAATTTAGGTGCAACATAATCCCTGCACTCAATTATTGTGATGGCAAGTAGGTCTGAGTTAGACTTTGGAAGATACCCAGTTTGGCAAAAAATATGCCAACAGCTGTGACACTTCTGTAGAACATGCCAGGCCCTCATCATGAAGGGCTATTAAAAAAATCTACTAAGTGCTTCATCAGAATTACAAACATTATCCAAACCCCTATCCTCTACTTGAATGTAGTTAAACTGGAAAGAAACCTAATAGAAGCTCACCAGCTGCTGAGTAGATTTTTGCAACAGCTGCTCTGCCCTTAATAAACAATATTTTAGAGGGGGTGGACTGGGTTGGGGAGGCATAGGGTTGGATAAGACAGCTCTTTTTCTTTTAATGTCAGAATGGTTAATGACCACCAATGATTTTGAAAATCAAACTAAGCAATTTAGTTATCAACTCTGAAGCCTGAGTTTCATTCTAAATAGTTTGCATTTAGAAATGTTTGCTGTGGATATGTTATCAGCAGCTTTACTGTGGGTCTTGAAACAGTGGACAGTTTCATAGCTGAAACTAATCCTTAATCCATTTGATCGGATGTCCTATTGGTTCTCAAGCCACTCTACCTAAAAGGCCAAAGAAATAATTCTGGCAGATAAATCAATACACTTCTATAACAGCATTATAAAATAGTAATAATAATGTGAGCACACATGTCCAACTATGCTGTTATGACACAGGGGTGCCATCCCTGATTGTACTATACAAGACAAGAATTGGCAATGTTTTATAAAATTCAGAAAATCTATATTTCTATGGTTTGGCAGACAGCAGACATCCCAGCCTCACCTCATAAACAGCCAAAGGATAAAAAATTCACAAAGAAAACATGAGGAAGATGAAAGATAAAAGAGTGGCTGTCTTCACAGTCACAAGCAGTTAAAAATACCCTCAGATAAAATAGTCCCTTTGTACTTATTGTTCCCACCATTGCTATTGTAGTTGGGGCCAGTCAATATCTACAATCTATGCTGGAACAGGAACCACTTTTAGTATGAGATTCATTAACAACTTCCTGAACACTTGTGGTTATTAGACAACTGGGTAGTTTTTATAGGAATGAAACAATTAACAACAAAGGACAGGATAAATTCCATATTGGGTAACTACAGCATTTTACCAACCTCCTCAAAGCTCTCTGAGACAGGGACCATCTTTCAGTTCTATATTTATATAGCAGTCAGGTACTACTGCATTAAAAATTAATACTACTGCTAACCTATTTTCATGCACCATATTTACTCAAATCCAAGATGAGTTTGGGTTTTTTTTTGCCCATTTAATACAGGAAAAGAAGCCCCTTGTCCTGGATTTGAGTCGAAGAGGCAGGGGGCAGGCAGCTACTGCAGCTCCAACTCCAACTGCAATCTCAACCTGGAGTTGGAGACAGAGATTCATCTGCTGCCCACCACTTTTCCATCCCTGAACCCTGCAATGGCCTCCCCCCTACAACCAGGACAGAGAGCACACGATTGTGCTGGCCTCAACCCTGGCATGCAGCAGCTGAGCCAGGACTGGAGTTGTCACCAGTGCAACTACTGCTGCATGGCTGGGCTAGAGCTGGTGCAACCACTTGCTCTGTGTCCCAGGCTTATGCAGGGCTGGAGCCAGAGCCACAATCGGAAGGTAATCAGTGGGGGCAGAGACGGCAGAGGTAGCAGAGTGGGGGGGCTAGGCAGAGGGCAGAGACAGGGAGCAAGGGATGCGTTCAGAAAAGGCAGGTAGGTGGGAAGGTGGCAAGTTTGGAGCAGGCAGATGCCAGGACCTGCAGGTATCAGGGGAAGCAAATAGTAAGGGGGTCAGGCACCAGGGTGTGCAGGCATGGAGGGAGGCAGGCAGCAAAGGGACATGTGCTGGGGGAACAGACAGCAAGGGACAAGGTTGGGGGGGGGCAAGGGACAAAGTCAGAACTCTTAACTTCCACACCACCTGCCCTCCCACCTTCTTCGCCACCAGCTGTCCCTCCTAACATGGTGGGGAGGTGAATTTAAAATGACTCTCCAATAATTAGATTTTATACATGGAAAATTATAACATTTATAAGTTTTGCATGTATAGAATCTAATTATTGGGGTGGGGGGCATCTTAAATTTGGAGTCATCTTGAATGCAGGTAAATATGGTAATTTATGGGAATAGTTTATTCTTAGCCCATTCCTCTAAACTGTTTTGGTAATGTTATTATGTCCTTCAGTATTCTACCTCAAAAATGCTCTAAACTATTCAAACATATATATGGTTCAAACATCCATGTGTTTTGCACTATGGGAACTTTCATGAATGGGAACCACATAAATGTAAATTATAATTAATGTTTCTAGTTGGCAAGGTTCACGTAACAGCAGCATCTATCTTGTAAATTATTTTGACAGGGATATGCACTATGCTTTTACAGTTGTTTATGTTAACTTTAAATACGTATTTCTTTCTAAACAAAGTGAGCAGCTTTGGAAGGAGGCATGCAAGAAACTCCCACTGGCTTCCTTTCCTTTCCAGCACAAAATGAAGGAGCCTGAAACGTCCAATCCTTTGCACCATGTGATATAATAAATATAATGGTAACAGTAATGTACTCTTATTCAGTGCTTCACTACATATATCACAGAACCTCCAAGGGCAATGCATCAAAAAAACAAACTGTAAAAATAACCAGTAAAATATTAAACAAAGATATAAAACTGTATAAACATGTCACCACTTACTATAACTCATCAACACTAATCACAATATTAATAACTTACAGTTAGGTATTATATTGCATCACCAGAAAAAATGTTACTGAACAAGTTTTTCAGTTGTCTATGAGTAGACAAAAAGCACTGCTCTTTATTAACATCACATCCAATTAGAAAATGCAGTGGTTCAAAATCAGAAATGTTTTAAGAAGCATAAGAGAAGCCTCGAGACAGCATTATTGTCACTGTCCTCTGGTGCTTTCTGATAGTTCCCCAGATTTAACTCAGGAGATATCCAATATTAGGAACCACTTCTCAGCAGCCTTGACTATGTCCCCTTTCCACCAGCACCACACAGTTTATAAGTTACTTAGCCATTGCAGCCAGTCCTTCCTCATATATAAACTTGTGGTCACTTCTTTTTCAGACCTTGTTTGCATTGTGGTTTCACGCTCTTACTATCTGGATAACACATTCTAAAACATCGGGTTTGAAATAAGCACAAAGTCACATTTTATACAATGCTAGTTCAAAATTATTAGTTAATGCATTTTTTAACTGGATGTATTTTGGCAGAGAATTTCAGAATTTTAATACTATTTTACCCTGGGATGGATGCTTATACCATCCAATGCAGATGAATCTCTATGCGAAAGAATGCAGAAAGACTCACAAGCATACGGCAGAACAATTTAACTTCCATGGACACTCTATCATTGATCTGAGGGTGGCTGTTCCTAGAGAGGAAACTTCTAAAAACAATATGAACAGGAAATTGCAGAACAAGACATCATCCAAGGACTGGATTGTTTTAACTATAGTTTAAATGGAGACTATGGATTCTTATCCCATTATCCGGATTAGCTTGGTTGCTTGCCTCTCCCAGAACAGCCCCTCTCCCCACTCTCTCTGTCTTTCCCTTGTCTTTTGTATTCTAATACTTTTTTTTACTCTGGTTTTTGCACAACCTTTCATAGTATCTGATATAGTGAGCTTCAGCTCATGAAATCTTGTGTTATATCTATGTGGTTTAGTTTATAAAATGCAAATCTACCCTGTCTTCTACAGTGGTTTTAGTACAGGTATGTAAAAACACAATTAAAAAACCCAGTGTAGATATGCCATTGTTTCATACTGCCTTTCTGCACAAGGGGATAAATTTATCTTCTGTAGGATAACCCATAGAAAATTATTTTATAGGGGAAAGTATATGTATAAACTTTGGTCTACATTAGTGTCTTTGCACATCAACTGTAGGAAACAGGTCAAATTACAAATATAGGTATACAATTTTTAGATGGATATCCCCTTTAAAAGAAAAACCTTTATTAAAAACAAAAAACAAAACAGACAAAAAAGCTTTGCAAAGCTTGTTATGTTATATTAGTTCCCCTGCATAGTTATGATGTGGCTTGTCAAAGGAATTCCTTTAGTTTATTTTTCCTTGGATCAAATTATATAAAACTATATAACTTTTTCTATGCATCCTATTTCATGGAGAAAAGTGTGTTTATCTCTAGAAGAAGAATTAGAAAGAGAGACTGAGGATGACCAAGTATATTTTGATAGTAAATGGAGGCTGAGAAACAGCTACTTTCTTAACTGTTCCTAAGCCTATTATTGTGTCTATACATGGGAGAATTTATATTCTTAATTCTCATTCACTATAATGGGAGTTGAACATGGGAAAGCCCCCAGGCATTGGAATGATAATCGATCTGTGAATTTCCTGATTTCCTGGTTTTTGTGTCTCTTAACTTTAATGTTTCTTTGGGGGGGTTTTCCCCCCCACTTGATTCCCCTTTAAAACAAACACAACAAAAATCATTTCACTTGCAGTTAGACTGATGAGGAGATGAGATTATTTTGTGGTTCATCAACAGATTGTCATCTCTGCTAACACTCATTCCCATAGACACAATATCTACCAATATGGCTTATGAAATAGCATGTAGTGTCACAGTGGGTGCATCTACATGAGACATTTACTTTGGAGTTGACTAATTACCTCCTCAGTAAAGTGTCAGCATCTACACATGCACCCCTATTAGGACATAGGAAACTAATTAACTCTGCCATAGGTTAGTACTTACAAATACAAATGCTACTTTGCAGTGGTGTTATTTAGCGCACAACAACACACATGTAGACACTTGTATGGCTCTCTGTGGCATGAGGGGGCTTCAGTGCAGGGGCTGCCTGCTGACTAGCCACACACTGGGGCACCCTCATGCCCCAGTCAGCCCCTCTGCAGCAGGTGGAGCCAAGTTGGAGCAGTCCCAGGCTTGCAGGCTGACCTCCCAGGTCTCCTGCTAGTCAGGGTTGCTCTGATCCAGCTCAACATGCTGTGCTCCTGGGTGCACGTGTGACTGCAGTGTCCAGGAGCAATAAACTCTGGTATATGTGCCGCAATTAATTGTCTCACATTAATTTCATGTGTGGACATGCATAGTGACCACAAAGACTATGCCTCCTATTGTATAGCATCTTGTAGCAAGTACTAGAGAAAAAAAGCATTAGGAGGAAGATATGTTGTATGTAAAAAGCATAGAAGACAATGTGATGAAGGACTTCTTTGACTGTATGGTGTGTTTCAAGATGGTGAATGTGCATTGAGAACAGGTTCAAAGTGCTAAGAAAAGTTGTGGGGCTCAGTGTGGGTGGATGAGCATGCAAATACATGTAAACACAAAAGTAATTTTTCAAATAACAAACTGTTCTCTCCCAAGTTCACCTTCCCAGTCTCAGAATTTCTCCACAGTTGGCTCCCAACCACACAGTCAGCAGGTTAAACATTTTAGACATGTAATAATATTACTCTGCAAATGCTTTGCTTTAACATCCAGAAAATATCAGACACAGCAGATACATAATACATTTTTAAACTGAAAATAAAGTTAGGGATTCTAGATTTCTTAAAAATACATGCAATGAAATCACAGTTTATTTATCCAATGTATCCAGTACAGGATAAATGAGTGCAAGAGACCTATATGGCCATGAAAAATAAAGTTGTTAAATATTCAAGACAAATGAAAAAATCTCTTCCAAAAACCTCAGTTCCAAGTTATATACCTCCATCTATTAATGCTATGTATTCAGGAATAGGAAAAAAATGTACCATCTTGCTAGCCATTAACAGATATGCGCTACCATTTTCCTATGCTTTTTAATTTGTTAAAACAGGATACTTTCATTACAATAGCAAATGTTCCTTGAGATGTGCCATCTATGTTTATTTTTTCTTTTGTGTATGGTGTGTCTCTATCACTGGAGACCACAATACTATTAGTGATCAACAATACCTTTCTTGGCTTACTCCAGTATGTATATGTGGTGCATACAATCTTCTTAGGGATTTATGTTTTTGCCCATCCAACAATTTCTAAAATCTTAAAGAGAGTACAGCAAGTATTTTCAACAAAGAAAGTGCTTCCACCATCATGGGTTCTAAATCTGCTGCTCACACCCATCATTTGCAAGGTACAAAGGAAGTGCAACAAATCAAACATCCTTCAGTTAATTCCCTAAATAAAAGCCAGTCCTATAGACTTCGATTTAGCTTGAGAAGATGGTCTGTAGAATCCATATATACAATAGATCTTGAGGAACCTCTTTAAGTAACCTCTTTTTCTTTTTAAAATAATTGTCTGTATATAGTCTACTTATGGAAATTCTCAATAATTGATACAATTAAAGAAGATGAATATCAGCATTTCAAGTGAATTTTGATTGAAGAAGCATATTCTCAAAGGAAGTGCCTACTATAGAAGCCTGATCTCATACAACATTTTTAGTAAAAGTATTTATTGAGTGCAAAGTAACATCATTACAGGTTTTTAAAACTGAAATATTTCTAAAAGAGGCTGCACTGGAATAGCTTGCACGCTGCAGTACAGTGAGCTCTACAGTACCACCTCACCACACAACTCCCAGTCCTGTACTGTGTCTCTGCACTGGGCACTGCAGGCAGCTTCCCAGACCTGACAACATAGGGATGGCTGTGTGGACGCCCAGACAGCTGGGGTGGGAGTGCCAATGGATTCGTTGTTGCCCACACCACACCCTACCACCCAGGGCCCTAAACTGGTTACAGGAGGAGACTGGTGACCTCACGGCACTGTGTGGTCAGGCGGAGGTGCAGCAGTAGTTCACATGAGAACATCCACATCTATGAAGGATGTGGGAGTGCAGGCACAACTGGTAGGCACCATGGGCGACTGGTGCCTCCTGAATCTGGGGGGAGAACCCGATTGCAGAACAGAGATGGTCTCCAGTGGCCAACTGCAGAGTAGCAGGAGCCGATCGCCAAGCCTGAAACACCAGAGGCAAAATTTGAAATGCCACCAGTGAAAACAAAAGTGCCATCAGGGGACCAACCCTCCACCCCCCTGTCAGTATGCCACTGCAGAGGGGGGACAACAAGCACCCACTGACACCGCTGGTGGCATCAGCAGCAGGGACAGCCCTGGTGCACCCCAATGCATCACCTATGGTAGGCTTGGCAGTGCTGCATAATGGTCAAAGCTTTGCAGGCATAGTGGGTCTCCATCACTGACCACAATCATCAGCTGGGGAGTGCCCACAAATCCATACCTTTTATGCAGCACCTGACTGAGATATTTGTGCCCTGGGACCCAGCCACAGCCAAACTGTATACTGCAGCCCGGGCAGCCTGCTTGAGCCCCTGCTCTAGCCTGCTACCCATGGTGACATGTTGCTCGGGGAGGGTCCCTCGGCATGCCAGCAGACTGTCCCACCAAGCTCTTTGCCTCCCGCCTCCACTAGCAGTGTGGGGAGCCTGGGCCAGTGCTGCCTTGACAGCTCTGCAGCCTCACCCCCAGCCATGAGGCACTGCCAGCCATGTCATCGCCAGCCACCAAAAGTACCAGCTTCCCCCTGGGGTCCTGCACACCATGCCCCTCCACCCAAGGACACTGCCAAGAGCTCCATGCCATCACTGCCAGACAGGACCCACCAGAGCCACCAGGCACACCAGCCCTGCCCACATGGTAAGCCCCACAGTGAGGGGAGGGCATTTCCCACCCTGCCCCCTGCCCTTCTCCCACCCAGGCCAGCCACACTCCCCTGGAGCCCCAGTTCTCTCCCCACAGCATGCAAGGAGCTGGGAGACAGTGCAAAATTTTATTCCCATGCCCTCGCAGCAGGTACAGGCCTATCATGTGCTGAGGAACACGTTAATGCTGGCAGCAATGTTCTCCTTGGCTATGGGAGACAGGGACATGTAGTGTAGCCACAGGTAGCCCTCCACATGGTGGCAGAGGTTATGGGGCAGCCCAGGCTTGTCCCCTGCACTGTCAAAGTTAAGAGTCCTGTGAAGCTGCATCTGGTGCTCCCATTGCCAGGCATCCTTCATCTACTGTGCCTCCTCCACCCAGGCCTCACAAAACAGATCCCCCCAAGCCTCAGATGTTATGTAGCATGCAGGCTGCAATGATGACCTGAGGGATGTTGTCCTTTGCAAATTCAAGACTGGCAGTGAGGGTGCACCAGCATCCCTTAAGGTGGCTGAAGGCACGCTCCACCAGGGCATGGGTCCAACCCAGGCACCAGTTAAAGTGGGCCTGGTGGGGGGTCCAGATGGCCACTGTAGGGCCGTGTGAGCGAGGACAGAAGTGGGTAGAGGGGGTCCCCGATGAGGAGGGGTGGAGCTACCATGGCATCCAGGTGGAGTCCAGCACCCCCAGGATGAAGCTCTTGCTCTGCACCATGACTGGCAGGGAGTGTTCCAAAATACACAGGCATTATTGGGACTACCTGCCCAACTGGCAAGCACCTTGGTGAAGGTGCTGTGGTGGTCAGCAATGGCCTGAAGCACAACAGTGAAAGCCCTCCAGCTGTAGTAGGGGTGATCACCATGGGGTGGGCAAGTGATGGGAGTGTGGGTTCTGTCCAGGCCTCCAATGCACTGGGGGAACCGCACCACTGCCACCAAAGGATTGCACACTTGGAGCATGGTGTATCCCAGCATGGAGGATGCTGACGACCTCCACGACAGCCTCCCCAACCATGGCCTCACCCACACCAAAGAGATGGCCTATGTAGTGGAGGCTGGTGGGCATGGTCAGCTTCAGCAGGACAAGGGAGAGCTGGGTGTCTGTGGGGAGGGGTGGCTGCATTGTGGTGTTCTGCCACTCCAGGTTCAGGCAGAGTTTCTCTAGGAGGTCTAGAGAGGTGGCCCAGGTCATCCTGAATGCCTCCAGTCACTGCTCAACATCCCAGGTCTGTTAGACAATATGCAGCCACCAGTTCTGTCTGGCCCAGGGGCCCAGAGTTGGCAGGACTGGAGACCCAGGAGGGTGAAGGCAGCCCCAGCAGGACAAGGTCCAAGTGGCAGCTGCACAGCAGCAGGGGCCTTGGGATACTGTGGTGCAGCCAGACAGGCAGTTGCTGCATGTGGGGGAGACATTCATGGGCCAGCCAGTGGTCAGTGCATCAGGCCAGCTGGAGCAGCCATGATGCGGAGAGGCAGAGGTGGTGATGAGACAGCTGCCATGTGCTGTCCCTGTGCTGTGCATGCTGCTCCTGGACAGGACAGTGGCTAGTCAGGGAGTGAGGCTGGCTTTTCAGGAGGGCTGCCAGCTGCTGGCAGGTGTTACCAGGACCTTGAGCTCCCACTAGTGGCAGCAGGAGCCCATTACAGGGCTGCAGGAGCAAATCTGTTCCCACATCCCTGAATTTGTAGATGCCTGCCCAGGAGCATTTACTCAAGAGTAGTTTATTCACAAGTAACCTGATCCCAGATCAAATGCATGTGTAGATACTCCCACTTTTATGCAAACATGATTCACTTGATCAATCCAAAGATTTAAACAGGAATCTGTAGTGTTAAAAACCTTCTGTCCTGTTGCAGTCTTTCTGAGTTCTTTTCAACAGAAGAATTGCTCTATTATTTTCTGTAGACAAAACTAAGTGAAAACTTAAAGCTGGTAGTTTTTGAGGGATGTCTTAAATCTAAAAAGATTAAGAACCACTGTCTTATACAGTGCTTTGAACATCTCCAGGGATACCTGAGCTTGTAACTATGAACATCTTTCTCAAGGTTCTATTCTGGACACTATACTTGATGAGGTATTTGCCACATTTATGCCTATTTGAAGGCATGTCCTTTTTTCCAAAAGACCTATTTCAATTCAAGATTGCAGTCCCTGCCTTGACTCTTATGTAATCTGACAACACTTTTTCTCCCTGTGTGGATAGCTGCATTAAAAAAAAAAAACATACAAAAAATGGCATGCCATCTGATACTGACATCAGGAGAGTTGCCAGTCTGTTTTTAGGTCAAGCTGTTTTACCCGTTTGGTTTTGTGTGTTCTATATGACTATTGTTGAGGTTCACTCTTCAGCCACTGTAACCACAAGAGATCTCAGAATAACTAAAGTTCAGATGCTGGCACCTGACTGAATTCAGTTGGCAAAAGGAAACCATAACCAGAATATTTGTGCAGGCTTTTTGTTAGTATTCTTTATTAAAGCTATTGGTAGTGAGGATGGAGTAATGTCTCAGATGGGAAAATTTTTACTAGGATGTCTTATGTTATCAGTCTAGTGTCTACCATCATCAGGGAGCAAGGATGAGGAAAATGTCACCGCCTTCTTGGTGGAAGACGAAGACAGTTGTGGACCAGTCTGTGTATGTTATTCTTCATTAGAAGTATACCGCTATTGCAGTTACTGGAGGATATTAGGATTGTAAACCATCTTTCAGAAGGTATTTGGGTTTAAACTAAGTGGAAGAAGCAGGAGACCTAACATGATGGTAAGTCCATGAAGTTCAATAAGGCCATGACTGAGTTCTCTAGGAAATTTAACTTAGCGGTTGTAGAGGCAGATATTATGTGGCAATAAATCCTTTATGTCTCTCTTGTTTTGACATCTGAGAGTAATGTCTGAATTGAACTTCTGGCAAATAAGATGAAGATCTTTGTCCACTAACCTGTGAGGTAATTGAGGATAATGAAATCATCTATCAACTGAACAGTTTATCTTCGTGGAATTGCTAACGCTTTTGTGTAAATTTCTTATAAAACAAAGTTAAGATGTGCCAGGATAGATCTCTTCTTTGGACCTTGTGTCACCAACCCCATTCTGTTTCTGGGGGCTGCATTATATTGTTTCTTGTGTTTTGCTGTACTGATATGGCATCTGTGGTCTCACTGAAAAGCCCATGTTATGCTGTATTTGTTTATGTCACTTTCATCCCTGTGTAATGTTATGCTGTGTATATATATATCTATATCATTATCATTTTGAACATGATTTAGCCAAAGTATTGAGGCATGTATACTTAAAGACAAATGCTTCTTCCAGACACAGACAGAAGAAAACATTATTAGTGTCTGAGGCTAAGTACAGACAGTCAAAAAGCCTGAGGCTGAATCGATTCAATCTCTGCAGGATAGTCTAAGCTGCATAGATTGAACCAATAAGCAAGTAAACAGACATTCACTTTTGATTGTAGAAATGCAGCCACATGCCTGTGGTGGCCCAGGCCAGAAGCCAGGAGGTGCTAGAGCGCACCTCCCTGCTAGGCTGGAGAAGATAGCTTGGGCCATGGCTAGCTTGCCTACCTTGCAAGGGGGAGGGGGGTGAGTTTGTGGGGAAGGTGCAAAGCATTCTGGGATGCTAGGAGACCATGAGTTAACTTGAATTTGGAGGAAACTGGGACAGAAGTTGAATAAACTGATTTAACCTAAATGAGTGAAGTTTGATACTAAATCCATCCAGGTTTATCTAAAACTGGTTTTGGTCACTTTGCAAGCAGTTTATGTGCACTGAACTTCTGTTGCATTACAGATTTGAGCTTGTTTCTGATCACTTATACAAATCTTTGTATAATTTCTGTCCCCAGGCTGAGAGAGAAATTTCTAGAGGATTCTGGTGGTGGAGAGGCTGGTTAGGAGATCTTTATGAGGCTATCCGTGTGATATGCTTTCTCTTTGAATCCCAGACTTTAGAGGTTCAAGGTCCCCAGCAGTCAGGGATTATACAATCAGCAGGAAGGCTGATCTTGAAAAACACTGGCAGGACTCTCAAGAGGGCTAAAGTATAACCAGATGAGAGTGTAAGAGTCTTTACTTGTCTTGTTTTTCTGTCTTCAAACTTATTGACAGATTTCCCTGGGTAATTATTTTCTTGTCTGTAATAAATCCTTTTCTTGTTTTTTTTCCTTATTGATTGCCTGCTGGGAAAAGTGATATTTTGGTGAATGGTATTCCATGCTAGACCTCTCTATAGAAAAGGGGGCATATTTTTTTTTCACAACCCAAGGGGAAGGCCACCTCAAGCTGGAAGAGATTCTCTTTCTGCAGCTGTGAGGTCCAATATAAGGAAAGTGAAGTTGAGGCTTGTGCGTATAAGGAGTTATTCCCAAACCTTAGTCTGTTCCATGGGACAGGCAGTGGTACAGTGGTGAGAAACTCCTGATATCATAAAGATGGCACCAGTGTCAGTAGTACCAGAAAGTACTTCTTTGTGCATTTTAAAATCAAATGACAATAAAACCTGTTGGAGTAATGGAAAAATCTTTACCAATGAAGACTGTGAAAGCATCAGGATTTTTTAGGAGATTTTTATTCTTCCCTTCTCTGACTTTCCCTGGGTAATATTTGCTCTTACTGCAGATTAGGGACTCCTACCTCTGTCAGAAAACTTCGTGAATTCAGTAGCCTTTTGCTGTAGGACCAGACAGCTTACATAAGGCAAAAATAGCCAGAACAATACTGGCATCAGGAGCTTTTCAGACAGAGATGGAACTGACTGCCCATGATCCAAGTCCTTTTTGCAGAATTTGTCTTCTGGTTGGTTTCTCTGATTTTTCCCAAAATAACAACAGCAACAGCAATAATAAAATAAAGCCATTACCTGGAATTTAGCTTTCAGATAAACAAAAGAAACATTTGGTAGGACTGTCTTCACAAGACAGCCATACCCTGAGATGAATATATTTAGAAGCTGTTTGTCTTCGGTTTTGCCACACAGTCTTTTACCTGTATTAGTCAAACCCCAAAATGTTAATTTTATAAAATAAGAGTGCCTTGCTTTAATTCTACTCAAAACCACTTACTATCTATACAACAGTGTAAAGGCAATGTTGTAGCCATTACAGTGCAGAAATTATGTGAAGGGCCATATCCTCCCAGGGTGCATGTAGTGGTGGGAACCACCTACCCCTCCCAACACCACCCAAACAAGCTGCTTGTGACTCCAACCCATGCCCTGCCCCAGCTGTAAAGCCCTTGCCCCCTGCCCCTGCCCCTGCCCCTCTCCCTCCCTCACTGCTGGAGCCCCGATCTACCCCTTCCCTTCCCTTCCCCTCCTCCTACCCCTTCCCCACAACAGTGTTACCAGCTGAGTGCTGCTCTTCAAGCTGCTGGGCCACATGTCAGCAATCAGATAGGTATCAGCTGATACGGCTCCTTAAAAACTGGCCATCAGTATCAAACCAATAAATCTCTATTGGTGCGTCCCTAAATATAATACAGTGGAATCTGCATAGAGGAATTGGCTGCAATAGGTGGCTGTGTCTCAGCTGAAGTTTCAGTTTGAAGAAACTTAACAATATAGATGACAGCCTCACCCTTTCTGCCTCACTCTCTAAAACACACTTATACCCTCTCTAGTGGCAAACCATTTGCTAGTTGGGACTACCAAAAAGAACAATGGCAATCACAAAAAAGTTATTTTGCTCTGTGAGAGCCTGAGTCTTATAAATGGGGTCTCAATAGGTACATGAGATATTCTGGGTTGCAAAATTGTATGACCCTAAACAGAAAAATCTCAGCACAGAATTTCATTGGATGCTCCAGTTAAAGCTAAATAATAGTGGATGAGAATTCCTGAACTTCTTGAAGTCAGTGGATATTTTGCCACTGACTTCTGTGAGGAAAAGATATCACCCACTTAATCTGAGACACCTGAACTTATAGTGAGGGTTTAGGAAATCCCTAAAGGATGCCTGCCATAGGATTTTTTGAAAATCCCAGCCTTATCCTCCACACAGACCATTTTAAACTAACTTATGTTGCTTTTTCAAGCCTCGGTACAGCAATTAACTGTTAACTTCTAGTCTAGTCAACATGTGGTTCATATATAATATATACATACAAGGTCTTCTGGGTGCAATTACTGTAATTTATATATTACCTACATAAATTTTATTTAATTAAATGTGTTCTAATACCCTATACCTTCCTTCTCTATGTTGGTAAAATATATTTTTATTCACTTTTAATGTAAGTCAGGTTTCTAGGTCCTAATAAAACAAGTTCTGACTAACAATGCAAATTTTCTGCTTCACTCTCAAACTCTTAAATATTTAGCAGGCTTTCACCGTGACTTACATTTAATGTAAATGGTGTAGTCTGAAGCAATGATTAACTTTATAGTTAGAATATAAAATGTGGATAAAAGAGCTATTACTTTACAATAGCATTAAGAATTTTTTTTTTAATAATGTTGAACTTTAGTTAATGCAGTTCCCTGCATGTGTGAGGTAGAAGACAGTTATCTCCATCAAATTCCTGCACCATCCATTAAGTTCCAGGGCCATCATCTTTGCCAAGAAACAACTCTATGATAAAAATATGTTGCAAAGTTAAACAAATAATAATTATAATGATTATAATTATTATTATTGCATTTAAATGAGAATACTCATGTCCATAAAGCTACTTTTGTGGATGTACAGGAAAAGGGTGTTTATGATTTGTGGATTCAGAAACACATAATTATAAGCAGCTAATATAGAATTGTGCCTATACCTGGCGGATGATAACAATTGTTTTCAACAACCACCACCAAAACTATCTGTGACAATGACAGCAAAGTCTCTTAGATTTTTGCTTTTTTTTAAAGTTAATGTCCAATAAAGGATCTAATACTATTCCAATAGCATTCTGATCGACTATCAGAACACAAGGAAAGAAAATTATTTCTACAAAAATGTGCTCCATTATAATTTGGCATATGAACAGTCCCCACAACTATTTCACCACATCTTATATTGAACATAATTCAAGAAATTTAACTAATACAACTCATCTCTGAATTCATTGCTTTATGCATTGCAATCCACTTGACACATTTTTCCAGCTCCTACATTGGTAACTGATCCTTGCAAACACTGAAGAAAATCTCCAGACCATGCTGGATCCCTTTGGAGAAACCTACAGAACTTTGGGCCTCTTTCTCAACATTGAGAAAATCAAGTTCTGCCCAAGGTCATGAATGTGACCCCCCTTCCCCAAATTACCATTAAGAGAAACGCCCTAGAGCTAGTAAAGTACTTCTCCTACCACAATAACCACTTCTTTCAGAGAGTGAACATCACAGCACAGAATCCACTGTGCAAGTGCCTCCTTTGGAAAATTGCTTTGGAGTGTCTTTTTATTACAATCTCTGGAAAGACACCAAGATTGAGGTCTACAGTGCACCCATCATCCCCACTCACCTTCAGAGCTGCCCTCACAAGTGGATGACATGTGCAACTGCCCCGGGCACCCTGGTCGGGGCGGGGGGGCAGTGCCACACACACCTCTCACAGCAGTACTCTGCCCCCACCACAACCCACCCCAGCCAATCTCTGTCCCAGGTAGAAGGAGCAGTACCCAGTCCAAACTGCCCTACCACCTCTAGGCCCTGCTCAGGAAAAGCCAGGACGGGAAGTGTGGTCAGTAGGAGTAGTGCCTGCCCACCCACTTGCCTGGTGGGACATGATGCTCTGTCTCCCCACCAGACTGCACCTTGCACCCCTACTTGCCTGCCTCTGCTTGCAGCAGTGCAGCTGGCTTGGGGTGGAGGGGGGGCAGGTGGAGGGGAACCAAAATTAAAGTTCACCCAGGATGCCATTTTCCCTAAGGTTGGCTCTGCTCACCTCTACAGATATGAAATGTGGGTGACCTATTAGCATCATCTCAAGCATCTGGAGAGATACCAGAAAATTCTGGTAAATTCTGAAAATTCTGTACATCAAATAAGAATTTTGACACACAAACACCAGCATTCTTGCTGAACCTAGGGTTACCAGCATTGAGTTGGTGATCCTCAAACACGAACTCTGCTGGACCAAGCACTGTGCGTGGTTGCCTGACTCTTGACTCCCAAAACAAGTGCTCTACCAGCTTAGCAACAGCCTGAGATCTTGCAGTGGCCAGAAGAAATGGTAAAAGGACACATTGAAGGCATACCTCGAGAAAACAGATGTCAACATCAAGAGTTGGTGGGAGCTGACTGAGAACCGACTGCAATGGCAACACAATCCCAACCAAATGGCAGCCCATTCTGAAGTAAAGCATCTTGCACTTAAAGCAAAGAAGATAGAGTGGAGGATGGAAAAGGAGAGGAATCCCATCCTGCAGCCTACTTTCCCCTGCAGAAAGACCTGAAACTTATGTGGTCAGCTCTGTGGCTCAAGGATTGGGACTCTTAAGTTACCTCAAGATCCATCAATAAGCCGTGGTAGAGTTCACTCTCAAATCAAGGGACCGTCTCTGACTAAAGATATTTTAGGATAGATCCTCAGATGATAGAAACTGTAGCTCCAGGAAGTCCATGGAACTATGACAATTTTTACCAGTTGAGAAGCTACTTTTTTCTGCATAAAGTGCAATCTCTCTGGAGTCAGATAAAAGTTTAAAGCTAATTAGCATGTTTCATTTTTAAAAACTTGACAAAATTGTTAATGCCATTGTTTTCATAAAGGATTACTTGCAATGCTGGTGAATTCACTAATGTATATTATTCAGTAGAAGTTAAGAACTTCCACTTGTAGAAATAGGAGGAAGGAAGAAAAACAGCTAGTTCAGGTCCAGGACAAACCATATCTGGAACACAGATAAATTCAAAGTGGAAAAGATACAGGGAAGAGCTATTAATATCAATGGAATAGGGAACTTATTGCGTAAGAGAAGGCCAGATGATGTTAGCTCACTTCAGCAAAATGAAGGCTAAGGGATGATAGGACTGTTATATAGAAAGAAACTGGAGAAGAAACACCATGGAAGCTAAAAAGTTATTTAAAACTGATAGGAAAATGTTGACATAAGCATATATATATATACACACACACACACACACACACACAGTCGAAAAATACAGTTAGTCTAGAAATGACAAGAGGTTTCTAAGGTTTCTACATGTGAGACCCCAGAATAGCCTTCTATTTCAAGTGCTACATTCAAAAGAGATTCCAAAATGGAGTTTGATAAATGATTGTGAAAAAGATTATATGACATGGCAACTACAATAGCAGGGAACTGAGTTTGATGAACCAGGAGATCCATTTTAGCCCTATATTCCTATAAACTAATTTTATCAGATACAATGAAATCTGATAAAGAAAATCCAATGTTATTACATACTAGATATGTCTACACAAGACACTGCACAGTCATTACTGAGGGCAGTGGCTGCAGGAGGTCCCTGCTCACTGCTCGTCACCATGGTGCCCCCCAGTCGTGGGAGGCACCAGTCGTTCATGTCCACCACCATACTGAAGCGTGGAGATGCTGAAACATGAGACACTACCAGCTCTTGTGGGGAGCCCCCTCCCACCTCCCGCACCCCTGGAACATATGTGTAACACCCATACACACACACCTGGGTTGTATATTGTGGGGGTTTTTGTATATTTTTTAAATGGGCAAAATGGCCTCTGAGTTTTGGCCATGTGCTCAGCACATGGCACTTGGGGCCTATATCTGGGGAAAATACATAAAAACCTCTGGCCTCATTGGTCAGGGGAAGCAGAGCTTACTTCAGGGTGATTGGGTGGGAGAGGAACTGGAGTGTGGCACTCCCTGACTGGACAAGACCAGGGTATTGTCATGCAAAGGGATATAAGGTGAGCTAGGCTGGTTTGAGTGGGGAGCAGCTGCTAGGGGCTTCTGAAGAGTGAAGTCTCCTCCAAGGGAGAAGGCGTTTGCAAATAGCAAAAGGAAAGCTCAGGTAGAGGGGGGAGAGAGGGAGAATTGTCCCAGTGTCTAGGAACTCCTCTCTCCTCCTTTTTCTTCCACTTTGTTCCTTTAAGGTTTTAAAGGGATTAATCCTGGGGAAACAAATATTGGGTTTGCTGGCCAGAAGATAGGCCTGGCAGTTTAAATAGGGTTGAAACCTGGGAGTTTCTAATCCTGCCAATTTTGGGCTGGGATTGAGGTTTGCAACTTTCTGCTGCCAGTGGAGCTGTGATCTAGGCCTGTGTGAACAGGGAAGTATTCAATTCAGATTCAGCTGATTCAGAGGACAGTAATTCGATCTGGAGGCTCAGATCACTGTCCTGAATCAATTTGGCCAAATCAGGTTTGGAAGATTCGGCGATGATTCAGAGCAATTCGATGATTTGGATTGACCAGGGAGAGGCAGGCACAGCCAGGTGGCTCCAGGTTCTCCTGTGGCTCCTCTGGCTGTGCCTGTCTCTCCCTGGGTGGGGGGAGCTGCAGGAGAAGCCCCCATTGCTTCCCTGCCTGGCCCCAGCCTAGTCTTGGCACTTTAAAAAAAAAAAAAGAAAAAAGCCCCATACTCACTGGCTGCAGAAGCAGCAATTGGGGCCTGTGGCACTCATGGCAGAGCTCCCCACCATGCAGCATGGGAAAGTGGGGATGTCCCCCCCACTGCCTGGCATCCACATGGTAGCTGCCCCATGATGCAGGTACAGGGCAGCTCAGCAGGGTGCCATGTGCTGTCTGGGAGCTGGGGCTGCTGGGGCCAAGTGGTGGCAGGCTCCGGTTGACATGTGGAGCTGCTCCAGCTCCCAGACAGTGCGCAGCACCCTGCCAAGCTGCGCTGCACCCCATGCCATGAGGTAGCTGCCGCATGGGTGCCAAGCAGGGGGAGCACGCTGCACAGGAGGGCTCTGCCATGAACCCTCAGAGGCCTCTGATCACTGCTGTCAGAGCTGGTGAGTACATGGCTTTTTGCTTTTTTTTTTAAAGTGCCAAGAGGCTGGGCCCGGCAGGGGATACGGCTGGGCAGGGCAGCCATGGGGGCTTCTCCTGTGGCTCGTTCAGCTGTGCCTGTCTCTGTCCTAGTGGGGGAAGCCATGGGGACTATGCTCTGCTGCCGCTTGCCCAGCCAGTGCAGGAGAGGGCGCAACACAGGCGTGGCTTGCTCCGGGAAGCAGCAGGGCATAGCCCCTACTCCCAGCACTGTTGCACCCACATCAGCACTGGGAGTGGGGGCTCTGCCCTGCTGCTGCTTGCCCCCTTCTGCCCAGAGCGAGCTGCACCTGCATCCTGCCTCTGCCCCCTGTCCTGGCTGGACAAGTGACAGCAGAGCAGAGCCCCTGATCCCAGTGCTGCTGCACTCACATCCTACCCCCTCACCCCCATCTCCGATTAATGCACCCCCCCCCCGGCTGGGCAGCTTGTCACTGCCCCAATCCCTCTCTCCCCCATGCCTCTTCCCTCACCCCTCCCCCAACCCCAACAGCCCTACCACCTGGAGGCAGCTGTCAGCTGCCTGTTTAGTCTATGACCAAATCTCTGAATCAGCCGAATCTTTTCCAAAGCTTTACCAAATTGATTTGGATGCTTCAAATCAATTCAGAGCTTTACTTGGTTTTCCAAGTCAATTCAGATTTGGAAACTCAGTCCCCAAATCAGGCCGAATCTCCTCTGAATCAAATCAGCAACTGAAGCTTCACACAGCCCTACTGTGATCCAAACTATGTGCAACCCAGGCCTAGAGGGAAAGCCTGGTTTTTCCCCTGGTTTCTTTTGATGGTCCTTTGCTCTAATCAAGCTATGTGGTTGGGCCAGCTGTAGCTATTAATCAACCTGGCTCCTTCTGGAGTTTTTCCTGTAGTTTCATTTTAGCAGGCTATATAATCTAGTGCAGAAGTTTTGGGGGGTGTTCATGCTGTCTGGAGCCAGAGTCACTCTCCACACACGCATACAGCCTCTCTGTGGGAGCAAAGATTGGCAAGCTATCATTCCTACAAGAGCAACAAGGGGCCCCTTGCACCACAGAAGGACCCACGCTCTCTAGCAGCTTCCCCTGATGCAGCACAACCTAAGACTGCCTTGTAGTTAGTAGTGTTTAAAGTTGCATTTGGTATTTTTCTTTCCTTTCTATTATAAATCTGTTATTTGTCTTTACATTGCTTGCAAGGAGGGTTTTTTTGTTTATGTGGGACACCCTAGTAATGTATTTAGTGTTTTCTAGGTGGTCTGGGTGAGGGCTAAAACCAAGGTAAAATATATTACTACCCCAAAAATGAACCTGGGCTTTGTTACTGCTGACCAGTACCCAGCAGAAGGGCTACATATGTAAAAATGCCCTAAGAGTGCACATATTGCATAGGTATTGGTGCACACAGATTTACATGTGTATATATTGAGGCTAGATGGAGTCCCTTTGCCATTGTGACTGAAAAAGTGATTTAAAAGCAAAGTAGTCAGAATGCTTTAGCAAAAATATTCTTCCCCTACACTGCAGGAGAATGCAATGTGTGCTGTTGTTCATGGGACTTAAAGTGATTTCTAAAATGTATTTGGTCTGCTATCACTTTAAAAAGGGCATGCATTAGGTTGTGATTTTCAGAAGTATGAATGGTTAGCATAACTCTGCTTCCATGGAAACCAATGGTAAAAGTCCCATTTAACTTCACTGGCAGCACCAGTAGGCCAGCGAGGAATGCTCTTGAAAATCTCACTCTTAGCCTTCAGTAAAACTCTAGGAATTAATCAATAGCACAATTCACCAAAAAGTGACCAGCTTCAGATCTGTAACAATTTTTTATTTTGATTAGGTTGCAACGTGGCTCACCTTGAGCCTTTGTTTTACAACTGGTTTCTGATCTTCTCAACCCAGAAATGTTTCAAGGCAGGTTAAGGGATGCCTTTCTGTAAATAGCTTAAATGTTTTTCAGGAGGAATGGCACTACGTATATTAAGTTAGATATTGACAATTTTGAGGTAGGGGAAATGTTAAAAAACTTTATAGCATGACTCTAATTTCAAATATGTAACTTTCCTTACTGAATATTATCAGTGCCACCCATATATCATGTTTTGCATGATTCTCTACAACCTTACAACTTATGTTTTCATATGCACCAATGCAAAATGAATGCACCACTGTAACAGGTAGGGCAGCATGTAGAAGCGACACTGAAGAGAGACAATCAATTATTTTTATAAAACTAGACTGGTAGATTTTTTCCAACTTTAGTCTCTTGCTAAAATGAAGATTCCCATAGGCATATAAAGATGGTGTGCAACACACATGCTGTATGTAGTGCTCTTTTACTTTCAAAAGACCACACCTTAAAGTCCTCCTAAAAAAAAAGACTTAGGCTGCTTCCAGACTAGCGCAGCCATGCAGTATGCAATGTCACACACCATGCATTCAACCATTTCCCGTGCTGCTACCTTGCAGTGTGGGGAGTGGGGGGAAGGTAGACCCTGGGGATCTAGGGGTCAAAAAAAAACCACATGTGGAAAAAAAGTAGGGTGGTACAGGTAGTGGCAGCACGTGCTGCCCACAACTGGAACTATGGGCAAACTGCAGGAGTTCTGCAGCTACAGCTTCCCCAACCCCCAGAACCCCAAGTAAGGCTGCTGAGGCCAACACAGTTGCTGCCCCAGCCTCCCCCACCCCACCAGTGGTAACCTGGCACAGGTTTTTCCCAGGCACAATGAGCAATAGTAAGCAATATCTTGAGGAACACCTGAAGGTACAGAATCCAGTTCTTTGAAGTGTGAAGCAATCTCAACTGTCTCTGAAATCAATTCAATCAACTGAATTTCAGTAAATTGGACTGAAATTAATGAAAGCTAACGATGCCAAGGACTTCAAAAGATCCTCCTCAGAACGTGAACCACAAGCCAGATTGTGAAGCTAATATAAGAGGTAAAGGTAAACACACACTTGTATTTGAGTGTTTGCAATATTGCCATGGTCACAATATTATTGACTTCAGACAAGTGCAAAGTAATCCATTACGTTTTTCAACGTTATATTCCTTGTTGAGATAAATCATGCCAAGACAGTTTTATATTTAGGTTGCATTTAAACCACGGACTGTAGCAGTGCAAGTTCAGCACAGACCTGCCCAAAATAGTTTGGCTACTGGAAAGAATCTAGCTGAGATAGCACAGAAGTCTGCATAAGTTAATTTACCCTGCTTTCCCCATTAATGTCAGTTCAGTTCACTGACATTAAGATTACTATTTTGATTTCAGTGACAATTGAGGGTATTCAAAGGTTCTGACTCCAAGCCCTCAGGAGTTTCTCAATTTTTCTCCTTTTAAGAGTAGCCTAAGTCTCCTCCATACCCTGTAAAGCAAGCTATTACCCAGGCTGCTTCTCAAGAGGCAAACGTAGCTCCTACAGAACTCTATGTTGTCAGTCTACAGGTAGGTATATCCCAAGTTGCTACTTTAAATGAAAATTATGGCTATTTACATATAGAAAATTGAAGCCTCCAGTTAGAAGCACAACACTGAAAACTACCTATTTCCTTCAGCCATGGAAAACTCACAATACTATAACTACAATGAAGCACAGTAGAGCTAAGATATTATTAACAGCAATGTGACCAGAATGCAAAGGTCTTCCAGACAATATTTTGCCAATTAACTCAGTTCTGCCTAAGTAAGATTCAAACCAAACAACAACTGCGCACCAGAATGAATGCACACCGGAAATCTATCAAAGACAAAAACTCCCAATTACCTGTGTGTGCCCACTTCTCACAAGACAGCCATTCGCTCTCTCTCTCTCTCCAATCTCTCAATTCTAATCCTCAAACAGAATTTACAAAACACCTTTCGTAGATGAGCCTACAAACTTCACTTCATAAATTATATTACAGGTACATTATAACCTGCTTTCCATCAGATAACCTCAGGTTAAGCCTGCCTGCATTTTACCAGCTACATTCCATCACCAGATCAACATTCCCCCTTACCCTCCCCTACCTACCTGTCTCACACCTAGGGTGGCCATCATAGAGGACATTCTGGTTTTCTGCTACTCTGTCCTCTATTAATACAAAACCCGACACCTTATGTCCTCTATTTTTCTCTTCAAGAAGGCACATGGTGGCAAGGATCAGATGAAATGGGAGACAACAGTTGTGTGTAGGGTGGCCATCATAGTGGACAGTCCGGTTGTCCTCTGCCCTCTACTGATATGAAGCCCATATCTGTCCTGTCTTCTATTGATATTTCCTCTATTTTTCTCTTGAAGTTTAAATGATTTGTTTTAATAAGCAAAGCCATAAAGAAATGTTTTGGGTTGATTAGAATTCTTTTATTTGCTTACCAGCCAAACTGGGAGAAAAAACCCAATACTCCACATTTGAGAGTGGGCCCCATTTGGGAGCTATTCTCATAAAGTTACAGCTCTGGTCCTTGCTTCTTGTTGCATCTTTTAGAGCTTAAAATTACTGCCACCTAATTCTAGTACATCTGAATGATTTGTAGTGCAAATTATGACCTTATTATTTCAGATTAAAATCTAACTGCTGCAAGGGGGAAACAGCTCCATGAACATCAAAGTTTGAAACATGTTTCTGTACAGTCCTTTCAAGCTAGATAATTTAAGTGAGTTCCACCTACTTTGGATACTTACCATAAACCACAGGTGTCTTAGTAGTGTGCTATTTGCTGTTTTCTAAGAAAACAGGAAATTCTTTTGTAAAGGCAGGCCCCCTGGACATTGTGGAGTTTCTGCTAAGAGTTCAAAGTAATAACTATCCACCAGGACATCAGCTGCTGCTATTCTCACACTCTCTTGGGTGGTACAAATATTTATGCAGCTTTCATCACATTTAATTTTAAATTCATTCCCACACCAGTTAAGTAACTGTTTTCCTGGAAATCTATCCAGGCACAGTATGACCTTGTTTTTACACTGCATTGTCCTACACATGTGCATTCACGTTATTCATACTACTTCTGATTTCAGATTCATCTTCAGAGATGTGCCCTCTTTTGTGACACAGCACTTGTCTCTCTGTGCCAATCTGTTGCTGCCTAACATACTCTTGTAAATAGTATTGTAATTTTTTTTCCTGGCAGAAACTTTGAACTGAAACATGACATTGAGTTTGTAGAAGATGGTATAGATGTTAGTGGCTTTGCATATGTCTACAATGTAGACAGCTAATTTAACATGGGGAACTGAATTAGTTTGGGGACTGGAAGCATTCTAGCTGAAGTAAAACTGACCTTTCCCTTTCCCTGTGTTTTGGCTGGGTAAGTTAGGCTTTTCTGAGCAGTGCTGCATGGCTAGACTGCTTCTGTTTTGCTAAGAGAGCTTATATCTCTATACTATACTGTGTAGCTATACTTCTGGGTCATCCCATATAAAACCACTGTCTAACCTATTAGCTAAACTACAGTCAGCCCTAACACAATCACAAGATATAATACCCTTACCTGGCACAGGTAAGAAGGGGGACCATAGCTGCCAGTTGTTAAAATACACTTGAGAGATCCAAGGAGGAGGGCTACCTCACGTGGTACATAGGAAGGCAACCCCCTCCCCATCCCCACACACAATTTATGACTATGTGGTAATATTCCTTCCTGACCCCAAATACTCAAATACAGTGATCAGTCTGACCCTCAGTGGTGGAAGAAGACCTTCTAAGAAAATCTGGGTTTAAGTCCCAGCAGAAGCACTGGAACACCCCAGTCATGATCCCCAGCCTTGACTGCAGCCAACATCCAATCCCTCTGAGGATGGCTTTAAAAATATCCTGAAAAAATCCCTCCTCAGCCTCATGTGGCAATTAGCAACATTCTATTATCTGTTCAAGTTCTGAAAATCCATTAGTGCACATACTTTTAAACATATCATCATCTTGCCCTTACTACTGAGTCACAAGAAGCACAGCAAAGAGGACCCTTCACCTTTCATATTAGCTTTTTTCAGGGACAAGAGCAGGGTGGAATAGAATTGCCTTTGAGTGCCTAAATCCACTTATATACCTAATTTGTGGAGTAAAACAAAGGACCGGGTTCCTAATGAGCATAGTCTTATTAAGCATACAAAGTTTGTAGAATTGACTGGTCACATGACTTCCTCATTTACATAGTTGTAGTTACCACAGAAATGATATGTAATCACAAGTAGGCTGGGAGGTGATTTATTGGTCTTGTTGCATAGGAAATTTAACGTTTTATTTAGATTACCATGCCACAACAGTTAGAACAGGTTCTGAGCAGTCACACAGTAATGTTTACGATGACTTAAGTGTGTAATATGTGAGACTGCAGACCTGCACTAGAGCTGAGTCCAGTGTGATGCCAGGGCTGAGACTGGCAATCAGCTGATTCAGTCCCAGCCCTGGCACTACACCACAGCCAATTGTTGGTCCTGTCCCTGAGATTGGACCAGACCTGGTTCAAGACTCCAGTGCCATGCTAGAGCTGGGACCAACAACCAGCAATTCTGTACTGGCATTATCTTTGTGGAGCAATCAGACATATTACTTCACACAGTCACGATGTACTCTTCCCTGGAAAAATACTAATTTTGCTGCAAAACGATCACACTATAATCATAATATGATTACATGTAGCACACACTTGAACACATGGACACCTACATTTTAAATGCAGTTAACATGTCCTAATATGCAATATGGTTCCAGTGCAGGTACATCTTTTTGCGTTTTGTTTTTTCTTTTATTTCAGTAATGACCCAGGCTTGCATCACCTGTCAAACTCAGAATAACCACAAATGTACCCATCCACTCAAGTTAATGTCATAGAATCTTATTAGAATAAGCCCAGCCAATCTTGAAAGCATTTTACAGTACTAAGGAACTGTTAATTACCAACAAACTCTTTCCCAAAAAAGGGAATCATTAAGAGATTAACTTGAGAGACTGAGGGGATTATATTTATGGCAGCATCATTGCAACAGTGTAACCTAGTGGTTGAAGCAATGGGCTGAGGCCTGGGTTCTATCTCCAGCTCTGTCCCTGGCCCTGAGTAAGTCATTTCCTTTCTCTTTTCCTCAGTTTCCCTATGAGTAAAATGAAAATAATGATGGTGGCAGCTTTGAGACATACTGATAAAAAACACTATCATGGTATTATCATTAAAAACTGACTGATAAGTCCAAATGGGTGTCAATCGTGAATCAAGTTTATACTAGGTACCTAATATTTAGGAACTTAATATAATATTTAGGAACTTAATACTAATTTTATTTTCAGTTGAGTTCTGTGCCTTAGTAGGAGTTTGGCACCTTCATCTCTCTGCAGAACTTAGCCAAATATGTTTTAGCTTTTTTGCCTCTACATTGATCAGCAGTGTCTCAGACCATTTTAAAGGTACTGTCAGGTAATGCTGGGAACCATATTAGCAGGGACTAGATGACTTAATGGGTCTTTTCCATTTCTAATTCATGAGGCTCTTCCATTTTATAAACTGCATGATGAGCAGGCAAATCAGAATTCATGTAAAACTATTTCCTCTGGTGGCATTCATCTTGTCAAATGATTAATGCTGATATGGGGCTGTCCTAAGCTTCACTGGATGTATAATTTCAGCCTTGCTTAAATCTGTAAGTGAAAAATATTAGCATGAATAACTGCATTTTGATAAGACAAAGGAATGGAATCAAAAGATTAGTCACTGGAGACAAGTCAGACAGGAACTAGTAGATTACTAGTAGTTATGTCCAGCAATGGGGCAGAATACTGTGAATATTTCAGTAGCAAAATGCCTTTGTGACTGGGCACGGGAAGAAATAAAGATGAATGTAGGAAGCACAATAAGAAAAAACTGAAAGTTTCTTTTGACATTATATCATAATCAGGCAAATTCATTTGAGTAGATACACTTAATTTATGACTCCTAACAGAAAACTAATGTGGGGGGTTCTGCTAATCTCTTGATAGCCAAAACCCAAAGACTGAATGAAAGAGCTCCGAGAAACGGTATGTGGCAGTGATGCAAATAAAACGACCCAAAACAATTGAGTATGTATATAGATGAACCCTCCATAAGCTAACTTGGCATTGTGAGTCTAAGGAGTCTGGTTAGTTCTCCTAAAGGTGGCCTCTTGTACCCAAAATTGAATCCAGCCATATCCTGGAATGGATCCTCTGGCTGAATTCATAAGTACCAGCAGCAGGGACATTGTACAACCCATTTCAGCTAGAGTGAGATTTAATAGCCTGAACTGCCACAACGTGGAAAGGGAAGTTCATTCAGAAGAATGAACTTCTTGAACTAGTCAGGGGGAACCAGCAGGCACTGGGGGAGTTCCTGTTCCCCCAAGCACTCCCAGGAGTGACAAGAAATAACGGTCACAAGCTGGCAGAGGGTAGATTCAGACTGGATATCAGGAGGCGCTACTGCACTGTCAGGGCGGCTGGGATCTGGAACCAACTTCCAACAGAAGTGGTGCTGGCTCCTACCCTGGGGGTCTTCAAAAGGAGGCTGGATGAACACCTTGCCGAGGCTGTTTGACCCCAGTACTCTTTCCTGCCATGGCAGGGGGTCAGACTTGCTCAGGTCCCTTCCAACCCTACCACCCATGAAACTATGAAGATGATAGGCCCTTCGCTATATCATTGCAACTACAGCAGGCACTACTGCTGTCTACCTATCTCACCTATATGATATAGCAGGGCTGGTCAAAGTCCAGCCTGTGGGCCAGATCCAGTCTGCAGTGGACTCCATTTCCCAGCCTGAAAAAGGCTGGGGTCACCATGGAGACTAGCCCCAGCCACGTGGGCAGGGGCTGCTGGGAAATGGAGTCTGATTGCCAGCCAGATTGGCCATTTTGCCCACCCCTGCAATATAGAATCAAAGAAAAGTGGGGCTGGATGAACCTTAGAGATCATCTAGTCAATTCCCTTGCACAAGACAGAGTCATCCCTGCCTAAATCATCCTAGACAGGTGTTCGCCTAGGATAATCTTACATCATTATAATACCATAATTATTGTAATATTATTTTACAGTAATTTGAGGAGGAGAGAAAGGTAGATATCCTAAAATTATTTTGAAGCAAGTCAAAAGTAACAGTTAAACCCCAACTTACTGTTCTAACACTTGAGGTAACTTTCCTAGACCTACAGACAGACACATAAATTAGTACCATATAATGTACACATGTTATATGAGGATAATATCCCGCCAAGTAAGAAAATGTCATCTTAAAATAGAAAACTACATTTACCAAGGATATTGATCTAACCTAGCTGGATTCTGTAAAAGACAGAGAAGTGGATAATGTAACTTCAGATGTGAGAACTTATTAGTTTAAACAACTGGCCTGTTTGCAGCTAATCCTTGGTCCCTGGAGCAGAAGAACCTCTCAGGTCATTTTGTTTTTAATATCACTAAGTTGCTAATGTAACCCATTTTTCAGAACACAGAGCTGCTGTGAAGTGATTAACTGGATATGGTGCCAAGTCATATCTTTTTGCATACTGGAATTATTTCCTTTTAGGACTCCCTCAGAGTTATTCTGTTAGGTACATGAACGCCGCACCTCTTATGATTTTGAATGTTTAATAAGGTCTTTGTTATGTCCAGCAATGGGGCAGTGCCAGCTGCTTGGGCATTTGAGGCTTTGTATGAAAAGTTGCCTCAGCACAATATGTAAATGCAACAGAAAGTTTTTAAGCAGTTCATTTACATACTTGTTAAATTATAATTTGACTAACAATGTAACATTAATAATTGAGCATCTGGAAATGTTAGTCTAAATCCCCAGGTGATGCCAATTTATACAGCAACACTGGAATCAATACAGCTATGCTAGTCTTCACCAGCTGAAGAACCAGGCTCTGGCTTACTGCTATATCTTCCACTGTATCTATGGGGTAGATCAGGGTTTGGCAGGTTGGTCAGGAAACCACTGAATCTATGCCACAGAGCAGGAGCTTCAGCAACATTCAGAAGCAGGGGACTTTGCCAGCATTGCACCATGCCACAGACCAGCACTTTGCCTATGACATGCTATGGCCAGATAGTAGAGGGGAATAGCAGCAGAGTCCTAGTTCTAGCCAACCCAACTTGAATCTGAGCTGAGCTGGCAGCATTCAAGCTTGCTGCCAGAAAACATTGATAGTTTGTTGTAAAAGTAATGCCTAGTTTGGAGCTCAGACCCTTAACAGGCATTTGGGGAAATGCACAAAGTAACAGTAAGAGCTACGTACTTAAAAGGGTATACAAAGTGCTACCACAAGCAGTAGTTTTTGGCTGTCAGTTGGTGCACGAAGATAACCAGCCTACAGCTGTACACTCATTCATTACCTGATGGCTCACTACTAGGGAACACAAAGGTCAGGGATCTTGGCTCCTTTCACATTGCTTCTGCCTACTCATTCAAGAGAAGCCAAAACATGTCTATCATACCCTTCTGAAAAGTAGGGGAATTACTAACCTGTTTGTATTAATTCTTCTTCACAGTGTCTGTGGTTATACCTGTTCTGCCCTTTCAATCCTTTTAAGCAGTTTTAAGACTCGGTACTGTTTTACTTCCAGTCTCTTTTCTTGGTCTATGTTTATTATATACTCTAGTACAAAAATAGCCTATGATCATTATGCTATTTATATGAAACTAGGATTTTGAAAGAGCATAATATATTAACACTATAATGTGCATTACCATATAATGGTGTTCTTAGTCTACACCTAAAAACCTAAAATAAAAAAATTAAAAATAGAAACTTGTTTAGAAGCAAATTCAGGAGAAGATAGAGAATGTCATGTGGAGTCAAAAGTAAACTGCTAAGGGGCAAAAAAAGAATGATGTAAATAAAATAAAAATAAATATAATGTAAAAAATTAAACGTAATAAAACTATTAAATAAATGCATACCTGTTGAGGTATATGTATGTTTTTAAAGTGAATGCAAACAAGATACAAGTTCATATTTAAGGTAAACCCACCAAAAAAACCCAAACTATTTTGGCTGTATTAAAACAAAACTGAAAGTAAAGTTGAAGTGTTTACTGTTATCACTCTAGCTAGTCAGTTGCAATATTGCCAGCATCTAGTTTTGATATGTCCCCCCTGTATGTCATCATGTTAGGATGAATTTCCCAGTGCGTGTCTTTTGCTCTCAGCTTATCCACAGTCATAAAGTAGACTGTCTTCAAGTCCCAAGGCTTAAAAACAGGCACTGTATTTCTCCCAGGAGAAAGCCTTGTGTCCCAAAATTCTACATATGCACAAGCCCATTTTCCCACTTTAAGTACGTGTATTCATTGGAGTAATAGCATTAATTCCAGGGACAAATTGTGCATCTAATGTGTTAGACAGTATTTCTTTTGTCCCAGGTTTTGAGTAGGATCAAGCAGACCTGCCTCAAATGTGATGTTTGTTTTTAGCCAAAGAGTAGTTTGGTTGGTTGGTTGGTTTCTTTTCTGTTACCATACCACACTCCATTCAAAATGGTTTTGTTAGTTGTACACCCAGCCTGGGAGCTGGCAACTGGGTAATCTCTCATCAGGTGTTGATATGAGGAACAAGTTTCTTTATGGTAGGGTCAGGCTTTTGCTACTTTGTTCCTTATAACGTTGCTGCATCTGCATGAAGTATGACTGATCTATCAAGGTCCAAAAAGACCTCCTCTTGGTTAAATCCTTGTTCCCTTGTAGGGCCACATTAAAGCTAATCATACTCTAGCATCAAGATAATTGAGCATTTAAATTATTCCTGGGGTTTGTGAGAAGAGGCTGTTTCTGTGATTAAGGTCTTTCCTTCTCACACAAGCTATTTTCAGGAGTAATACAAAACCAATTATAAAGATGTATGTAAGAAGGAAGCACTGAAACAACATTTCAATCTCAATCTAGCCAGTCTCCTCCCTGGTTAGTTATGCATTCAATTAACATGCAGCTGAATGCACTGTTTAGAGTCTGAGAACTTTTCGCATAAAGAGACGGCAGCATAGATGCACCTTACAGGCACCTGAAAGACATTCACTTTAAAATATAATGGGACCTAATCTTTGATCCCAACAATCATGTGTCCTACCATGCAACACATGCATGGAAGGAGTCATGATTTTGAGATCAGGGACTAGATTTCAATAGCACCTTACTTGAACCAGCAAGGTGAAACCAATCAGCTGATCGTCAACTGGGGCCAAGACCCAAACCAGTCCCCAGCCCCAGCCATCAATCAGCTCAGTACATAGGGAGCCCAACTGCCAAAGCCACATGTACCACACAGTTGGTACAGCAGCCTGGCCTATGTACAGGGAAATATAAAACCATGTGTACCACCCAGCTGAGCAGCACATGGGATTTATACAGCTCCCAGTGCCTGGGAAGCCTGGCATCCCTTATACCCAGCTGGGTCACACACAGGGTTTGACAGGTCCAAGATACACAGTCAATTTAAAGCTACAAATAAATGCCAAAGTTATTCCACATTATAGGTGTTATACTTTTTTGGCTCATATACTGCATTATCACACTTTAAAATAAGTTGCACATGTAGCCATTTACTGTTTAAAGCATATCCTGTTAGTCATGTCTTAAATGTAATGTGTTGGGAGCCATAGACAAAGTAAATCAGAGATGCATACGATGTCATGAGTCCAAACTTATTTCATGAAACAGCATCTGATGAAATGAGCTCAGGTTCATGAAAGCTTATGTATCTTTCATTAGCTAGTTTTTAATGTGCATCTCTCCCCTGCCTTCTACCTGACTGAGGATTAACATGGCTAACTATCTCTCTCCATCTCTGACAGAGAGTTAAGCAGAGAACTGACTATCAAGAATTGAAGTATATATCCTCCTTTTTATGCCTGTGCCTAACTCTCTCACTATTGAAAATAATCTCATAAGAGAATATAATAAAACCATCTGAAATTTTTCCCTCAGGAAATCAACAAAAATACTTGCAAAAGCAGCTTTGGACCTCAGGCTATGATCCCTCTCTTCTTAGGGCAAATTTCTGCTCTCTGATCTATAGTGGGACTCTTTTGTCCGCAGTGTGCAATTTTATTACATGTTATGCAGCTGTTTCATGTGCAAAACTCTCTGTGATGTCACTGGTTTGGGAGCATCCTGTATCTACTATAGCTGAGATAATTGTGTCCCCTACTCGCACTTCCACGACTGGCTTGTTCCTCTGACCTGGACCTCGATGCTGGCCGAAACTGCAGTCCATTTTCTCATCATGCTTTTCTAATCCCGGACTGAGGTCCCGGGCCGTCCCAGGGCAGAACCAGGACATGTGACTTTTTTCCCCACACTGGTAGCATCTCACATCCGGGTAACCTCCCGTGCGTATCTCCCTTTGGATGGACTCTCCCCGCCGCGAGTGACTGGGATGTTCGGCCTGGTGGCCGGAGTAGCCCTGCCGCTTTTCTCTCTCCAGGGTGCTTCCCTTTCCCCCTCCGAGGTGGCGTAGTCTTCTGCCAAGTGGAGTGCCTCCTTGACTGTCTTAGGTTGATGGCACTGGACCCGTCGTTGGGTACCACCCATGAGGTCCATTAAAAATTGTTCATGCGCTATTTTTTCTACAATTTCCTGAGAAGTGTGTTCCTCTGGCCTTAACCATCAGTCTGCTAGGTCCCTGAGGGTCTGGACTAACAGTTGCAGTCGGCCCCCTTGGGGTCATTTCTTGGCTCGGTATTTGTGCCTATATGTTTCCGGGGAAATCTCTAATTGGTATAGGATTGCTGATTTCACTTTTGCATAATCCCAGGCTTCGGTCCTACTGAGGGCTTGATACACGGCCTGAGCTGGGCCAGTGAGTAGGGGTCCCAATTTTGCAGCCCAACTCCTTGGATCCTATTTTGCCATCCATTCGAATGCCTCTAAGTAGGCCTCTACATCATCCTCCCTCGTCATCCGGGGCAGTCCTGGCCCACCCCCTCTCGTACCCCAGAGGTCTGCAGGGCTGCAATCTGTTCACACAGGTCCTGCTGGCAGACCCACAGCTGTGTCTCCTGGCTCTGCATTCTCACCGTCTCCTCTAATTGGGCCTGTTGTCCCTGAAGGAGTCTCAGCATGAGGCTGTGCATCTGTTGCAAATCCGTTGGTACCTGAGACTCCATACTGCCCCGTCAGCCATGCGAGTTTCCTGGCCAATGCACCACTTTGTCAGTGGGTCCGCCAAGTACCCCCTCTATCCTCTTAATTCCCTCCTGCCATGACTTGAATCTTAAAGAAATGAAATAGGGAGGAAGTGGTTGTTATATAAAGAAGTACCCACGGGAAGTACCATGCTGAATAATCTATTTTTCATTGCTTTTATTCAGTGGGTCTCTGTTGTTTACAGGAAACTCCCCTTGTGGGAGGCTTCAGTCCAGCAGACTATTCTTGGGGTTCCCAGGCTCCTGGCAAGCCCCATTCCAGTAGCACAGTACACAGACGCTGTGCCACGTCTGTGTCTCTGCCGCTACTTAACCTATTAGCAGCTTATGGCTGCCGTCTGTCCCATCTTTGCCAATAATTATTCAATTAGCAGCTTGTTACAGCCGCTGCTTGCGGCTTTTCCCGGCAGAGCCGGCGTACAGGCTCCGCAGCTCCTTCCTGATCCGGCTGGCCCTCTCTGTCCTTGATGTTTTCTCTCCTTTCCTAGAGGCAGGGCAGGGTTCCTCCCTGCCACCATCCAGTCAACTTTCTGTAGTTGCCCCGTTTCTTAATGCTAGCTGTGGCTCCAACCCATGGCTTGGCTCCACCTCTCCCTGCACTTACTGTCGTTCCAATAGCCTCTGGGTAAGTCCAGACAGGGTCAGGGTCCTGGGCTTTCCTATCCTTGATCCTCCTTTCTGGAGTCTTATTCCAGCCACTTCTCTCACTCTTTCTGTGGTGCCCGTAGGTGGCCCTCCTTCACCTTCTCTTCTTCTTATCCTCTGAGTCTGGTCGCCATTGACTCCTTAAGGGCTGGGGCCCACCCCCCGTGGGGTAATTATTTCCAGCTGCCCCCATTCCCTTAGCAACAGGGCCTCAATAGAGACCCTGTTACACACATAAACCAGTTTGAAAATGGCTGAAACTGGTTTGAGATAAACCTGATTGAAAGTAGTATCAGACTTAACTGATTTGGCTCAAACCAATTTATTCAATATCTGTCCCAGACCCCTTCCTGGTTTAAGAAAAACCAGACAGACACCCCCAGCATCCTGACATGCTCTCTGGGCTGGGTGGGGCTCTCTGTTCCACAGCAGGGATTGCCCCCTCTCCTCTGCTCCCTGGCTGCAACTCCAGCAGAGACTGTGGGCTGCTTCCTCTCTCCCCCTCCTCACTAAGCAGGAATTCCCCCTTCCCTTCTGCGTTGCTGAGGAGATGTCTGTGTATTAGCTAGCAGACCACATGCTGGCTATGGTCCATGCTGAATTAACAGGCAGAATCAACAGGTAGCTGGTAATGTTCCTCTGTTGTTTTCTTAATGGGGTGATAAACACTGAGTTAGGGGTGATAAACACCGCTATCAACTCCCTGCTGGGCTAATCAGAGTGTCTTGCTGGGGCCTGGCCATGACCCTCCCCAGCTCAGTACCATGGAAGGAAGTAGCCTGAGCCACTTCAGGCATGTGCCTTCATTTCAGGGGTGTCTGTCTGGTTACAAAACTGATTTGGCCTATCCAGGTTAGACTAACTTGAAAAGACTGAATCAATTCAGGCTTAGGCTTTTTGAATGTCTGTCCCTAGCCAGGAAGACTATGTATAAATGTTTTGCACTGAAGAACGCCTCACTTTTCAGAATGACTTCAGTTCTGAGAAGCATGAAGCAATCCAAATCTCCCTGTTGGCCTGATGACATATTCACCCAAAAGGAAGAGATTCTTAAGGTTACACTGAAAAATAAGCCCCCTGGGCTAACAACAAGAATCTTCGGAACACAAAATTCAGGTACTTGCTGAGCTCCTGTGAATATCATAAATTTATAGCTGGAGACAATTCACCAAGCCCTTTTATCTCTCTTCTAAATAGGATGTTGAATGCAGTCCCAAGGAGGCATATTTATAAGGGCAACTCAAGCCACTGAGAATTTATATTTTTGTTTACACAATCAACATGATAATAAAGCTCACCAACAGATAAATGTTTGTGTGTTTAAGTTCTATTATCAGCTTGCTGGGTTTTCTGTTTAGGCTGTTTTACATATCAAAGAAAAGGAGGATAGATTTATTGCCTTTTGAGGCAATATTAGGTTACATTCTTAGCATTTTCAATATTATACATATAACATTTGGGTGTTTTCCTAGTTCAGGGGTTTATAATTTCTTGACTTGGACGAGGGGGTAAAAAGCACCCTGTTCAAGTTTGCTGATGACACTAAGATGTGGGGGGATGTGGGCATGCTAGAAGGAAGGAATAGGCTACAATTGGACCTAGACAGGTTACAGGGGTGGGCGGATGAGAATAGGATGAGATTTAACACTGACAAGTGCAAGGTGATGCACCTGGGGAGGAAGAACCAGCACCATAACTACAGGCTGGGGAACTCCATTCCTGTCAGTGCAGAGGCACAAAAGGATCTTGGAGTCATCACTGATGCCAAGATGACCATAGGCCAGCAGTGTGGGGATGCAGTCAGGAAGGCAAACCGTACCTTGTCATGCATCCCCAGATGCATCTCGAGCAGGTCCAAGGAGGTGATCCTCCCCCTCTATGTGGCACTGGTCAGGCCACAACTGGACTACTGTGTCCAGTTCTGGGCGCCGCACTTCAAGAGGGATGTGGACAACATGGAGAGGGTCCAGACGAGGGCCACTCGCATGATCAGGGGACAGCAGGGCAAGCTCTACAAGGAGAGGCTACGGGACCTGAACCTATTCAGCCTCCACAAGAGAAGGCTGAGGGGGATCTAGTGGCCTGTTATAAACTAGTCAGAGGGGACCAGCAGGCACTGGGGGAGTCCCTGTTCCTCCGAGCACTACCAGGAGTGACTAGAAATAACGGTCACAAGCTGGCAGATGGTAAATTCAGTTTAGACATCAGGAGGCACTACTTCACTGTCAGGGCGGCTAGGATCTGGAACCAACTTCCAAGCAAAATGGTGCTGGCTCCTACCCTGGGGGTCTTTAAGACAAGGCTAGACAATCACTTGGCTGGGGTCGTTTGACCCCAGTATTCTTTCCTGCCATGGCAGAGGGTCGGACTTGATGATCTGCTCAGGTCCCTTCTGACCATACTAACTATGAAACTATGAAACTATGACTTACTGCTATGTCAGATTTCAAAGTAAAGACATTTTTCTGATGATCTTAGATCACCCAAAACAAGTGCACTGTAATCAGTGGTATATGTATAACTGTGTGATAAAGACGGCACAACTTTACTAATCTAGCTAATGATTACATTTAATTTTTCAAGTCCTTTCCATTATTAATTCATTTAGTATTCATTGTTTTAACACTGACCATAATGATGTCCATTAGATGTTATAATAGATGTCATATATCCTTCTGTCAGAGTTCCACTGTAATTCAGCAAGGACTGTAGCATTCATTATGATGGATTCTTTCAGTAATAATGTGGATTTTTATACATTTCCAATAAAATGTCCATGGTCTTTCAGCATAAATTATATTCATTTATTGTAAAGTGGTATTCACTGCTTCCTCATGAAAAATAAAATGCTATTTTGCAGTAATAGCTGAATTCCAAAGATTCTTCAGGAAAGGCCAAAGAGATACAGGTAAATTGTTATGTTTCACAACTGCTGGATGAAAGTCCATTGTAATTCGATATATGGTAGCTTTCTTACTTACTAAAACTAAGGTAAAATGGAAACTGTTGTCTTAGAGCTCAGGGCTATGATGCAGGGATAAGGGAATATCATTGTTTTAAATATTTTCTTGTGTTTGCCTACTCTGATATCTATTTGTAATCTCAATGTATAAAGACTGATTTCTTATGATTTCTCTTGTTTTTCTAATAAACCTTTTTTGCTATTCTTCATAACCTGTTTATTGTCAGTGGTAGGTATGATATGAGAGCATCTGACCTTGTAGACAGGCCTCTTCTTTGGGAATGAGGGTGGGGGAATCTATAATTTCAGGACAAGTGTGTTATTTTTCTACCTGGGAAAAACCCTTCTGCTAGAAACTGGTAAGATGTGTGAAGCTGAGACTCCACACATTGAGAAATCAGTGTTTGGTTCATCTCAGTCTGTTCTCAGTGGTCAAGCAACAGATGATAGCGAGGGGTTTGGAGAGCTGGAAGACACCTCTGATACTGTAAAAATACCTTGGGAGCATCTCTCAAAGGTGCATCTGACGGAATCTGGGGTCCAAGTGCATCATAGAGCTTCACTCAATCACTTACAGCCTTCCTGTGTCACTTCTCATTTTACAGGATATTTCTAGACATCTTGCTACAGTAATTCTCTCCTCATGGTCTGAGCAAACAGTTTCAGAGCTCTAAGACTCTGAAAGTCCTGAGATGACAGCCAGATTCTATCTTCTATTACAACCTTGAAACCCAACCAAAATCGGTGGAGAAGAAAGCTTGCGATGTGCTACATCTAACTATAGGAAAAATCTACTGCTTATCAACTCTCCATTTCAAGACTTTATTGTGATTTATTACAATCAACAAACTACTACTTTGGCCACCACTGTCCTTTTCTTCCCTACAAAACAAAGCTCTATTACATATCCTGCATCCCTTCTACATTCAAAACTACCAGTGATTTTAATGACAATTTCAAAGAAAATTTTACTTAAATTTTAAAACTCCCAGACTCTTCAGGGCAAAGAGTGGATTTTTAGGAAAAACGGGATTGCCTTGTGGTAGTGTCTCTGGTACATCTATAGAATAGTTCTGTGCTGAATAAATTGACTAGCCACCCAAAAATATGAAGAGCAAAAGACATATTGAAAAATGTGCTATAGTCTAATGTAGATAAGTAGGGCGAAGGAATCAAAAGCATTCACATGTTAAGAACAGGCAGCAGCAAACAAAAGGGTACGGTTAATACAATACAAGGTATATTGTTAGCAGAGGGCATCGTGGAATTATATTATTTCCTAAAAACAATAGAGAAACAATTCACAGCACTGGAAAGTGGACAGAGAGGAAATCATGGCGGGGAGAGGGGAAGGGCCTTAAAACTAAGTTTTAAGAATTTAAAACCTGAAGAAATACTGACTTTGGCTGTGATCCAAACTTGCAGTACTGTAGAATGAAAGGTATACAGTGACAGCTGGCCATATTTTTTTCTAATAAAAATATTTTTCAGAAAAGCCTTATTTCAGAAAAGGTAATATGTTTTGAGGAAAAAAACCCATGGATTCCATCACAATTTTCTGGTTTTTAACAAAAAAAAAATGAATTTTTAAAAACTTGGCACAGGTTGGAAATTTCACAACTAATATTTTGTAATGTATGTTTTGTAATGTATGATTGATAACTATATTGTCACTTCTCGCTGTGTGGTGTTCCATGTGTGGATGAAGTTATGCATAAACACTGAAACAGTTTGTGAACAGCTCAGCTGAAGTACATATCACAGAGGATGAACTGCTGTTCTGTTTGGGATGAAGCTGAGGGTATCAAGCAGTGGTCACCAACCAGTTGATCGATCGGATCAACTGGTGGCTCCCGGGCCTCTTGAAATTAATCCTGGGCTGTGGGGGCTGTGCGCATGCATGCGAGTGTACATGCATTGTGCCCTCCCCACCCCAGGACAGCAAGTCAGTCAGTAGGGGAGGGAAGGGGCGGAGGCCCTGGCAGCAAGTACAGTGGGGCTTGGGGCAAAAAGCCCAGCCTGCAGTAGCAGCTGCCTCCGCCACACACAGATCGGGGGGGCACATGCCCCCACCCCAAATACAGGACAGCACCAGCGGCTGCAGCAACTCTGAGATAGGGAGTGGGGCTGGCGCTGGGGCAGGGGCAGGGGCAGGCCCTGCACAGCCAGGGTGGGCAGGAGACAAAGCAACAAGCAGCTCATCTGGTGGGCACTGGGATGTGGGGGGGGTAACGCAGCCCAGGAGGGCATGGGGCAGCGTGTGGCCCTGGATCTGCATGTGGGGTGGGGCAGGCTGAGGCTGAGGCTGGGGCTGGGGCAGTGCTGGCCTCTTCCCAGGCAGGCTGCACTCAGGCTGGATGGCTGCACTGGGAGTGGGGCCTCTGGGGAGTCATAGCCCCCCCAACCCCTGCTCCCAGCACCACCATTGAGCATAGCACAGGCCAGATCCAGTGAGAACAGCCTAGCGCTGCCCAGCTCCAGCCCGCAGCCTGACCCCCCTCCATGGGCAGATCCAGGAATACATGCCCCCCGTGCCACTTACAGCTCCATCCCCTGTCCCACCACAGCTGTGCAGGGTTTTCCCCTTCCTCACTGCCATGGGGGGGTAGATGGAGGCTGGGGCCTCAATCTGCTCTGACCCCTTACCCACAGCCTTTTTCTCTCCCCTGCCCCTCCCCACAGACCTACCTGCTGGCGGGGTGGGGTGGGGGGAGTAGATCTTTGGTTCCTTTCGGTTCCGAAAAGGTTGGAGACCACTGGTATAAATAAGGATAGGTCAGGAGACCATGTATGACTAACCGTACACAAACAGAACTCTCCATATGGCTGCTGAGCCATCTGTTCCCAGTCTTTATGGCTAGGGACAGACATTACATATAAACCAGTTTAAGTTTCATAGACATTAGGGCTGGAAGGGACCTCGGGAAATCATCGAGTCCAGCCCCCTGCCCAAAGGGCAGGAAGTCAGCTGGGTTCATAGGATCTCAGCAAGATAAGCATCCAATTTACTCTTGAAGGTGTTCAATGTAGGTGCTTGAACCACCTCCGATGG
>NW_017728918.1:104310289-104369304 GCF_001723895.1 Crocodylus porosus | reverse complement strand
CCCACGAATTTTTACCCAGAGGGTCTCTAGCTGTCCATGCCGGTCGCCAATATCAGCTTGCAGGGACATGTAGCTTTCCTTCACATAGAGAGCTACAGTGATCAGAAACTTATTTAAACCTATATCAGAACAGCTATTCAGTGCATATAAACCAGTTTGAAAATGGCTGAGACTGGTTTGAGATAAACTGGAGGCCAGAGGGTGGGTCAGGGGGCAGGGCAGGGGCTGCAGGGTGGGATGGGGCAGGGGTGGTAGATCCTCGGGTTCCCTTTACTTACAAAAAGTGACCATAAAAAGGTTGAAGACTGCACTAGATCCTTAACTGTTCTTTTTCATTAAACTAAATTCTGAACGGTGTTGAATCTTCATAGATCTCATCTAGTCAGGTTCCCTAAAGGAATGATGGGCTCTAATCGTTGGGTAGACAAATACCTATTTTTCAGCTGGTGTTTCTTCCTTTAAATTTTTCATCTTTTCCAATGCTCTAGTCACCCAAACTGGGATGTACAGCAGGTCAGACAGACATTAACTTCAGATGGGCCCCAAATGAAGCATGGGAATTTGGAATTTGGTTTGACAAACTGAACTGTTTAATTCAGGTTAACCAAAACAGAAAAAAGATTTTTTTTTTCAATTTGTCCAAATAAACATGGACAACCATGGAAACATTCCCCTAAGTGATTTTCAACTAGGTCTAATACATAAGAACTTTCCCAACAGATAGTAGTTGCACTTTTGTCCTTCTTATAGTTGGAACCTTCTGAATTTAAAATAAAAACCTATTTTGTGTAGTTTTGTTCTTTTTGTGCCTTTCTTATTTTGCAATTCCATTTTTCCTTAGACTGACATAATAAAGAGGGAAAGATTTAAATACACACGCACATCTGATACAGAAAAACAACACTACACAAAATGGGACTATGTGTGTCTGCCTTAGCTGCTTATATAGTGCACACGTATGTAAGCATATATGACATTGGTTTAAGAACAAGAGAATCAATTAAATGGATTGCACATCACATCACAAAGGACCTCAAGAAGCAAAGCAATATAAACGTTCTTTCAAGAGAGGGCTTCCAAACCCAACAGACTAAACAAAATTAAATCAAACATTAAATACACAGCTGACCAAACATCGTATCTATTTATTTGATTAGCTTTAAAGGCATCTGCTTTCCCAAATCTACTGAACATGTTAGATAATGTAGTTTCAGTCAGATAGTTTTATTAATTTACGTTGTGTAGGCAGTTAGGAAATCTTGTTTCCATAGCTACTGACAATATAATATTAACCCATTCTTCATATTCTAATTTCACTATTCAACAATCATGGTGAACATTAAAATGCCTACAGTTATGTATAACTTTATATTAAAACCATGTAATAGATTATACTTAATAAGAAATACTTAAATAAAAAAAAGTGATCATATGACTCTGGAGGAAATAGAGTCATATGATCAGTATAGCATCAGGCAGTGGCCTTGAATGTGGGATATTGGCCTATCCAGCATTGCAGCTCACCCCAGTCTGCCACCTCCCTAGTGGAACACTGGGGCCAGCACAAGTGGCCAGAACCCTCCATCTGGGCCACCCACTCCCTGCCACTGGAATAGCCAGCCCAAGGTCAGCTGATCTCTTACCCTTCCCGTGTAAGTCCCTGATCTGGAAGAGAAAATGTCTGGGTAACAAGGCACAACTTTGTATCTAGGCTGCTGCACCCTTGGATTGTGCTGCTACTGACTCTGTCAGATTCTCTGGATACCTGACTTAGTGTCCTGCCTGACCATCTGGATACCTGACCTCCTGGATACCTGACCTGGCTAGCTTCTTGACCTCATGCTCTGCCTGAGCCTTTGGATCTCTAACTTGGTTCCTTGGACAAACCTCTTGGCTTTTGACTTCTTGGCTTCTCCTGACCCTGAAGCGACCCCCAGACCTGGACGCGCATGGTCTAGCATGACAGATAGAAGAGACAAAGTTGATAGAAAAGCTGAGAAGCAGTGATTATCAATCAGGGTACAACAGCACCCTGGGGTTTCTTGAGATCCTTTCAAAGTTGCCACAGCATGCCATGCAATGTTAGCATTGTTAGGCATGTACCCATGCTTCACAAGATAAACCCAGAGATTTCAAATAGAAATCCAGAGTTAAAAACACTGTGACCTGTTATGGTCTTCCTGAGTTCTTTGCAACAGAATTACTCTATTAATTTTCTATAGGCAAACAATGAATGAAAACTAAGAGGTGACACTTTCTAGTGACAGTGCCTTGAGTATAACGAGGAATACCCTGAATCTGAAAAAGCTAAGAACCACTGCTGCAGACAGCACTCTCCACATTGACGAATACTATTATGCTGCTATTATGCTGTATACGTTTGGATTTCACTGAAAAAATGTGGATGTAATTACAGGAGTCCTGGCTCATTAATTGCACAATAATGTGCATTGGAATGAGGCAGGGCTCTTCAGGGATATTCTGTATGACATCTTCTGATATGAATGATCTTATCTGAAAAAAAACACATGATCATGTTTGGTTGTCAAGTTGACAATATATTGACACTAAATTCCATTATATATATATTTTGGTCAGAAGGCTGAAAGCAGTGTGTCTGGCACCACCCACCTTTAGTGTAGAGAGTCCAAAAGCCTGAGGTGAATCAATACAATCTTTGAAGGTTTCTCTAAGTTGCATAGATTGAACTGATAATGAGGTGAATTGACATTCACTTGGGAATCCAGAAAGGCAGCCAGATGCCTGCAGTGGCCCAGGGCAGAAGCCAGGGGGCACTAGAGCATGCCTCCCAGCCTGTCAGCCACTGCCAAGGGTACCGACTGCAGCCAAGCAGGGCCCATCTCTGATCGGCTGCCCAGCACATGTTCCTCCTGCACCCCTGCTGTCTCTCTGCAGCAGGGGAACAGTCCCTCCAGTCAAGGGCCCATCTGCTGCTTGGCATTAACCAACACTGGCATTAACCCACACCACAGCCTGAGTTCCCCAAACCTGGGCAGGGTCCCCCAAGCTCTGCTGATGATGTAGAGGGATTTCCCCCCTCCCATCCCTCAGCATGGTCTGGCGCTGGCTTAGCTCTTCCTCTATAGGTGTGGGGGGGGAACAGCACTTCCAGCCTGAGGCCTAGCCAGCACTAGGAATCAGCCCATATGCGGGGAACCCCATGCCTTAGCGGGAGCTCCCCCACCCTAGGCTGGGTCCCCCTGAGCCCTGCTGCTGGTGCAGAGAGAGAATTCATAACACCCCCCTCTGCAGCCGTGGGGATGCAGCTTAGCTGTCCCCAGACTGCGCAGAGGGGTAAGAGGAGGGAACTCCCTGTCAGCATCAGTGGCAGGATTCGGAGGCACAGGAATGCAGGCCAGCCCCAGATTGCAGAGACCGTTCCCTCCCACCTGCACATCAGTTTTTTGCACCAGGGCTGGAGGCAGAAAACCCATACACACCAGGGATCAGGGTCAGGGCTGCAGAGGGAGAGCTCTCTTCCCTGTCTCTACCCTGCTGGAGTGACAGCAGGAACAGGGCTGCAGAACAGAAGCTTTGCTGTTTCAGCTCTGTGACATCCCAGAGTGGGTGGGGCTGGGCCTGCACTCAGCTGGAGTTGGCCCTGCCCTCAGCTGGAGCAGACAGTGCGAGCCTGTCCACCATGTTGGTGGGGGAAGGGGAGGTGCAAAGCATCCTGGGATGTTGGAGGACTGTGAGTTAACATAAGTCAGGAGATCTGGGACACAAGCTCGACAGGCCAGCTTAACCTAAATCATTTAAGTTTGATACTCCATCCATCCAGGTCTATTTGAAACAGGTTTATGTGTACTGAACTTTTGTTCTGTTACAGGTTTAAACCAGTTTCTGATCACTTGCACCAATTTATGTGTAATGTCTGTCCGTAGTCCTAAGGTGCAATTTGCATTCTTATATAAATCTGGAACAGGTCTGTTTATGAAGTTAACTGTTAAAAAGACTAAGGGAAAAAAACAACTTTCCTTTTTCAAAAATAAGGGTGCAAAACATCCAGAAATCTCTGAACTGCCTCTTTACATTTCACTTGCAATTTAAGGGCACTTTTATATGTGCTCCAGGAGTGTGCGTGCGGTGCGGTGGTAGTGTCACTTTAATTAGAGTGGCTCCAAGAGCCACTCTAATTAAAGCACTGCCACATTTCATGTATCAGTCTCAGTGTCCTCACACTTAAAAATGGTGGCAGGGGCACTTGAACTAATGCTCGAACTAAAGCTGATACCTGAATACTTGAACTAAAGCTGATATGTGAGATGCTGCTGGAGCATGGTAATTGCCTCGATTAATCAAGTCTATTTGATGCACTAGAATTCCAACACATCGGAGCAGCCTCCACACTTGTGTATGGGCACAACTTCTTTACAAATACAACAGATATTTTAGAAAAGGTGACCTAATGTTACAATGTCTCCACCTCCTTAACTTCTAAAGTGGATTGACTCTGGCACAGTAATATGATGGAGTTAAATTGGACCAAACAAATAAAACAAACTTTCACTCAGAAACTATATATTCTTCCATAGAGCAATGCCTAATACCCCTGAGACTGTGCAGATTGAAAAGGCATGTAGATACCAATCAGGAATTCATTCAGCCATCTCAACTGATGAGGGTGGTATTCTTCCCAGACTGAGAGAAACGGTATATCACTGTAGTGAAAACAGAAAATGCTCAAACAGGCCTATTAAAAGAAAAAAACTAACAAAAAATAACTGTAAATATATTCAGTTGAGTAAAACAATCATCTGTGTCTATTCATGCATGCTATCTACTCTCGTTGCTGTCGCTCCTGTCGATCTGAAGTTGAGAGGTAATGGCCCCATGATTCAGGGAAACTGCTGAAGTGTATACTCAGGCTTCAGTTTGAGAGATGGGTTCATTTATCATCATAATAAGCTATTACCATTGATAGGTCACAACTCATTGAAGAGACAGTCAGTCTAATTGGCTCAATTCAGTTAGCTTTGGATGTGCCTCAAGGAGATGAGCAGTGCTTTGCAGGTAATATTCAATCACCCGACAAACTGCTTGTTTAATAATTCATCACATTTCAAATTGGGGGGCTATCACATGACTCCTACTTCAATCTGCCAAATGTCTGGTCTTAACTGGTTGGTCTCTTGGGTCCATGGAGGCAAGCAGATCTTTTTAAAAAGTTAGCGTAGCCCCCTCCTTCAACAGAGTTATTGCATATTTGAAATCCCCATTGAGCTTTCCTTTCTAAATACATTTGCTGTCATTAACTGGATTCTCTCTGGAAAACAAAATCTTTGCTCCCCGCTACCCTCCTGCTGGAGATCAAAATATGCTGGTGAAAGCTAATGGGAACCTAAGGGAACTAAATTCAGTTTGCATTATAGGAATTAATCATGCAATATGGACCCATTCAGAAATCTTTAGCAGTCAGGTAATGAGAGGATAGAGGAGACAAGGGACGGAGGCAATTTATAGGACACTTATCTGACGTTAGATGATCAAATTAGAAGATGAGTCATTTGTGATATTAAAAACTTTTTTTTCTTTTATGTGTGAAACTAAAGAAGAAAACAATTTAAAAATAAACTACCATTTCAAGATTCCTTTTGGTCTGAGGTTACTGTCTTCTCTCAGCACTGATTATCATTTATAGTTTCTCAACATTTGACATAGTACATTTGATATTAGTCCAGGAATCTCTACTTCTTAGGAAATCAGTACATTTTATTTTTCAATGCAGAGTTCTCAGAGGCCTATACATTTTTTCTTCTAAGATTTATGAAGAGAGTTGTGTAAATAGTAAGGTAACTCTTAAGGGAAAATTGAATTATCTTTTCTAGAACCAGGCTAACATTTTCAGAAGTGACTAATGATTTTTGATACCCTGTTTTTGTATGACCTACTTTACATACTTTAAAGGGGCTTAATGTTCAGAAAGCCCTGAATACCCAACCACTGAAAATCAAGCCATTTAAAATGATCCCTTGAGAGGCACACAACAATTGTGGATCATAAAGTTACCAGTCACTTCTGAAAACCAGAGGGTCATAGCTCAGATGGCTTAAATAGCTCAAGTGAAGTAATTTATCTAGTCCATTTACACCAGCTGGGTATCTAGCTCAGAATCTTTAATGAGAACCAAACACCACATTGATTAAAGTTAATAAAAGGAGAAAGGTGATCGTTCTTATTTGGGCTGTGTTTGACTTAATAGTTGAAGTGAAATGACATTAGCAAAATAAGTTGGTCAGGTATATGAAACAAGTAAAAATTCATACGCTGCCTCAGACACCACAAACTAAGGCAAAGGTGTTCAACCTCTGGCCCACAACACTGTGTCATCCAGCTAGCAGGATTCCCCATGGGTCCACAAATTTGGCGGCAGGGGAGTGGTGGTCCCACAACACTGCTGCCAAATCGCCAGATCCCTGGGGAACTCCAGGACCTGTGCACGGGAGTCTGGACCCAATCCCAGCACACAGGGAGCAGGAGGGGGTGGCACTGGGTCTCAAGGCCCAACCTGGCCCCTTGTCATTCATTTGGCCCACAGGAGAAAGTTGAGCACTACTCTACTAGAAAATAAATGTACGCCCCATGTATAAATCCAAAGGCTTTTTAATGAGCCTCTTAATAACTTCTTAAGATAGGTTTTTTTCTTATGCAAGATGGTTGGGTCTAGGCACCCACATTTCATCATCTTGGCCTTAACATCTCCTTGACAAGTAGTCCATGTAAAATGTAACTAATATTCACCTACCTCATGTCTGTGTTAGAAGATTTAATGTGCTTGAAATATATTTTGAGATTAACACGTGGCAGAAAAATGCAAGTTTTCGGACCCACCCAACATAGACTGGCTATATTGTATATATTGTAACTGATTCAAGAAACTACCAAATCCTCTGGCTTGTGCTTTATCTTTGTTTTGAGTTTGTTTCCCTGTGATCCTTTCAAACAACCCTTCAACAACCTCCTTCATTTTTATTCCTTGTAATTAAGTAAGAGGCTGAAGAGAGGCAGTTCAACATGCTGCAGTCCCAGGCACACATGTAAATGCTGCTCCTGGAAGAAATAAAGTTCAGCACAAACTATGCTGGAGTTTATTCGGCCATGCACATTGCATGCACCCCACGGCATCCAGACGAGCATGGCCATGTGACATGTGGTGCTGCAGACCCATCTTCAGCGCCACACACCACACATTCAGGTGTTCCCCGCACTGCAAGATAGCACCATGGAGGGGTGGGGGATTGACCCCAGCAGATCCTGGGGTCAAAAAAATCTGTGCAAAAAAAAAGATGGGCCAGTGCACATCACCCAAAACTGGAGCCTGGCTGGATGGAGTCACACTCTGGCTCCAATCAAGGTACAAGCAGCAGGATCACCATAGCTGCAGCTCCCTGAGGCCCTCAGGTAAGGCTGCTGCTGCCAGCACAGTTGGTGGCCCCAGCCCCCAGCCCAATCATGCTAGTGAGACCAAGTGATTTGGGTTTAAGTGTGGGGACAAGAAGCCTTGTTGACTTCAAGCAACCACCACTGTCCTGTGATTCAGATCTTCAAATTATTTTGTCCCACACACTGCCATTCCCATTAAGATTCTCTTCTGTTCAATATCTAGCCTTGACTATGGACTCAAATAATTTTAAAAAGCTATATTGAAACAACTGCTAATAAAATAAACAGTAGAGTCAGTCTGTGCTGTAGACAGCTTATCACTGTTGAATGAATAAAGCCGGTTACCAGGGTGATTTAATTTCAGTCAAAGCAATTTAGATCATGATTTAAAGTAAAAGTAAAAAGATTTGATTTTTATCAACAACTAGATTTTGCTTAAAAAGACTTTCCTTTAGAAAGAATATAGTTTCCTTGCCTTATATACAGGCCAAAATACACTGAACCAGATATTTTGCTGCATCTAACTTCTAGTGGGTACACCACAGGATTCTTAGTTATCTGCCATACTCTGGCTCTGGTTATACATTAGAACAATCTAAGGACTTGCACAAGCTAGCAACAAAAATCTTTCAGGAACAGCCTAACAGATAGGGATTTCTGGTTACCCTACCCCCATTCTCTGCTGCCTCTATGCTGTGGCCAATTTCTGCCCCTTCTGCACAGATGCTTACTCCTTATCTGGCCTCTTACCGTATGTACTGGAATACCAAAAAGAGATAGCTATGCACAAAAATCCTAGTAGGGTCTACATGCAAATATTTTTTGAACATTTGCACAACCCACTTTGTGGTGTTTCAATGCGGTATCTGTTGTGGATGGTGCTTGGGGACTGAATCTGAGAACTGACTTTTCCTTGAGACCTTTCTCCCCTTTTAGTTGCTGTGGCATAGAGAACTTATCTGTGCTATATCAAAACTTGTGAGTGAAATCCATTTCAGTGTAAAGGACTGGTACCAGGTACCACTTACTTCACTAAAGCAGGATATAAGAGGTGCATAAGGCCTGTACTAGTCTCCACAAGAGCTGAATTTCACTTGGTGAGCACATCATATACTTTCCTTAGCACTACCTGCCATACAGAACAGCATACCACTCCACCTACTGCAACCAAATTTCCAGACCATTACAGGAAAATTCCAAAGAAGTTCCCTCCATGATTTAGACTCTTTCTGTAGTATTATTTATCTTGGCACAAGAAACAACAGCCACATTTAGGTAATTCAGCACAGCAACAGTGCACCCACAGCCCTCCATGGATGTGCTCTGCCTGAGGACAAAGACTAGCAGAATGGTATGAAATAATAATAATATACAGTGCTTTTTACCCATAGATCTCAAAGCATTTTACAAAGCAAACTATTCATCATTCTCAATTTACAGATGGTGAAACAGAGGTACATATATAGATATCAACTTTCTCTCTCGGTGGGGGGGGGCAATACAAAATAGCAGTCAGTGCTTCCTCCTGTAAAATGTTTGTTTTCTCCAAGCATTAGCCTTTTCATCCAGTCTTTTTCCACAGCTACAGAGTTCAGTAGACCAATAAGGACTTCTGTATCAACTTGGATGTTCTGTACTGACACCAGGAGGACAAGCCAAATGGTGTTTCAAAGCATGGTTTGCAATTAGCAAGCAATATGCTACATAAAATAAAAGCTTCCCCGTGAAGCTAGGGTAGGAAGCCAGGAAATGAAAACATCCTGTTTCAAACACAAATTAAGATCAACCTCTTGTTTTTTCTGCTTTTATACCCTTCACAGTTATTTGCCTTGCAGGAACCTTCTATAATTTACATTTCAGTTTTCTGCCTCCCCACATGCAGGTGTCTTGAAATATGGAGTGGATGGAGTTGTGCATTTTGTTCTGAAGGAAATGAAATCTGCTCCTATCTAAGAAAACCCAATTGGCCCTGTGAATTGAAGGATTGGTTGGTGCTCCTCAAGATATTAACCTGGAATTATTGAGTGGCAGATAGTGCTTGCCCATTCCACTCTTCAGGCTATAGGAATGGTCTGTTTAATTTTATTTGTACTGTCTATAAAACACACAGCATTACTGTATGCTACAGTGTCTTTAATCTTACTATAAGAACTACTCAAGAAGCAGGATTTGTTTGGTAATACCTTTTATTGGACCAACTATTTATATATTACCAAACAAATCCTGCTTCTCACATATTTCCTGTACCAACACAGCTACAGCTCTGTTCTACTATTATGAGAACAACTGCATGACGTTTATGCTAATTCAGTCTACTAAGCTACCATGGACAGGGCTATTCAATGTTTAAGAATTATAATAATATAGTTCTTAAAGAAGTCTGTGTAATTTTACATTTAAATTTAAGCACATACAATTTAAAATTAAGTTTAAAACAAATAACATTACCCATTTTAAGAGCAACTGTTTGATAATCCCACCGTGCTGGACACCCAAGGTGCATCTACAAGTTTAATTAATGTGTCTGAAATTTCTTCACAGAAAAATCAGGCTCATTAAAGTGCTCTGGCATGCATGTCTACATATGCATCCCTCCTTGTAAGCAAACTGCATCTGACAGGAATAGCCCAGTGCAGGCTTGCTCCTGCCTTGTTTTGCCTCCCTGCAGCAGCCGGGGGGACTCCAGTCTCCCTTGGGTGCCAGCCCCAGGGCTGGTAGAGGGCACTGGGGTTGGTCCCAACTCCACGTGGCTAGTAAGCAGCCTCCCCACTGAGCAGGGACAACTCTACCAGCCACATGGGAGTCAGGTTGGGACCCTATCTTCACATGGCTGGGAGGCAGCAGTCTTGACTGCCAGAACAGCTCTCTCAGCCACATGGGGATAAGGATGGGTCCTGATCTCCATGTGGTGGGGAGACAGTTACCCCTGCAGCCAGCACAGCTCTCCTCTGCATTGGGGCTTATCAGGGCAGCAGCAGGACCCTGCTGCCTGGGATGCCTGGGAGCAAATTGCTCCCAGTCAGAGTCTACATGTGCATTACTGTACAGTATACCATTAATACACCATTTATCTGGCACTTGTATTTCCTGGTATTAGCTGTGCATTAGCTTAATTTACTATGCAGTAAGTCCCACACACGTAGATGGTGATGCTTTACTACACATTAGATTTGCCTAACGTGCAGTAGTGCATAAAATGTCTCATGTAGACATGCCCCCATTACATTATATATCCTCTCTGATTTCAGAGCTTACATGTAATCTAACAGTCTTCACCATTCCAAAATAAGCAAACAAACCTAAAATTTTGTTGTGTGTGTGTGTGTGTGTATATGTATGTATATATACATATATATATGTATGTGTGTGTGTGTGTGTACACACACACACACACACACATATATATATCTATCTTAGGGCAATTAGACTGGTTTCTCATTCAGCAAACTTCGCTCAGCCTATTACAGTACAGAGTAGGGTGGTCAGTGTCACTTGTTAATACTTAAGGCTTTCTCACAAAGTACCAGCAGCTCTCAAAAATAACATAGTTATCAAAATTTAGCTTCCAACAAGACTGTCTCTCATCTCATTAGGGTGTATCCTTGAAGATGTTAAATGGAGATTGATCTCCCTTTTTAGGTGTGCAGTAAAAACAAGTCAAAAGGTTTTCATATTTCAGTATCAAACTGCAGCTATCATGTTTCATGATCTAGAAAGGGTCTCCAACCTTTTCTGTCTGATGTTAAACTGTAGGAATACCAGATGGAGCTAGGAGGGTCCAAAGGAATTAATAATTCAGAACAACTGATTTTAGCATTTCTTTTGCAGTTGATTATTGTATTATTTACGCTGCCTGATGCTTCTTTTTTTTCTTTTTGGACTTTTGTGGGTGTGTAAGTTGTAGACTGTAATTTGTTTTGCATTATTCCGCTTCTTGCACTAGAATAGCAGGAAAAATGAAAACAAATGACAGGAAATAAACATAGAGAACACAAAATCCTAACCCATGATTATGTTACAATTCAATTTTTTGATCAGACATGGTGTGCCAGTCAATTTCATTAGGTAAAATTTCAATAAAGCAAGTAGATCACTCATACAGACATAAACCCCCACTTTTACCTGTGTATGATAAAGTATATTTTACAGTGCAGGAAGCTACAGAAAATCTTTACTACCTGAACAAATACATGTTTTGACCTAAAGGTGTATTCTAGCTTATTCACATTCTGGTTGCAAAGAAATGTTGACATTTGTATGCAGCAAATAGGTTAGAGGGTTTGCTTCATTCAGTGAAGACAAATCAGAAATAAAATGGCAAATATCATATGTAGCATGAAGATATCTAATCAAACAATAACTATCCCCTTACGTTAAAAGTGTTTTTCTGGCATAAACAATAAAAGACCCTATTTAAATTCTTCATATGGTGTCTTAGTTTCTACTATTGGAACTGTAATCAGAACACACAAAAGCAGAGTAATTCCTCTTGACTATCAAAAAACAAATCAATGGTCATCCTGAAGAACCAGAGTTCTAATGAAGATATCCCAAACATAATTTTTTCATGGGCTAACAAAACCTTTGATATTATTCACAATAATGTCTGACTTCATGAAGAACCAGTTTGTATCAACTTTACTCCACAATTAGCCCCTTTGATTTAAGTGAGGTTGCTTCTGGTGCAAGCCACTGCTCAACATGAGCAGAGGTTCCACAATTTATTCCTATACAACAGGATTGGAATGGCATTGATATATCCTATTGCTGTGATAGAGTTAAACTGTTTCACAGGAATCATTTATGGGCAAATACTTTAAATTTCACTTAAAAGATTAAACTGACAAACAGGAACAACGCCAAATTAAGGCTGCATACTTGACATACAAGGCATTAGAAAGGCCTGCAGTCAAGGACAATACTTACACCTTTTAGGCTCAACTCCAATATTTGGTTCTGAAGCTTTATGACAAATTGACAGCAGGTTGTTTTCACATTCATTAAACATATTTCTTTTTTTTTTAAATTTTGTCAAAAAATAAATTCACTATGGAAGAAGTTGCTAGAAAGGCAGTTTTAGCAAATGAGGACTTAAAATGTGACATATATAACTAAGCTGAAAAGCACTAAACTATTTTCTTCAATAGGCAGATATTCAAATATTTACAAATGCCTCAGTCCGAAAATAAATTGGTAGCTAATGGGGTTGTAGACATATAACATGTTTACTCCAGAACAATGCGAGCTGGATTTTCCTTGGCAGTGAATGTACTCCGTAGCTAGCAGCACATACGCAACCAAATCTCCCAACCCGGCCACTGAAAGAAAATGCTCCTATACAGGGCCTTGCCACAGGTTACCAGGGGACCCAGTTTGTACTGAGGAGATGCCTACTCCAACATGAAAATGGCAGTGGGGTCAGGCTCCTGACATACACAGAGTAACTTCTCCAGAATACACTTACATTGGACTTCCTCAGAGGTAACTTTGTGAAAGAAAAATGCTGTGTGTGTTTGTCTGCTCCATAATTTCACTTGAGCAAACTGGGAATACTCCATAGCAAATGTGGCCATCGTATGAAATCTACCAAAATCTCAAAGGCAGCTACTTCAACCTTTATTACTAACAAAATAATTTACTGGTTTATAAAAACGAGTCGCTTCAAAATGTACCAAATCTGACGTATTATTAGTGGCATAATCGCTTATTTAGAAAAGCAAAAAGAAAAGGAGATGGATGTTAATTTCATTTTCCTGCCTTCTTGTCTCATATTGGCATAAAGAAAGCAAAACAAAGCACTAAACAACTTGTTACTTACTTCACAACCCAGCCATTTTAGAGAAACCAGGAACAGTCATTCATTTCTGAAGCAAAGCTCAGTGTCACAAATTCAAAAGTCTCTTAAGATACAGTAATTTCCTCATTAGAAACAAGCATTTGGACGTGGGTGTAGAACAAGCAGATAGAGCACAAACAGATACAGCAATCAGCATCATTAAGACTTAAGCACAGAATATCAACCTAACTCAAAAAGAGGTCTTTACCACATCTGAAAACTGAAGTATCAAAATATAGGAGAGACTGTTACATGAGTAGATCCAGGTGGAGGCAGTGGCATGGCCACACACCCTCTTCCACAGGGGTACTCAGTTAGTAGCAGTTGCAAGTTCAAGTCTCTGCTTCCTTACCCTGCACCATGTTCCTCTTATGGCTCTGGAGCCTCCAGCTGCAGGGAGGAACGGTCCCAGGGCTTCCCCCATGCTTGGGTCAACTGGAAACAGCAGCAGCAGGCCTCCAGGCACCCTTGCTCCCTGTCCACCCCCAAGTGTCCCCTGTGTTCCTCAAGCAGGCACTGGCTGGGGAACCCAGCGTCACTTGTGCCATTGTCCCTGGCCAAGCCGCCACCAAATTCTATCACTTACAGAAGCCCCCAACTGGAGTAGCCCTGTGACACCACCACCAACAGGTCAGCTTGGGACTGTGAGACAGATCAGATGGCAGGTCCCCCTTTGCTGCAGGCAGAGGTAACCCAGAGGCAACACCTGCTGCAGAGGGTGAGAGGGCAATGGGAGGGGAGGTGCCTGCACTAGAGTGGGGGAGAAGGGGAAGTCTCATCTGCTTTGGGAACTCCAAAAAGTCTTCAGCAGCTGCTGCTCTGGCATATCTGAAGAGCGTATGGGGAGGGGGACCTGTAACCTGTCTCCTGGGGCACTGGTGATATGTCCTATACCCTCCTTTTCAAATCCCTGATCTGCCCATGGGTTGCTGTTAGCACTTCTTGCTCAAGTTTGGTTTTAAAACAAGCATTTTAATGAACCAGAAAAAGAAAAAGGACCGATATGACAGTGATCCAGAAATTGTGGCTCACAGTAAATTTAGACTGCCTAAAAAATTCTTAAATCTTTCTCTTCATTCTTTCTAACAAAGCATCCCTACCCTAAGACAGCAATTAATATTTTTGAAACAAACCTAGCAATCATAGTCAAAAGAGGCTGGTTTAATCCAGTTTTAGCTATTTAGAGAAATATTTTATTGAGTTTACAAATAAGAACCTACAATATTCCTTTTCCATAGCATAAATCATCCAAGCTAAGCATGTCATCATGGCTATAATTTACATGATGTAACATGACAGGTAAGATGTACTGTGGTAATTTGTGAGTGCTTTCAGTATTATTGTAGTATCAAAAATTTATATGGTTCAGTTATTAAGGCAAATTGTTTCATTCATACAGAGATGTCTGACAGTAAACCACAAAGGACCTCCAAATTACATTGAAAAAAAAATGTCTTCTGTGTTCAAATAATTTGCACACATACTTACTTTTGTTTTATTCCCTGAATAGAAATAGAAGGAAATTCTACTGGGCAGTCTGGTGGTTAGAATACAGGAGAAGTTTACTATGCATTGAGATAATTAAAAAATAAAACACCTTCCTTTGTCCTGATTGAATGGGTTTGGCTATTTTTAAGAATCTGTAGCCATGAACAGGATGCCCACATTCTTTGGAAATGAGGCTATGTAATCTTCACATGCTCACTTACCTTCTGTCATGTTGATTTCCAGCCAAGAGGAAAAAATAAGCAGATAAGCCTGAAGGGACTACAATGGAAAAAGTGCCCAAAACCACAAGTATGAGAGTTTCAAATACACTTCACCATATTCAGCTGCTAAGCATTCCACAAGTTCAGGGCTCAACTAAGCCTTCAATACCACAGGCTGGGAGAACATTAGCATTTTTCAAAAACATATTAAATGTAATAGAAAGTCAAAGGCTTGCACACCTGACAGACTGGCAACTAAATCAGGCAGAGAGAGCTTCAAAGAATTTATGAAGTAATATCTGATGGTAAGCTTTAGAGCTCATGTATATACATGCACATATATGTAAACCTGCACACGTGCAGCCTGGAATAAAGACATGAACTACAAATGACACAATGCTGAGTACAGCGTTGTCTGAGTTCCAGGGCACAGCTCCCTGCACACAAGTTTCTTGCCAAGCATTAAAGTTTTGCAACACACCCCCACAACATCTGATACACAATTCGCATCCGTGAAAAGTAAGATAAAGAACAGTCTTTCAAACCTGTGGAAGAGGTGGGAAAAGAAGAGGACAACCTGAAACACATATGCATATGCCAGCCAATTCATTCAAGAAATAACACTACAAAGTATCTGAGCTTCTCTAACACTTGACAGCAGAAACCCCAGTCAATCTCAGAATTGCTGCACTTAGTTTATTCTGGTTTGCCTGGTGCCTCACATCGATAATCTGCATGCCTAATTTAGTTCTTTTCAGCATGCAGTTTTGCTGGCCAAATATCTATCCAACTTAATCTTCCTTCAAATGGGAGAAAAAAATTACTTAAATCTTTCCCAACAGCAATACATCAAATTAACGTACAGGCAAGGACCATCTGCACTTACTTTGTTACCCAAATAAGGACTGGGTGCACTCCAGTAATAAATCAGTGGCAGTACTTTTCTGGCAGCCGCATTACCAATGCTAAGCTGTTGAGGTCCATCAAAGCTGTCCTGCTGAGGTGTAACTTTAATAAGACCAGACAAGTCAGTCAGATGCCAGCCACTCATGTCCTTTACCTATAACAACACAATAAAATACCCATTAGAATGAGAATACTGATATCAGCTAGAACTCACCAACCTCTCTTTCTTCCAGCTTTTTCTGCAGTGTAATTAGGTTTAAGATCTTGAGCGATATTAGTGAAGGATCTTAAGTAATGCAATCATACCAATAAGCAAATGAGTTTATTATTATGTATAGCAGGCTCTGGGACATATGCATCTTTGAGATGCGTTAGGTTTAGCAGAAAAGGGTGCCATAAGTAATCCGTATGACAGTGGATACCACATATAAATACATGTTTCTAGTTGCTTCTTTCCCCACAAAAAAGGAAGGATATTTTGACTCAAAATATTGGAACAAGGGTCATTACTGCTATCACCACACATCACAAATATTCCGTAAGTGATATCAGGCCCCAAAAGAAACAGAAGACTGAAGTTGGAATTCAACAAACTTGAACAGATAGGCTAGGGACAGAAGTTACACATAAACTGCTTTAAGTGATCAGAAACTGGTTTAACCTGTAACAGAACAGACATTCAGTACACATAAACCAGTTTCAAAATGGCTGAAACTGGTTTCAGATTAAATTTGATTGAATGTAGTATCACTTATCTGATTTGAGTCAAACCAGTTTATGAAACTTCTTTCCCAGACCCCTTCCTAATACAAGTTAAATCAGAGTCCCTCAACATCCAAGCATGCTTTCCAGAGGGGCTGGGGGCTGCAGCCAGGGAGGGGGGTTAAACACTCCTTCCCCCTCTCACACTTACTTCTGGCTATAACTGTGGACTACGAATCCCAGAGACACCTGAAGCAGGAAGAGGAAATGATGAGCAACCCTGCAGAGTCCTGCTGTTGTAATTCTGGACTGCAAATCCCAGAGACTTTGGGGGCAGCAGGAAGAGAAAGTAAACACACAGCCAGAGAGCTGTGCTCTACTGGCCCTGCCATTGCAGCTATGTGGCCGTATTTCCTGTATTAAAGACAAATGTCTGTTCACTTATGTTTCAATTTAATCTGTGCTTCTTCGACAAACCTGCAAAGACTGAATCGATTCAGTCTCTGGGCTCTTTGACTGTCTGTACCTAGCCATATTGTCCATTCATAGATCATCTGGGTTATTGTTATGAAGCCCTGTGCCTTAGGCCTTATATCACTTCCTTGGACCAGGTAGAGATAAGAAAAAAAAGGCATAACTTAAAACACCGGCAGGAGCTCCCCAGAAGCTAAACCTCTGCAATCCTGTAACAGGAAACTAACCAGTAGAGAAGAGCACATGTAAATATGTTCAAGTTGGGTTCCAGGGCCTGGATACCAGCAGGACTATAAAATGGCTCATCTGTGACGTGAAAAAGATTTCTGGATGCTAACATGTAAATGAGCACACCAGGCATCCCATTTCACTCTCAGTGCAAGGCAGCCAAAACAAGTAGCTATTTAACCTGAAACTTGTTTTCCCAAGCTGGATCTGTAGACATGGCTGCATGTTACAGTCCCTTTATACAGGAATTAGTCCTCAGGCTTTGAGAATGAACTGAAAGGGAAAGGCAGTATTAAGAGTTATTTTCTATGGTGAGCTTTTGCAAGTAAAAATGAAATTTTACTGCCTTTTAGCTCCCTTTTGCAATGCAGGTGTTGTACTGAAGAATTTCAAAGGCATAAGAAGTGCTTTGTATGTCTCTACAAAATATCCTGTATATATAAATTGTGTCTTCATATGTGTAAATTTTTAATTAACCTAAGTATATTTAGACTAATGGATGTTTATTACAAACCTAGAGGAGAATAAAAAAGAAAAAGATCATATTAGAATTCTCCTCATTTTCAGTACTGACTACCTGAATATGCCAAGACTGTTCATATATAGAGCTTCATCCCTGACTGATATATCTGTTTATTTCAGAAGCTTCTCCAAGCATAAACATGAAAAGCTCTTTTATTACCTTTGGATAAGTGATGAGAGCTACATGATAAGTAATGTCCAGGCAGGTCCAAACATAATTTTTATTTTGTACAACTTGCACTTTAAATGACTGCAGAAACATAATGTCACATTCATACCAAATATTTACAAATATTTGCTTACAGTGCTGTAGGTCCAGTGAGAGTCTACACAGACATTCATTTTCCCTGAACAGAAACACTCCTCACAGCCTCTGGGATTATTTTGCTGCAGGTTGAAGAAACCCGATTTGCAACGGTCACAGTTTTCTCCTTCAACATGTTCCTGGAAATGCATGTTAGAATATTATTTTTGCTATTATTTTTGCTATCTCTTGTTTTTTTAAAACACAATGGAAAAGCACATATCTGTGAGAATATTTGTTTCATTTGTCAGTGTTAGAGCTAAATTCTCCATAAAATCTTGTGACCAAGTAAAAATGAATGGGGCCACCTTGGTATAGAATTAAGCCATTAGTCTTGGTACGTTTTCCATTAACACACTTTCGGGGGGGTTTCCCATTAATCTAGTACATCACCTCTACAGTTGGGTTGACCTCAAAGGAGAAAACCTGGGACACAATGCTGAGACCTTTGTCTAACCTTGGGAATCATCCACTGAATGGCCAGCCATGAAGGTATTTGCTTCCAACCAGGATAAGATTAACTGAAGCATGCTGCAGCTTCTTGTTGTACGTTTGGGGTTGTACCAATTCAGTTAAATGTGTAGCTGGGCACTGCTGGTTGAAATGGCTAAGGTTAAGTACAGAGAAGGCTTGTGTTTTCCCTTCCATTGTGGAAAATCTTTGTCTGCCATATAGCTTGATCTATGAACCCTTTTCCTACAGAGAACTGGGACAGAGAATGCCAGACGGTACAGCAGTTGGGTAACTTTGTTTATTCAGCAAAGACTTATAGCAAGGGATCCACTGAATTACTAGGATGTAATCAATCTGCTGCATGTGACACAGGACACAGAGAAGTCTCCTCCCACATGGGCTGCCTTAAAAGAAGGCTAATATACTGTGCCATTAGCTTGGTAATTTAATCATTTTCAAAGAAACCCAACAGAAGAATTATTTTTCTAAGTTCTCAAGTCTCTCAAATATTTTGTGCACAGTCTCTTTAATCCACTGTGCACTATGCACAGATGGACCAGAATTGTTGGCTTCAGGCCAGCAGAGGCTAAACACATAATGGTAAGCCTATCCATAATACGTAGGCAAGGATCAACTGGGACATGTTGCACTGGGACATGTCGCACTGAAATAAATTCACTGAAAGCCACTCGTTGACATTCTGGCCAGAGATGTTAGAAAAGGAGACTGAGGCAAAGAAAGGATATATGGTGGGGAGGAAACAAAACAAGAAATGCAAATGGCAAGAGAAAGAGGGGGAAAGGAGAGACGGTAAAAAAAAGGGCAAAATTAAAGGGGGGGGAGGGATGGGCAGATGTACCATATTTACCAAAATCCAAGACAACTCCAAATTTAAGATGATCCGCCCCACCCCAATAATTAGATTCTATTCATAGAAAGTTTATAAATGTGTTTTAGTTTCCCATGTAAAAAATACAATTATTGGAAGAATACAAATATTAGAATTATCATATATTTGCACATCCCCCCTTGGCTGCAATGGGGAAAGCCATGGCAGGGGGGCAGTCAGTTGGGAAGGCAGTAGAGGGACAGATGATAGAGCAGGCAAGTGGCCTGACCTCTACCCCTTGCCACACCCTGCCACCTGTCTCCACCATCACTTGCCTCCCTGCTCTCTGCCCCCCTGTGCACGCACACACTAGCATCTTTCCTAGCACCTGTTCCCCTGACAATTGATACCCCCATGCCTGCACTCCCTGGCATATGTCCCTTCCTCCAGTGCCTGCCATCCCACCTGTCCCCCCTGCTACCTGTCCCCACCTCACAGCCTCTGCCGCAACTCAGCCCCCACTACCATGCCTCTCTGGGACAGGAGCAATCACATGCTCCATGGCTTGGAGCAGGGCCAGAGCCCTGCCAGAGCTGAGAGTAAGCATCAGGGAGAGGTGGCAAAGCAGAGGCAGTTGGGGAGTGGAAAGATGGCAGGGAGCAGAGGTGGTGGGGTGGGTGGGCAGCAGTTGTGGCTTCAACCCTGACCCCAAGTTGGCTCTGACTCCAACCTCACACAAGCTGCCCACCACCCTTTCACCCTGCCTTTTAACTTGTTAAAAAGCAGGGAAGACGGGGACCTCATGTTGTATTCAAGTACATACGCTAAATAAAATGTTATCATTGTATGTTAGCCTGCATCCAAACTTCCTTTGATATATACGTACTTGCAATTAGGAATATCAATCCTATACATCAAGAGTTCCTAGCAACTTTCAAGTTTTTTGCTCTGTAAATTATTTTAAAATAGCACTGTATTTTAAGGGTCATCTTTTTAAACTCTGCCTCTGAAAGTGGCTTTTATGTGCCCAGATCTTTGTGATCACAATTTTAGAAACCATTTGAAAGCCTGGCCCTAACAGCTCAGTTAATCTGATACAACTTTCTTGCTGAGGTCACTAGTGTGGGCAGGGTAGGAAGAAAAAATAAATGCGAGGGCAATGAAGCAAATGTATTTGTTAAAATAAAAATGCCAGTAACCAAGCAGAACACAACTGTACTCTGCAAGTACAAGTGTGTTCTTAGCGAGTAATCTACATCATTCTTATCGGTTGGCAGTAACCTAATTCATAGAATCATAACATTTAAAGGAGGAAAAGGTGATCTGACCCATCCTTCTGCCAATATATGACTGTTTCCAGCATAATATCTTTTAAAATCAAACATTCAATCCAATGTTAAGTTACTTAAGGGATGGACTTTGACCACTCTCCTTCAAAGAATATTCCACAATGATTAGCGATAAAATCCTTATTTACATCCCTTTACCAGTTTTATTTTTGTTCACTGGTCCTCATATGATAGATTTGACCCTCTAAAGCCCACTTTTGTTTCCTCTTTATTTTTCATTCCTTGTACCTTTACTTCCATTAAGTCTACCAAACAAGAAAACTTCCACCACAAAGTTTCAGAAAGCACTCTTTTAATTGCTAAATATGACAGAGAAAAAGATATCCTCTTTCTAAAGCCTGTTAAAGACTCTATTATCATCAGCTTTATCCAAAGATAGGTCTGCATTTTTTCCTCCACTTTATTTTTCCTGTGCAATATACCCAATATGATTATTTTTTCATGCCACTTTCCATAAGGCATATTGATTTTTATTTGAAGTTTGCCAGAGGGGAGGAATTTATAGCTTCTGGTTTAACATCAGACATGTCTCAACCATCTGTAAAGCTTTGTCACCTAAGCATTTGAAAATGGAGGGAAGAAATTTACACAGATTGTAAATTCTCTGGATTCAAGACAGTCTTTTTTGTTCAATATTTGTACAGTTCCTAACACAATGGGCTACGACTTTGGCACTTTGGTAATACAAATAATTAGTATTAATAGCATTCAGTTGTGGATGGCATAGATGTGTTAAGGTTATCTTCATCCAAGCTTGCTTTTAAGTCAGAACATAATGAAATATGCCCCATGTCTCTGTCTTGAATTCTGATCCCCTGGACATGACAGCCTGAAGAGATAGGAAGAGATTTTATTTCTGACAGAAAGCAGCTGAGTGTTATATATATGCCAAGTGGAGATAAGGTTAATACTCCAAGAAGATTTCAGTGCTATTCAACTGTCACACTGGTGCATTAGGATAGGCAATATGAGATGGAGTAAAACTTTTTGTCCCCTTCTGCTTGTAAGAACTTAATAGAAGTATTTTTACACTGGTACTCGGGTCAGTTTCTTTTGTTAAACATGGGAATGAAACCCTCACAAACAAAATGCTGAAAAGTAATCCTCAGGTAAGTGCAGGATCTTCATGCATATCACTGGTATATGCTTTTTTAAAAGAGTAAAAAAAAGAGGTTCATTTTGTTTTACAATACCGTCTGACTTTAAAATCTATATTAATATATGGCTTTCTAAAATTGTACACACAAAAAGAAAACTATTCCTCATTTCTCTGCAGGAATTAAGAAATTCAGCCTATAACAAAGTTTCTAGAGTTATATTTTAACAGCTTTTGACAGAAATACCTTAGAGATTTTCAAGTGAAGTATCCAGAATGAAAGAGACTATCTTTTGTCCAAATCTCAGCAGCGGAGTAACTATACACTCTCCATAACAATGCATAATATAGATTTTAAATGCTTTTTTTTGTTTTACTTTATTAAGAGTTCAGTGTTTGCTCTTTTGAAGACATATTAGAAACTATTTTTAGAGTGTACAGTGCACTTCAAGTGCTTTTTAATGTACAGTTCTTGGGCAGAGGGGGGTGGGTGTCTGAAATAAATGATTCACAGGTTTCTGAATATTCTTAAGTAACTTGCCTTTTGCAGGTTTCTGTAAGGATTGTGTGAATGACAGCTGACTCTGAAATACTTATTTTAATTATAGTGCCTTGGTGCCATGACACCCCTGTACCCAATCAAAACTGAAATTTCATAATCAGACCCAGACCAGACATGAATTTATCTTAGGAGGAGTCACACAGGTATCACCACAAACAGTTACAACAGTGGAACAACGTTGTAACAGTGATACAGGACAATAGACTTTGACTTCATAATATAAATGCAGATCCCCTACAGCTGAAGAGTTTGACATTCATACCTTGCAGATGCAGAGGCCTACACAAGGATCTTCATTTAAGCTGCCTTTCATAGAGCAGCTGCAGGGTGTGCAGTTAGGATACCCCTTGAAACCCAAGTCACATTGATTGCAGCTCTTGCCTGAATAGCCTGGCTTGCAGAGGCAGAATCCTGGAAGCAAGGCTACAAGAAAAACACGAAGTAAACTTATTTGGTGTTATTTTCATATACTAGTTATTATTTGAGTTGCAGTCATCAAGGACAAATGTGTATAAAGGTCTTGCTCTAGAAAAGTGCCTGCAAAACTGGGGGACTAGCATTTGCCTGCTTCATTCCCATCTTTACTTCAAAAGCAACATTGCTGAAATCAGCGGAACTTCTCCACAAGTAAGTAGGTGTAAAGTTAGCAGCACTGAGGCCTTATTTAACACACAGGGCCTTGGCAAGCCTTATTGTTTAACTATAACTGAAATTTAGTTTTTTATAAAAATAGGATGTTAACAAAGAAAAGTATGAGAAGATTACTTCTGGCACCCAAAGCTAGACTGGCTACATTTAAGTAGTGTTTCAACTGAAGTAAAACTCTCATCTAATTTTTAGTGCAGTGATCTGCTAGTCTTACATGGGCGCATCTACATGAGATGTGTACTGCAGAGCAGACTAATTAACTTTGCAGTACACATCTCATCTACACATGCATATTAGGATATAAGAAACTAATAAATTCTGGGGCAGGGTAGTACTTGTAAATACTTCAAAGGTTTTTTGTGTGCAATAGCACACATGTAGATGCTGACTGGCTGGCTGGGGCACAAGCCAGGTTCAGTTCCGGGGCTGGCTGCTGGCTAGCCCCACACTGAAGCACTCTCATGCCCCAGCCAGCCTTTCCACAGGAAAATTGAGCCTGGCAGACTGACTTCCTCAGACCCCCTACCAGCCAATGTTGTTCCAACAGGGCTCCACATGCTGCACGTGAATCAATGCCAGAACTAACTGCTCTAGAATTGTTTGCTCCTGGGCGCACATTCAAACCATGCACCCAAGAGCAAAAAACTCTGAAGCAATAAGCTCTGGAGTTTATTCATGTACACTAATTGCATGCGTAGGCACACCCTGTGTCATTGCAGTTATTGACTAGTGTGACCATAGACAGTCACTTAACTGCTAAGTACCTTAAGATTACCCAAAGTATACCCTTTTGTCTGTGCTAAAGTTTGTAGTCACAGCACAGTTTGAAAAAAGATTCTGGCTCTGATCCTTGCCTGTGTCTAATATATATTTATTTTATGTATATTTTTATATATTAGACACAGGTAAGGATCAGAGCCAGAATCTTGTTAAATAAATAAAAGATATATACATACACACACACATTTATTTATATACATGCATACATACATATATATACATATATATTAGTTTTATAAAGTGTTTTTGATTCAGACATAAAGGACATAGAATGTATGTAAGCAGGATAAGCACTAGTCACCTACCCTTCAGTGAATTACAGAAAAAATTGACAAATTATTGTTATTGCAATAGAAGGTATTTGTTTTTTAATTGGAATTATATACAAATATAAAAATAACAGAACGTTGCTTGTTTTCCTCTCAGTAATTCTGGTTTGTTTGGAATTATAATTCTCTATACTTATCAGTCCAATCCTCATTATAACTCAGAATGCAATTTCCTATAATCTAATTTTGTAGCAAAAGCCAACTGTTAATTTTATCCACATACAATGTATTCATGTCCCAGTCCACAGTCAGGTTTTAATTGCTACTCATCCAATGATCCTCAGTCTGAGTACACACAGAGAGTCTGACCAGCTCAGTCAGAATCACTCAGAGCTGCTCTATATACCCAATCATCATTGTCATCATCATCATCATCATCATCTTTTTCTTCTTTCCATTTAAGGATTATAATCCTCTTTATTGTCTGGTTTGCCACCTGCTTCAAAAGATTTCCATTTTACACCAACTGAACAATTTTTCCTTAAATAACCAGCCAGCTCCTTTTGAATGCATTTTAATGTACCTAATGTGTATTCATTCTGATTTGCAAGTATATAGAGAAATTTCTTTGGCAATGATCATGTTTCTCACGCTTCTCTTCAAAGCAGAAACAGACTTACTGTAGTTTACAAATATTCAAATAGATTGTCCCTTCTCTCTTCCCCCCAATTGCTTTCTAGGATAATAGACTCTTTGGTCTTTACTGAAATGTAGATTCTGTTAAAATAGTTCATTATTAGACTAAATGCACAGAATTTTTTCTACTTTTTTAAAATTACGTAGGCACAAATTTTGCTTTGGTACTAAAGGTTTCAAGGGGATAGTGAACACATTTTTCGAGACAGAAATAAATAAGGGGGAAAGGTTCTTATCTGCTTTACAGATATTTTTAAACTGACAAACGTACCCACGTGCCTGGTTGATCCCTACTCTCCACTGCCTCCTACCCCATAAACTTTTTTCCATTGAAAAAGGAGATGCATTTTCCTAGAATTATTATCGCTGCTATTTACTTAATTACCACATCCAGAGGATGCAGATACAAGAATGGTTCAACCATGCCACAAGCTACAATGACAAAGTAAAAGGTAGAAAGTATTGTCCCACAAAGGACAACCTAATTTAAAGACCAGGTAAAAGCAACAAATAGAAAGAATCAGAGAAGCAAGGATAAGGATACTTTAATAGGAAATGATGTTGCATAGCTTACATCTGTAAAACTAGATGGTTTTGAATTTGCTGATTAAAATTAGGTATAAACAAATCAAAATAATCCCCATACCAGTCAGCTATTATCAAATGTCCATTTCCTGTAGTTCTGATAGAAGAAGGTCTTGAAGAGGGGTTTTCAAGGAGTGTACAAAACAGTAGCTTTATGGACAATTTTAGATCTAAGGCATGAACCACACCAGGAATGACATTCCATATGTGAAGGATGGTATAGACTAAAGCAGTGATGTTCAACCTTTTGTACCCATGGGCCAGATGAATAGCATGGGGCCAGTCCAGTCAGTCTTCATATCACTCCTCGGGGCCAGGATCAGGGCCCAGGGCCCTATCCCCCTTCTATCATGTGTTCGGTCAGAACGTGCAGTGTCCAATGCACCCTGTGCACTCATGGCCATGCTCTGTGCACCCACCCACAAGACACAGCCCATGGGGTGTGCCATGGATTGGATGACAGCACTAGAGGCTGGATTTGGCTCAGGCCAAGGCTGAGCACTCCTAGACCAAATGCAGGATGTATTTGTTGGACACATGGAGAAATGGACAATGGAGTGTGGTACCACTATCAGAATAGAGAGTGTAAAGGCAACATAACAACATGCAAGTATGAGTACGAAGAAGGGGTCTTAACAATAAGGAAAAGAAGCCTTTATTTTATGTGGTAGGGAAGGGAGACCTAGTATAAAGACTCACTTTATCCCTAAGATTATCATAGAGAGGACAGGAAGATGACTGTAGTCATCAGCAAACCCTTGATTCAAGGTTTATCTTTACCACTGGTCACTGATGGTTCTTGAGATGAATTAATAGTTCAATCTTTGAGCCACAGATCCATCTGCAGAAGTTGCAGGCTTTTCTGCAGGGGAGAACAGACTGTAGGTTAAGATTCTTCTCCTTTTCCTTCCTCTGTTCTCTCTTCTTTTCTTCCAGGTCAAGACACTTTACCTCAAAATAGGCTGCCATTTAGTTGAGGTTGCAGCACCATTGGGGTCAGTTGGCAGCCAGCTCCTCCCAACTCTTGATGTCAGCATTTGTTTTTTTGAGGTATGCTTTCCATGTGTACTTTTAGCATTTTATCTAGCCACTATAAGGTCTCAAGCCATTACTAAACTGGGAGTAGAGCACTTGTTTTGAAAGTTGAGAGTCAGGCATCTGCACACAATGTCTGGTTCAGTGAAGTTGGAACTTGAGAATCACCAGCTCAATGCTGGCAATCTTAGCTTTAGCAAGGATGCTGGTGTTTGTGTGGTAAATGTTCCCATTTGATGTAGAGGATTTTCTTAAGGCATTGTTGGTGATACCTTCCCAGGGTCCTGTGATGGACAACAGTAGGTCACCCACATTTCACATCCATAGAGATTTATTTTCCTGGAATTATCATCACTGCTATTTACTTAATTACCACATCCAGAGGCTGCAAGCACAAGAAGGGTTCAACCATGCCACATGCTACAAAGACAAAGTAAAAGATAGAAAATGGGGATGATGGCTGCATTGTAGACCTGGATCTTGGTGTCTTTCTGGAGATCATGATGAATAAAGGCACACCAAAGCAAAGATGTGGTCTGGAGGATTTCCTCAGTGGGTGCATCTACATGAGACACTTAATGCCCATTGGACTAATTCTACTGCAAATTAGCATGGCTGACAAAAACCATGCTAATGTGCAGTAGATTAGTCCAATGAGTATTATGCATCACACCAAAAGCATTCATCTACGTTAATGAGCAGTAGCGCTTTTTACAGCACATTAAATTAGTACCTGTTATTACAGGTACTGTGCTTAATGCACCATAATTATGGCACATTAATGAATATGTAAACACGCCCAGTGTGTGCAAGGATGGCACAGTCAGCAGCATAGTGAAAGTCAAGGATGGTTGTTTTGAACACTTCAATCTTTGAGCAAAAACAAACCAGACTGATAAGCCCTCCATTTATTTGGTATTCCATGTCAACTCCAGAAGGAAGATGGTCCTTAATGACAACCAAGATGACTCAGAAAAATGGAGAACAGAGTTGAGGAAATAATGCATCCTTGCTTGACTACAGTTCAGATGGCAAATGGATCTGTTTCTGATCTGCTACATAGAATGGTCAATTATCTGGTCATGGAGAAGCCTCAGGATCTTGATATACTTTTCAGGGTATCCAAATCTGGCCAGTATTTTCCATGAGGCTTCATGATGGAATCAAAGGCTTAGTACTAAGGTCAATGAAAACCATATACAGGTCCTGATATTGTTCCCATGACTTTTCTTGGGCCTGGCAAGCAACAAAGATCATGTTAATTGCCCTACGGGATGGTCTGAAACCACAATGAAATTCTGGGAGGCCTTCTTCAGGAAGAGATAGAAGATGGTTCAGGATGATGTGGGAGAGGAGGAAAGGAAAGGAGGGTGATATCTTGATAGTCCCCCACACAGAGATTTATCTCTTTTCCTGAAGATAGCCATGATGTTGGCATTTTCAGGTCCCCAAGATTGGCATTCGTGCAGTCTCAGTATCAGTTTGTCACTGCTATCTTTGTAGATATCAGTCAGTATACCATCTGGTTCTCTAGCCTTATTGTTGGTTTACTTGATGGCATGCCAGAGTTCTAGACTTTGATTCCTTTTCAGGGTCTTAAGGGATGGACTCAATGGTGGTATCTGCCAGTAAACTCACAGGCACTCAAAATGTTCTTTCCATTTAGCTGGGATTTTTTTTTTTTTTTTTGTCTTTGAGGAGCATCAAGCCATTCTGAGATTGCAGGAAAGTAGGATCATGGGAAGTAAGGCTGTAGATGGCTTTTGTTGCCTAGAAAAAGTTATACATCATGTTTTTCAGCACAGAGCTGAATTTCCTTGGCTTTATCTTACTGCCATTGATTTTTGATTTCTTGGATACTCCTTTGAGCTTCAGCTTTGATGAGCTGATATGGTCTGCTGCTGAGATGACATCATCTTACCAAGTAGAATGAATCCTCCTCTTCTGATCAGAGAGGACTTAGATCTCAACATCTCCCTCACTGAACTAGTTTTGGTGTTGATGGGTGGTATAGCTAATGGATTCAGCACAGGACATATGGATGGTGGTTTTAAACCCCTTCCAGAATTCCTCAGTGTTGTGGACAGGGAAGAGAGCTTTTCATGAAGACACTGTTGGAGATCCTTACTGATTTGGGGTCTTGAAGAGATTTGGCATTGAGTATAGATAAGAAGGGGTCTTAATGGTAAGGAAAACATACTTTGCATTGATTTTAGCTGTCGTTGGTGATTTGGAGCAAGCTGAATGTTCATAATGGATCTGATGAGATGGTGATCTGTCCAGCACCCATCAGTTCCTCACAAGGCTCATGTAATATGGACATACATTTGATCATAGGCTCTAATAACAACATAATAGAGGAGATGGCAATGCTTAGAGTAAGGATGTCGCCTGGTGGTCTTGTATTTATTACTCTGTCTGAAGATGGTGTTCAGGATGACAAGACAATGCTCTATGCGTTGGCTCAGAAGAAGGATGCTGCTGGAGTTGGCTTGGGTCTGTCTGACTATGGTGTTGATGTCACTGAGGAGAATGATTCATAGAAGTTAAGGTTCCTTCCAGCCCCTATAAGATCATCAGATCCAGCACCCCTTCTCTTGGGCAAGAAAGACTGCTGGGGCCAGATGACCCCAGCAAAGTGGGTGCCAAGACAATTTCTGAAGATTGCCAGGGTAAGTGACTTCTGGGGGAATCTGTTCCAAACCCTCAGCACTCGATTTGTAAAAAAGTTTTTCCTTATGTCCAATCTGAAATGATCTTCAGTTAGTTTGTGCCCATTTTTTCTTGTCATCCCCTGGGGTGCCTTGGTGAACAGATGCTCCACCAGGCCCTGATGTACGCCCTTAATATACTTACTGGCTGACACCAAGTCCCATCTGAGTCTTCTCTTCTGCAGGCTGAAAAGTCCCACACCTCTCCTCATATGACCTGATCTCAAGACCGCTAATCATGCACATGGCCCAGCCCAACTTTGGACTCTCTCAACCTTTCTCTACATCCTTCCCGAAGTGCAGCACCCAGAACTGGATACACTACTCCAGCTGTGGTTTCACCAGGCTGAGTAGAGTGGGAAGATGGCATCCTTAGTCTTCCTTGAGATGCATCAGTAGATGCATGCCAGTGTTTGATATAGTCTGCCAGGTACAGCATCGCATTGGTGGCTCATGTTCATTCTGTGGTCTATCACGACATCCAGGTCTCTTTGAGTTGTGGTGCTGGAAAGTGTAGCATTGCTGAGCCTGTAAGTATGTTGTGAATTTTTTCACCCCAGATGGAGCACTTTACATTTCTCCATGTTAAATGTCATCAGATTAAGATCCGCCTCACAAGATCAGCCTGTATTGCCAGCCTGTCCTAGAGCATGACCACACTCCCACATAATTTGGTGTTGTCTATGAACTTAACCAGTTAGCTTTAATACCCAAATCCAAATAATTGATGAACAGGTTGAAGAGCACTGGTCCAAGTACTGAACCCTGAGGGATGCCAAGAGTCCCCTTCCACCATGTTGAATCAGTTCTGTCTGTTAATACTCTCTGGGTCCTATCTCAAGCCAGTTACCTAGCCACCAGACGATAAAGTACTTGAGGCTGCATTTTCCCAATTTTACCATGAGGACATCATGGGAGACTAGGTTGAAGGCCCTTTTGAAGTCCAATTATATGACATCAACCTCATTTCCCTTATCTCGGTGGTGAGTTACCTGATTGTAGAAGGAAATGAGGTTGGTCAGGCATGACCTGCCTGCAATGAAACCATGTTGACTATCCTTGAAAATACTGCCTTCTGTTAGCCTATCAATAATAGAATCTTTGATATTTTTTCCAGGATTTTACCAGGTCTTGAGGTCAAACTGATTGGCCTATAATTCCCTGGGTCCTCCTTTCTCCCTTTCTTGAAGATAGACACCACATTGGCCCTCTACCAGTCTTTTGGGACTTCTCCTGAGTGCCATGAATCTTCAGATACTTTTGTCATAGGTCACACAATGATGCCAGCCAGTTCTTTTACTCTTGGGTGTAGTTCACCTGAGGGCAATGATCTTGTCTCCTTGCGAGTGTTAGTCAGCATATGGCCAGGGTTGGGTAGAATTGTTTTTTGAGATCACAGTCAGCATTGAATGTTGTGGCATATACACTGAGGACAGTGACATAGTGGTTGTTGCTGTGCTTAAGACATAGGGTCATAAGATGTTTGTTACTATCCACACGGAGTGGAATAATTTGACTAATAAGTTTATTCTTGATGGTGAAGATGATGCTGTTAGCACATCTGTCCTGAGCCAGTTTCCCCTTCCAAAAGATGTACATCCACCCTCTTCTGTCAGCTGACCCTCATCCTGTCATCCTGTCGTACCCAGAGCTGCAACATCAATGATGTATATCACTAGTTCCCTGGAGGTGATGGATGTTTTTCTTTCTGGTAATTTGTTGCCTTGGTTATGCACCAAGGTGTGATTGTTTCATGTTGTGAAAATCATTGTCTTCTTACGATGTTTTCAATCACACAGAGAGTTATCCTGCTGGATGTAGTTATCCAGCCAAAAGCAGATAAGACAGCTTAGGGTTAGGGCACTTTTTCTATCCCATTCCCTATGGAGAGTAAGCAGAAGGGATCCTGAATAGGACTGCTCAGCTACAATAACAACTGCTGAATTACACCCATGTCTCAACTCAGGTGCAAAACTACCATCAGGCAACTGCTGCCTTATGTATAAATTAATGGCTGGAGTCTGCTGTGTTCACTAGTACTGCCTCTTTCACCACTGGTCCATCACTGCATGGCTTTTGGAGGTTGGTACAGGAGAGCTTATTGTTTTCTATGGTAGAAGCCTGCACATGGCCTTATTTAACATCAGGAAGCTGGTGCATAGAGATAGCAACCACACAGCCTTGATAGGGTGGAGATCTGGGACCAGTGGCAACAGTGAGCCTCGATGAGAGGAGATCTCTATCTGGCTGCAGCCCTCTTCTGTCTTTACAGCCAGGGAGACATCATTTTCTGCCTTATTGGCTCTTGAGAACTTGGGTTTGGACCATGGTTTCTCTAGACCCTCCCCTCAGGCCTATTTGCCATTGGTATCCTTGCCAGGAGTACATGACTCCAGGCAACATAGCTCTGAGGATCATTGGGACACACAAGCCTTTTTACCACTACAAGGTCTTGGTCCATGGAGAGGGATGACCATAGTAATAGTAGTCTGACTAGAGGCAAGGGAAGGAGATGGGCTTTTGGAAGATCAGAAGGAGGAGCCAGCTAAGATCTGATGAAGGCCTAGATAACAGCTTTAATGGCATGAAAGGTGGGGTGGGGGGAAGGAGGGGATGTTGGGATTTTGGAATATTTTAGAGAGGAAGGAAAATCAAAACTTGGACCTGAGCTGGAAGCATGGGGTTAGACACTGAATCAAAGATGGAACTTAGGCTATGGGCCAGAGTAACTGGGGGAATAGTATTATCAACAGAGACAAAGAGAGCGGGGAAGACAAGAAAGGAAAAAGGCATTCCTGTTCTCTAACACCTAGGAATGTTAGAGAGACTGACAGATGTTGGATTAGATGGACAGTGACACTAAAGAAAGATTAAGATGTGGGTGAGGAAGAAGTTAAACATGGACACTTACTTGACTTGCCAGATAAAGAGGCTATAGTAGACATCTACCAAATATCCATTGTGTACTACTGATACACAAGTAGATTTAGGAAATATCTGTAATACATCCTAACTTAATTAACTGCCTAGAGGCCAGAACTGAACACTATTAGAGCTCACATAGACCTCATTATTAAGACAAAGAAAGTTAAATATTTATTTCTCTTTTTTACTTTCTTACTTCTACTCTTAGAGTGTTTAAAACCCTATATATTCCTGCTCTTCACAGTGCAAAACACTGCAGAATGACTCCGGCTGTAGTCAGCACTGTGAGTGAGAGAAGTAAACCTGTACAGTAATAAAAATCCAAAGACTATGGCTGTGTGTAGATGAAACAAGAGGCATGTGTGCCTGACACTTGAAAGTGGGCTAAATGCTTTTGCACCACTTAAATGTTGTCGGTGTTTGCATGCCTCGGTGGCATATTGTGCATTAATTCCAGCTGCTATAGGTAATTTGGCAGTGTAATGCACCTTAAATGACTTGCGGTGCATGTTGCCCCTACAGCCATGGAGAGAAGCACCAGGCTCCATATAACTCTGAGGCTCTGTAGGAAGCCCCAGGAAAGCAGGCTGTGCCCAAGAAAAGCAGCGAGCCTGATCCCCACTCCGTCCTCCCCCCCCGCCCCCAAGTCTGCCTGCCTGCCTGAGCTGCACAGGGGCCCAGTGCTTCCCTCCACAGCTGTGGTGCCCCCCAGGACCATCCAAGCCAGGTGCCACCTGAGTGGTGGGGGGGGCCGCTGTTGCTGCAGCCCAGGACCGCTTCGCCCACCAGCAGCTCACCCTCCCCTCCCCGCTGGACAGACAGATAAGTCAGCAGGGTGTGTGCACAATACGGAGTATTTTTTAAAACCCACCACTTCAATTTAGGGCCCCCATTTCATTTACACACACTCCATGTAGTGGTATTTAGCATGCATGTGTGGCAACACATTGCTTTGAATTAAGCCATTCTTTCGTTTCAAAGCCACAGCTTCACTACTTTGTAAGAGTGACTGAACATCATCAGCAAGAGCTATTTGAATAAATGCTGTCCTTTGGAATAGCATGAAAGATTTTTTTGGTTTTCTACAGTCCCTCCTCTATAACCTATGCACTCTTATCTGTGGGTTTGCTAAAGACATCACATTGTCTTGCAGTGCATTTTCTAGCCCCAGGAGGTATGTTCTCTTCTGCTGTTCCACTCTTTCTTATTAATCTGTGTGATATATTGTTCCTTTCACCATTATATTAATCAAGCTCTATCATTCTACCTAGAAACTTTAATCACTTCATTGAACTGATGTAATCAGTACATGGCTGATCTACTAGCTTTTGCACCTCTGGGCTCTGTATTTACAGCCCTGTTGTGCTCCTTTTATGTTTCATTGATCAGTTTAAAAAAAGAAGAAGCAGCAGCACTACAATATCTCTTATCAATGGTGTACAATTAGTCCAATTAAAAAATCCCTGATAAACCGACCTTGCAATTTTGCTCTTGCCTTCCCACCATATTTTCAAAAACTTGTCAACAACAGCAACAGTCAGTACTGTAGTCTATCATTTTCAAATGGCAAAATGTGGCTTATTTTCTATTTGAAGAAGGCTCTTATATAGAGCCAAGGTGAAGAACCTGTAATCCTGCATTAATAACAGAGATGGTACATAATGTGATACCACTCAAACAAACGTTTCCTAGTTTTCAAATGCAAATAGGAGTTAAGAAGAAAAGAAAGGAAAAGATTATAGTTATGCTTTATTTTTAATCTCTGTTGCTGAAGGAGAAAGCTCCTTGCTCTTGGCAATAGGGCTAGAAAATCCTTTACAAGGATGCAAATGCATGCTGTGTGCTTCATGCCTGCATCTGCTTTCAAGCACACACAATGAGGAACACATGCAGTGGGCTGAGATTTTGCAGATCTCCTGTTTGAATGCCAGTATGAGCCAGTTTCTAGAGGCTCTGAAACATGGCAACTCCCCCCCCCCAATGTTTTATAGGGGATATTTATTTAAATGTCCTTGCGTCTGTAAAGGCAAACATTCTTATGGGTGGTATCCCCTCTATGTGGCACTGGTCAGGCCACAGCCGGAGTACTGCATTCAGTTCTGGGCGCCGCACTTCAAGAGGGATGTGGACAGCATGGAGAGGGTCCAGAGGAGGGCCACTCACATGATCAGGGGGCAGCAGAGCAGGCCCTACGAGGACAGGCTACGGGACCTGAACCTGTTCAGCCTCCACAAGAGAAGGCTGAGGGGGGATCTCGTGGCCTGTTACAAACTAGTCAGAGAGGACCAGCAGGCACTGGGGAAGCCCCTGTTCCCTCAGGCACTACCAGGAGTGACCAGGAATAATGGTCACAAGCTGGCAGAGGGTAGATTTAGGCTAGACATCAGGAGGCGCTACTTCACAGTCAGGGTGGCTAGGATCTGGAACCAACTTGCAAGAGAAGTGGTGCTGGTCCCTACCCTGGGGGTCTTTAAGAGGAGGCTGGATGAACACCTTGCTGGGGTTGTTTGACCCCAGTACTCTTTCCTGCCATGGCAGGGGGTCAGACTTAATGATCTGCTCAGGTCCCTTCCGACCCTACCAACTATGAAACTATCTTTTATTGGGTCAATTCTCTGGCTGCAGTACACATTGGCAAACATTCAGGTATCACAGTACCCTTCCTTAAGCCTCTGGGAGAGAAGCAGACACAGCAAAGCTAAAACATCTGTAGTCTGTAAATCTGAAAGTGGGTCTGAAAACATGGCAGGGAAAAAAATCTCAGTTTTCAAGCAGAAGTGTTATGCTAATATAGGTATAGAAGTGACCACCACATGCATAATGGTTTTGTCCAAGTCTCCCATGAGGTAATATTTCTCTGTAAGAAACAGAAGGTATTAATCAAATTTCATTTTAACAATGCTAGAACTAATGTTTACTGTTATAAGATAGCAGGGAACTCACCTCCTCCTGCATGTTTCTCATCCTTGATACAAGTATCATGTAAAGATCCATTTGGATCGCAGGCACATGGCTGACATGGATTATGGTCACTTGGTAATACCTACACCAAAAAGAATATGAGTGAGTTTCAAAATAAAAATGATCTGACCTTTTAAAATTTAAAAATTGGTATGGTTTTTTAAAATATACAAAAACAAACAAAATCATAATCTGCTCAGGTGCTTTAACAGCAATTGAAATGGCCCCTTCAGTCAGCCCATTAATTCAGTATTCAGTCTAGATATTAACCTTAGCTTAGCTATTCAATTTTTACCAGAAAGACACTCAAATATTTGAGCCTCAAACGTCATGTACATTAATGATTTTTTAATGCAAGTTGTCAACAAAAATATATTAGTCTTCTTTAAAGTGAATAAAAGCACAGTTCAGTATTTAAACCACCCCTGGCTTTTAATACTGAAATTCTGTAGTACCATGATAACAAATGAGAAGTCCCGATTATAAACAGAACAATTCATTTACACCGAAGTTCACTGACATGCAATAATTAAACAAGATAAAAGAAGAAAAGTGAAGACTAGACAGCTGAACAATTCCTTTCATCTTTCAAAACATTACTCAAGACCTGAACTATATTCTAATATTATGCCTGAGATAAAAACTAAGTTTTAGAGTAATATAGGTGCCCAGAATTCCATCAGTCATGTAACTAGCAATGGATTTAAAGAACAAAGCATGGAAATCAGTGTTGACTAGCTTATGACTGGCAAATGCAATCATGCTTCCCTCTGTGAGTCCCCAACCACCCAAGGAGCCCATGCAGCTGCTCCTTTCATTTAGTTGCTTTCTACTCGATGTTGCTTGATGAACTGGCCACAAGGAAGCAGTCAAGCAGCAAAGAGCTATTACTTTTCCTGCAAAAGCTCACAAACACTTCCATTCTGTGCCTGATCCCCATTACAAGCCAGATCCAGAACGGCTCCAACACATGCTCATCTGTGCATTTTCATGCCTAACTCACAGTTCAGGATGCTTTCCACTGACAAAACCTTTTCTGAAAAGAAAAAGTGCCCGAACTACACTGAACTTTGAGAATGTCTTCAGATTGTTATTCCTTACTGTTAAGGCAAAAGAAGTAAGGGTGGAATTTCCAAATGCCCAAGTGGTTTAGGAGCACATATACCATTGAGTGCCAATTGGGTTTGACCAGTTAAGGATTTAGAAAAAAGCCCACATCAGACGACTCAACATACAAGAATTCCGTTCTCAGTATAGCTAAACTCTTCCTTTGTGATCTGGACAACTCACAAGTCATACATTCAAAACAGTGTGGCTCTCCTATATTGTCAGAAGTCTGCCCACATTTTTTTTGCTCACAGCCTGGGACACAAACATAGTAACTGCTCAAGATTACTTGAGCATAGTAACTCTTCGACTTGTGCTGCAAGGTTAGTCAATCAACTGCTGAAGACAGATCAAAACTCCTTTAACATGGTCTACTACTGTTACTCATGGCCTCAGTTAAGGTCAAGATGGAGTATCACCTGCAATACCTACTGAAGAGTTTCTGAAGATATTTCCCAGCCTTGGTTGAAGTTGAGGGTATTGACAGAACACTTTAAAGAACATCAGTGGCTACATCTGTTTAACAGACTGCACTTAAGTCATGATCGAGGCCTGGAGATCATAGCAATCAGGTTTACAAATATCACTGCTACATTTAAACAGCTTTTAAAAATTACAGATTCTCTTTTCCCTTAGCTCCGCTACCCAGCAACAATTACAGGAATATTTCCCTGCTATTTGAGGGTGCACATTCAAAATCTCTACTGATGCAAAAGCCGTGTTTACAGGATCACACCCTCCTTTAACTCAAACTGAAATTCTAGCTGCAGGCCCTGACCTCAAATACATTCTTTCATATCAACCCAATTTGCTTTCATATTCTCAGGAACATTTACTTTCCAACTGTGAAAGACGGCTAGTAGGCTGGCAGAATTAGAACTTAACTTTCATAAAATGGCAATCAAAAGCATACCTTAATAATCTAACTTTCCACACACAAGTGATGGCTTGAACTATAAGAAATATATAAAGGCAACAGAAAAGCATACTTTACCTCCTTTGGCCTGAAGTAGCCATCAATGCAGGTCTCGCAGTTTATGCCTGCAGTGTGACTTGTGCAATTAATACACACTCCACCCCCTGCATATTCTCCATAGACATTCAAACTCTGATTTCTGTCTGCAATACTCTGATTATAGTAACATTCTTTTGTCTTACCATGACAATTGCATGCTGGAAAACAAACAAACAAACAAACAAACAGAGACAACTATATTAGCAAAGATCACATCCAGGCTATAGACATGAAGAATTACTGAAGTATTAGCAATATTCATTATTTTATTATTTTGACTTCTGTGCCATGTACATTGAAACAAATAGCACATTTACTCCTCAGCTTACTGCTTCTTCAGCCCTTAAAAATAATACAGTCCATTCACAAATGATGCCTGGATTCCCATATGTTATTTTTTTCTGGGTTTTATCTTGTTGGGGGGGGGGAGAAATCTAAAAGCTTTTTTAACAATGCAGTCATTTTAAACTAATAATCCCATATTTTTCTGAATGCACCCATTGTCCATGAAAAGATTAAATACTGTAAGGCATACAAAAATACAAGCTCCACAAAAAGCTATTCAAATTTTAAAACTGTTATAGTCTCTTTAATTTTCACCAAAGCTAAATAGGAAGCTTAATGAGAGCCCTCTATTTACATACAATACATATTGGAGCTTGGCAGAACAGGAAGTCTGAAGCAAAAATCCTTCATCTTTCATAAGATTTCAGATTTAAATCTACTCCCCTCTTTCCCACCCCCATCTGCATGCACCCTCACACCCCACATTTTTGGTTTCAGTAGGACCCTGAAACTGCAGCAAGACAGAATATTAGTTCTGTTAATGAGACCGCCACCACCCTGGCAGGAGGAAAAAGCCTGCAAGATCTCAGCAGAACTGAATCAAATCCCTAGCAATGACTTGGCCCAAGATCCCAAACCATAAGTACAACTTCACCAGGATACAGACAACACTTCTGCAACCCATCTTTAATATTTGGTAAATGAGGTTTGGCACCCTATTTGTATACATACATGTTGGTAATTATCACTTCCAGATTCTAATAAGCAGGAATTCCCCATTCAAAGCTAACTGGGTTGTCAGGGAATCATTTTGCTGACCTCAGGGTGATTTGGATGAGATCCTAGGTGTCCATCTACAATTTTAGGTACAACCTTGCAACCAAATCATTATAGAAATCAGATAAAAATGAATTATTAGAATAAATGTAGCTGCCCTTCTTTCACAGTGTGTTTTGGAAGCACATGTACAGTGTAACATTCCATTTTAGCATGTTCAGAAATTAAAGAGGTTTGTGATATTTGCAGGTGAGCTCTTAAACTACAGTAATGATTACTCTTATTAGGGTTAATCAGAAAATCTATTTCCAATGTGTCTGGATATCCTGATATTTTAAATGCCTTTTATTCTGAATCTGAGCACAAAAAAAGTCATAATCTGAGAATCTGTCATGAAAAGTAAATTCTTCAATATTTTAAGCAGGAGTGGAGTGTTGTTGTAGCTGTGATGGTCCAGGATAGGGTTGTCCAACTTGTAAGCTATGCGGATGTTCTACATGCCCATGCAGTTACCCTGCTCATCACTGCACTACATAGGTCTATCAGTGTGATTCCTCAATGCTCTGTAATGGATGCCTGTGCATGTATCCCCACCACCCAATGCTGCACCGTGCAGGTACAATCCTTCCTCCACATGGAACCCCAATCCCTTCCCCACCCCCCAGGCACAGCCCCAGACCCCCCCTAAGAAGTGGACACCAAAGGATGGACGGGGGACCCTAGAGATACCACCTGCTATTGCAGCTAGAGTGATGAGGGGAGCAGCACCTGAGAAAGAGCTCAGAGACTGCACATTAAGCCCTCCCAGGCAGCATGTGGCCTGCAGGCCACCAGTTGAACAGCCCATGTCAAGGAAATAGCGAGGGACAAGGAATTTTTTGATATCTTTCATTGGACCAGCAGTATGGATGGGACCAGCTTTCTGATGTATTGAATTGTTCAGTTTTTGATAAGCAAAAATATTTGGTTTTGATGAAGGGAAAACATTTCTATAAAATATTAAATGTGTGTAAAAATATATTAGGGGTGCAGTACAGACAGATGTAGGTGTCTCACTATGCCTGTGAAGGCATGGGTTCAAGCCATGATTTAGTTAGACTCATTCCAAAGGCTATCCCCAGGTGACTCAGATGTAGATGGGTACCTGGTTATTCCACCTGGAGATGTTTCCACATCAGTCCCTTGTGTGCCACTAGCTACAGAATCTGGTGTGCCTTAACCATGCTAGCCCGCTGGGCTAATGACAGGCAGATGGACCTTTGACAAATATCCTAAAACATATACTTTCATATAAAAGCTGCAATGAATCAAAATAAAAGCATTTTCTTTTATCAAAACAAGGTTCTGACATTATCAAAACAGAAAGAGAAAGCCAAAATGATTTGTTGACGTCCTACACTCAAAAATCTTCATCAAAATTGACACGTTCTCACAAAATATTTCAATTCCAACAAAATGTCATGTTCCTACACAAAAAACTGCTCAGTTAATTTTTTTTTCTTTTTCTTCCTTTTCTTTTCTTCTGGCAGCTGTAACTATTGTGAGATAAAAAATAGAGTAGTTCCCAAGAGCAACGTGTGCTTTACAAACAAAATGGATTCTAAAGATATAGTTGGATTGAATGTTCACAGTGAATCACAGGTTAAGCTCTCTCTCCCTTTTCTCCTGTTGCTTTTTAACTTACGTTCACACTCATGTTTGGCCAGGAAAGTCCCAGCATGCCAAGGTTTTTGATTGAAACCGGGACAGCACTGATCACAGGTCTCTCCACACGTGTTGTGCTCACATTCACAAATGGATTTCTAATTGATACAGAAAAAAAGGAAAAGTTAGTAACACCATGTGATGATCTGGAGCTTCTTTGTATAATTTATAAATTCTAGATAATATTAGGAAACAATTACTATGAAAATTTCCATTTTCTGTAATGTCTCTGTGTATCCAGCTTAGGTCGTCATCTAGCACAGTGGTACCCAACCTTTTTGCCCCGTGGGCTAGATGAGCAGCCCATTCAGCTGCAGGAGGTATGCAGCCCAACCCCAATCTAGACTTGTGGGGGTTGGGGGTTTGGGTGAAGAAGCCCTGATCCAGACACACAGGGGATGGGGCAGAGTGGCCCCAACCCAGACACGTAGGGGAACTGAGGAGGAGCCCAGCCACGATCCAGATATGATAGCTGGGATGGAGTGTCTCCTACCCAGATGCAAGGGCAGCAGGGAACAGCTCAGCCCAATCTGGATGCATGAGGGGTGGGTCTAGTCCCAATTTTACTGCTTGGCACTGGCATGGGTAAGACTGGACCCCTCTGCATGGAGCTTCAACTGCTCCCCAGCTTCCAGTTTTTCCAGGAATTCCTGCAAGCCAAATTTCGTGGCTCTGCGGGCCAGATTTGCCCCTGCTCTAACATATACCAACCACACTAAAAAAAATCATTTAAACTTAGAAATTCTTCTTCAACTGAATAATTGGTATACTAAGGAAGTTAGGTGTATCAGGGAAAAGTTGAACCTCTTACCTATTTACATTTGGGGAACAGAAACAGGACAAGGAATAGAACTAAAAAGAGCCAAGAAGCAAGGTATTGATATACAAACAGCCCCACAGAGCCACACTGGTAGCCTCTGGGCAGAGAAAAGCAGAGAAGGGCATACTTTCATAATGTGGAAGCTCCAGTTTAACTGTGGGATAAATCAAGGCCAATGACAGCAAGCTGAGCTGGACACACTCCATAGTATTGGAAATAAAATATAAGTTGCAGGGGAGGGACTCTGGATAACAAACCAAGAATGTTCCAGATGGAGAGAAGTGAGGCATGCAAATGTATGTAGGTTATATTACGTGTGTGTGTCTCATATACTTTTGAAGAGAGGTCTTAAAAAGTTAGTAGCCAAGCATGCCCATGACTGGTTTTCTGAGAGAGAGTAAGTAAATTATAAGGGAACCCTAGGGAGTTGGTAATATTTCCAGGGCTACTCAGTCAAACCACAGGTCCCCACTCCAAGAAGTTTAAATAGAATAACTTCACACTAATCTAAAGTCTTCAGGTCTTAAGCCAGGGACAGTCTCTGACTTTGCTCAAGCACACCAAGGACAGCGAATCAGGACCCAATGCAGCAATCTGATGTATTTCAAAAAGGGAAATTAAACGAGATCTGTGACAGCATCATGTTTGGATAAAGCATAGAGTAGAGGACCAAGAAAAGAGCTTTGAGACTAATGCATCCCATTAATATAAGAAAACCAATTCATTCAGGACAGTTATCTTTTTATATTACCTAGATCTCGCCATGCATTATATTTAAAATCTAGTTCTCTTTATGCATCTGAAATATTCAAGTGTCCCTTTCCAGTAAAGCATTTATGCAAATTAATGTAAACAGTCTACCTAGATCAGATTCCATGTGCATTTCATTTACTTTGTTGTACTTATAATAATTTTAAAACAATTTAGGCAACATACATATACTCAGAGGTAAAACCAGATACTTCACCATACTGCAAACCCTTCCTGTGTTGCACAGGCAGAATATGCAAACAGTTTCTCCAGAGAACCTTTTCTGGGTCTGTAATATGAGCGTTACTCCTTCAAGGCAGACTCAGTGCAAACAAATAATACTTAGGCTAAGATCGTAGTGTGACAGCTGTTCAATAAGAGTAACTGCAGGAATGGTTCAGCATTTGCTATAAAGATCATTATTCAAAAGGCTTATAAGGATTAAATGAGTAAGATTTTACACAATTTTAACAGGTTTCTGTAAACATTTCCTTTTTTTGTTTAAAAGAATAATATAAAATGGATATTTTCTATTAATCCTACATAATGGCTCAATATCCTAAATAAATATTTTAGTTTTCCTATCTTCTCTATAAGGGAAAACTCAGGGTAGAAATATTACAATCTACTTAGTAACAGCATTATAGAGCTAGGTAGTTATTTCAGAGTTAGTGTTTAAGGCCAGGTACAGACATTACTTTTACCTGTATAAGTGATCGGAAACCAGTTTATACCTGTAACGGGACAGAAATTTGATGCACACAGACTGGTTAAAAAATGGCAGAAACCAGTCTAAGATTTGTATCCTGCACCAAAGGGCGAATGTGTGTTTTGTTTGCTACCAATCTAAATTACAACACTTACAAAAAACCACATAACTTAAATCAATTCCATCTTGGGCTTTTTGAATGACTGGTCCTAGCCTATGTGTATGCACATGTGCCAGGAATTGGGAGGTGGAGGAGCAAACTTAAATTAGGCTTTTTGTTTGATTCTGATTTTTTTTTAATTTCCTGATAGAGTTGATCTTAAAAGGATAAACATAGGGAAAAAATGAACCAGCTCATGATTTTCAAGAGCAATCAGGAAATGTTAACTGAACAGTACACTAATATGGTTGATAGTACAACTATCATTTATTTACAGCATAGGCATAACTAAGTGTCTTGGCCCCCTGGGCCAGGTGGGAGGAAAGGGCATGTGTGTGCTAAGCACCATAAAGTGTGGGGAGGAAGGATGCCAAGCATGAGAGACCTACCTCCATGCATACAGGCTGCAGCTGCAGCACAGGCAACCTAGCAGCTGCCTTTCTCGTGTCCTCTCAAAATCAATGCCCTGCTCACCCACCCCTTATTACACTAGTGATGTACAGGCATCCAGTAAATTAGTAAAAATATACTGAAGAAAAATTTTGATTAATATCATGGAAGAAAAGAAATACTGACTTACAAAGTTCTTCATTCTGATTGCCAAAATTATTGTACTCTGGCACAGGTTTTGATTATATTAAATGAATAGCATATACCAAATCACAGAATTCTGTATATGGGAAAGTTAATAAGTTTATGGTCTGCATTATAAATGAGACACTTGGAAATATACATACATTTGTTTCTGGATCCAACGGACAAGCCCTTGCATGGCCAGAGCAGATACACATGCCTCCAACAGATATATCTTTTATGGAATAATAATACTGTAAGACAAAACAGAAGAGGAATTGCCTTGTGCATGGCAAGCTGCAGGTGACTTGTGTTCAAAATTCTTTCCTAGTAATAGAACTGTCAGCTCTTATTTTATTCCTTTTTTGATCTACTGCAAATACAGAAGATGGTATAGTAGGTAACTGTTTCATGATCAACAGATTCATGCCCAAGTAACACAGAAATGGGATCATATTCTCTGCTGGTATGAAGTAGTGTAGCTTGATGCAAGTCTGTGGGCTTCATCACTTTTCACAGCAGAGAATATGGCTTACCAGTTCTCAAACAATTCCCACATACAGACCAAATGAAGGCCGTAGATGCATAAAATAAAATGGGCAGGTCAAATGTAATGGATTTTACTCCCCAGAAGAAAGAAAACTCAGAACACACAGTGAAAGGAGTGGCTAATAATGGAGAAAGGCTATCAGGCTTTGACTTACGGGGCTCTTGATGTCTATTTTCACCTTGCAAAAAAGCATTCATATCCATTTTTTTCTCCCCAAACAGTCAGGATTACCCATTGCTGAGTTGGAGCTCATGTCATTATCATGTTACCTACAAGCACTACTATCATGCCAGATGAAGTCCTGAAATGGTAGGTACTAAATTATGGAAAGCTAAATGAAAATACATAGTAACTACTGTGCAGAAATGTATACAAAGTTCTGCATCCTCTCTTTCCTTTTAAATTGATTGGGTAATAACAACAATAACAATAATAAATAAATCAGAAGGATAGTTAGTTTAGTGCAATAAAGTGTTCAAGGAAACTCAAATGAAGAGGTCACAAGGAATTATCAATCAGCAACACCCTACTGAATACCATAACCCCCAAATTTTACATTCAAAGCAGCACAGGCAATGCCTTCTCACATTAATAACATTGTTAAACAAAATATGTAAACAAACTTTCTCTTCTGCTCCTGAAAGGGAAACAAAACACAGAAGAAAGGGGAGCCATTTATCTGTCACCAAGAGCTTGGCAGCTAAACAACAGCTACTCATATTCGTTCAAGGTTCCCTATGGTGATGAAAGGCAGGTATAGTATTGCTAAAACCAACATAATTCCTATGCATGCAGTTCTGTGATTTGGCCAGAACTTACCCTCCTCATAACTATGGGGTCTATTTCAGTGGGATCTTTGTAAGCGAACATCATTAAATCAGCATTCAGCGTTCGTATCCTCTGAAACCTCAAACGAATAAAACGCGCTGAAGTGAATTCCAGCAGTACTGAAGAAGGATCATCAGCACTAGGCCGCCCATTGATCAGTGATATGTGAATCTAAAGAGAAAATTATTAAAATGATCAAGTAAAACTTTTATTGCCTGTGAAACTGCCAGCAAGTGTCACTGATATCAGGACAATATAAGCAAGAGGACAAAAGAATTTATTCTATTTCAAATATATTCATTTTGAGAAAGCCAATACCCACCCAGAAATATTGTAAGCTTCCACTTGTTCTAAATCCAGAATGGTTTACAATTAAAGCTCATTGGTTGATTCCAGCCAAACAACATACAAATGCTTAATGATACTGCCCATGCCTTATGCAGATACATTCTTCTATTCTAGGCTGATCTGCCAGGTAAGCTGCATGCTTGAATCACTAAGCAAACTGAAACCATTCAACAAAATGAAGGGAAAGAAATTAGTAGTGGGAAGTGTTCTTGAAAATCCTGCCAGAAAAAAAAAAAATTAACCTCATATATAGCTAAATACTGAGCACCTTTTGGAAAACCAGAACACCTCATCCTGGAATCCTGAATATTACATCCTGATGGGGATAGATGGTACTGACTAAAGAATAGGAAGGGAGCAATTTGATTTTCAGATTCCATGCTGAATATGCAGGGCTGGAATGGAGAATGAAGAACCTATCTATATTACTTTTTATGAATATCATATGCACCTCAGCTTCATATTCCAATATTATCCTGTCTGACCCACACAATTAAATTAGAAATGGCTGGGGGAAACTAAATAGGAAATGAAACCCTGATGAAGATACGGTATCATTAGGAAGAATACCAACTGTCCTCAAGGAAACAGTGAGGGAGTTATTAATTGATAAAGCCCACTTTCCTAACTTAAAACAGGCTAACACCTTAATTTTTCCCTGAGCCTGGGATCAAGTCACATCAAACCACTGAAATCTCTAGTCTAAAAAGAAAATGGTTGTGAAGGCAATAGCTGCTAAGGGAAAGAGACACCGCATGCAAGACTAAGAAAAATGAAGATTTCAGGGGGACAGTTTGTTCTGCCAACCAAGGTAGATTACTGAGCTAAATGAAAACTATTAAACTCTTAAGAAAAAGATAAAGTTAGGTGAGACCAGATTCACATGGTCTGCTGTTGTTTGAATCTTTCCCTTTGATCGTTATCAACCTTTGGGAAAACGAAACAAGGTTTGTTTTGAAGAAGTTGTTTTTGAGTCACTTTAATCAACTACTTGAATCACACACTCCCAAAGGGAAATGCTTTACAGATGCTAAAGACAACTGAGACTGTCATTCAGAAAAAAAAGAGGCTACCATATAACAGTGTTAGAACTCTTTCTTCAGAGACATGTAAGGAAAGATTCTTGGTCACCAAAATCCTGACACCAGAGAAACTGTGAAGGACTTCAAAGGACTCTTTGGCAGTGTTCACACTAGAATTGTGACAATACAGTGGGGAGAGAGGATGTTGTAGTCTGGTGATCTATTTTAAACTGAGATAAAATAGGAACATTCTGGAAAGAATTCAGGTAGAGACCTTCACTTGGCAAGAATACCTGCAAAGAGACAGTGGGGAAGGTCACCTCTGAATCATGATAGCTGGCAATTTTCAATTTTTGCTTATAATATGAACTAATTTAATCTGGAAGTCACTGTGACACAAACTTGGAACCCCAATAGTGATAGCTGTATAGAGTGAGTTTTTTTCAGAATAAAACCATACTTAAAAAGATTTCATGTGTCTACCTGCCAGCAGTCTCTCTTCTTCAAGATTAATAACAATATAATTACTTTTGCTATATTGCATCTTCCATTCAGGTGGCCTTCTAAGTGTGCTATAATCTGTTTTTAAAATTATACAGGAATCACTTCACAGAACCACCGAGATGCAGCTCTCTCTGGATGAAATGAGGTGCCTATTAAAAACAGCACACTGAAATGATGCATCAGTTGAGAAGATTAAAGATGGAGTGTATTATCAAACCCTATCTGCAGGGGATATTTTATTTATGTAATATCATTTCTCTTCCTTTTCAGCATCTGTGATGAAATCCTTAATTTCCTCAAAGAAACATTTTAGAATTTACATTAACAGTGACCAACAAAGATGTTTCTACTCCTTGAGAACAGAAAAGAAAAGAAAAGAAGTCAGAGTATATATGAAGCATCTGTCATTAATCAGGAAAAAATGGTTGAAGTTTTAATTACTATTTTTTTAAAGTTTCATCAAAAGTTTAATGCTTGAAATATTTCAATTTTACACTTTCATGATATCTTAGTGCTTTAAAAGACAAAAAAAAGTCTTTCTTCCCCTCAAACTCTTGTACTTGTTAAGCATGCTAAGTATGGTGGATGCTATTCAGATGAGGAAGATATGGACCCTGCTCCAAAACTTGTAACTTCCCTAATCAGTCTAGTTTTATGTATGTTAATAGCCTCCACTAAAGTGGACGCCAAAGCACCTCACAATCCTTAAAGTATTTTTTTATTCCAGGGAGTGTAGGCCATAACTATTATTCCTATTTTCAGACAGAGCTCTCGGCTGCAGAGAGACAACATAACTTGCCTAAGGACCTAAAGGACTCTGTACAAGAGCTGAGAGTTGAATCTGGGTCTCCTAAATCCCAAAGTTAGCACCTTAGGGTACATGCAAACATTACATTCAGATCAACCTAACTAGGCTTAGGTCACGAGATACCAACTGTATGTACATTTAGGGAGGTTAGATAAAGCTAAAAATGGCTGGCCTGATCGAACTTAGATCTGGAACCTGTTAGACTAATCTACTGAATGTCTGTATATATTTGGAGTGCCTCCCCGAGGCTGGGAAACACCAGCCCCTTTCCCCAGTCTTAGAGCTATGCTTTTCCTACCCACTCCTACCCTAACCAGGCTATTTTTAGTTCCCCAACCTCCCCACATCTGGACCCACTGACTTCTCCACAGACCCTCCAGTCTCTCTGGGCTCACCAAACCCTGCAAATCCCACCACCCTCACTTACTTAGATGATGTACAATTCATATATTTTTTAAATATCTTATTACTTGAAACTAATCTGGTTTGAAATAACTCAGGAATTGTTACCTAGTGATAATGGCTCCTAGTGGAATGGCTCTTGGCACTGGTGAACATGTGCATGCATTGTGCCTAATTCATGATCGTGCAGCTTAAAGCAAGTCACATGATCCTAGATCAGGTACAGTGAATGTGCACACGTACCCTTAATCAGTGGTCCATTTGGAGGTTACAGTAGAGATCAAGTAAAACCCCTATGAGGGAACCATCTGATCCTTAGGTTCACTAACTTATTCTGGATCAAATTCATTTGCATTTCAGGCCCAGTAATTCTACTTAAGGCAATGGCCAGAACCTGAAGTATTTCTAAGGAAGGTGAATATTCTCCTTAATACAACCAAACGGCAGTGAGATAATTCAGCCTTCTAATCATACAGATTCTAAACTTTCCCTTAATTTTAAAATCTCTTTTCTGTCAAATAGTCTATTCATCTCAATGGGACTCTTTTCTGAGTTAGGTAGTAGTCGAAAGAAAGATACCTGCTCAACCTGTAAATACGTTAACAGCTATATGTTCAAATCTAAGGCTGCACTCAAATGATTCTGGCTATTATTTCTTCCAGACAGTTTGTAGTTTAAGACCTCTTGCAGCTACCTATCATGTTTGATTAAATACAGAATTCAGTGGTCTTCATTTCAGTTGGGTCTTTTGCTTGGAAAAGAGAAGAGTCTCACATGAGGTTCTCAGTTTTCTGCATTTTCAAAGGGTTATTTTCTTTTGTCTTGTGTAATGCAACCATGAACATGCTTAAGCTTGACACAGGAATAAGGTAACAATTAATGAATTATTTCAAACCAGTTCAGTTTCAAGTAATGAAATATTTTGAAAATTGGAATATGTATATATGTTCTCTTCCCCATTACACCAAAAGGAGAGAGTGTGTGCAAAAAAGCAAGCAAGCGAATGCAAGCATGAGTGTGAGCACAAGCACTCTAAGAATTCAACAAAGCAGAATTTCTCCTACTCACGGCTATGGTATTTGAAATAAGTTGCTTTGCCAGGCAATCAACTGAGTGCACTCAATCCCAAGCTGTTGCGGTGATATAAAAAACCCAGCTGTTTGGCTAGGTTGCTTGAAGCTTCTATGTTCATTTTCCTTTCAAATAAAGTACATAACTGGCTAAGATGCTTTCCACTGGTGCATGTCTCTATATCCTGATTGTTAAAAAGCTGGTATTCTAGTGAAAGCTATAATCCTTTTATAAAAGATGAAGGTTACTAAGTGGAATTTATCACTAAATTGGGCCAAGAGAGCACCCACACTTCAAGATAACCTTTAGCTATTTAACAGAAAAGTATCTGTTATTTTCAGGTACTCACCAGCTTATTTTATGTTCTATGCCTGGTATTCTGTGTAAAGTAAGTCTGAAACAGTGGCTGCCAAAATTTGAAATATTTCTGTAGAAGGTACGTATGCTCCCTTAACTGACTTAGTCAATGGTGTGATGAAGGGGAGAAATTCCTTTCGGGTCCCTGTAGGAAGCTTTTACTCTCAAGCATAAGATGTGCTGTTTAACAATTAATTCTTCTGCAGTGGGAACTAGGAAACAAACTGCTATTTTACTATTACTTAAAGAGAAAGACAGGCTATGAAATATTCCTACAAACTATGCAACAGGATTAATCAAATGAAGATTGGCAGTAAACAGCATGACAGTTAATTCTATCCTAATATTTTTTAGTTCAGCTACATGATATCTAGCTTAATCCACTATTTTGTCTAATTATTTCTGCTAGCAGAAATATCTGCTGCATCCCTTAATAATAGAATGGTGAAATAAACCCAATGTACACAATTTGTGGTGGGCATACTGCTTTTGCCCGGCAAGCCTGGCTTGGAAAAAGACACTTCGGACTGATGGAACATTTCCACCAATCAAGTAACAGCTGGGAGGGGCTTGCCCCCCCTGCTCGGAGGGTTGGGGGGAAGCAAGAAGCCCCTGGACCTGATTGACAACTGCGCTTTGCAGGTCCGGCAGACCTCAGGGGCAGGGCCTCCAGTGTAAATAAAAGCCCAATGTGCTCAGCATGCTGGGCAGATATGGCAAGGGATGATGAGGAGAGAGGAGCTCCAGAAAAGATCATCATCGGGACCCCACCTGAGCCTCGACAGCGTGCAGATCAGCCCACAGTATTCAGGCTCTGGGAGGCACTTGAGGTAACTTAAGCCTGAGAACCCAGAAAGCAGCTGAGTGAGGAGGTGTGTGGATTGGCACGCGGAGAGCGAGTCCTGGGAGCAGCTTGAGGCTGCTCAAGTTAGCCCCGGCTCTAGGCCAGATAACAAGAGCCCCACAGTGTGGCTTAGCATTAAACTAAAAGAGCCCCAGTGCCCAAAGCAGGGCTCGAGAAGGGGAAAGACCCACGGCATGAGGCTGGGGAACCAAAGCCATGAGGGCTTGGCTCCCATAGGAGCTCCCTGGCTGCCCAATGTGGGGCATAGGACCCAGAGGGAAGGACCCTCAACTTGGGGCCTGAGATGGTGTGGGGACCCCAAGGCCAGATCGACAGCCCCCAGACAAAGAACTGTGAGTTACTGAGAACCTGGGTCCTGCAGGGAAGGCACTCCCAGGCAACGGACCCTTGGAGGAGAGGGCAGGGGGGAAGGCCCCACACACCAACCGCTTTCCAGGATTGGAGTGGAGGAGGCCTCAAATATATACCAAGGAGGGTTCTGTGGACGTAGGGGGAGATGACCCTATCCCATTTGAGAGGACAAGTGGTTGAAACACAGAGAGGGTGCATCTAATATTGGGTATAGTTATGTTTCCTATTCAGTATCTATTGTTATTGTTGGTGTTATAAATAGGTGGGTGTATTAATTCTGTATAATGGGCTCTGTAAGGATGTCTTTATTAGCTAGCCCACTTGTGCTATAAACTTGCTGGATTAACTGTCCTGGGATCCCCCCTCTTCTGGGCCTGAGGCATGGGTACTTATCCAAATGCCCTCCCTAGGGCAGATTTCCTTTTGCTAACAGACCTTTATATGTATATTTGTATCTATATCTGTAATTGAGAGATAAACTCTATCTGAAAGAGTTTTATATATAAATGTTGGTAACTCAATAAATTGTATATAATTAAGTATTTTGGGCCTGGGCTAACTCTATAGAGGAAAGAGGGATTCACCTGAAATTCCAGCATCCCTCTCACAGCACCCCCTCCTGCCTACCCATCCCATCCAGTTGATAATAGGGCACACCCTTCAGTGTACCCGAGTTACAGATTCATTTTAAACATTTTTAACATTACTATTGACAAATAAATCCCTTAGTATTTAGCTTGTGGACCCTAAAGACAAAAAACTCTATGGATGTTTCTTAGAAAGAGCATTAGGAGCCTAACTCATAATTTCAGACATTATTAGAGTTTTCAAAACAGAAAAAAACAGAGTGGAAGCACATGTAACAATTAAGTATCTAACTAGATTTCTCACAGCATATGCCACAACATTTCTAAAGAAGATAGCTAGAATTCTTTGCTGTGTGTATATGAAGCAGAATTTTCAATATTTCTACTAAATGTCTATCTTACTGTCTTATCTTAAATTAGTAGTTTACTAAATCAAAGACTACTTCCCATTTCTATGTTATAGTAATGAATTCCTGTGTATGTGAAGTATAGCATGTCAGCAGAGCTTGCAGCATTTCTAATAATTGTCCAACTATTTCAATAAATAAATTAATTAAAGCCAGCTCCTATTCTATGCTGTTAATGAATATCTGAGCTGCTTGGATTGCAAGGCTTTAAACTTGCAGTAAAATGTCAAGGGCTGTGCATGTCAAACCCTACCTCATATAACTCATTCCCCCAAAGAATACAGGCAAATGTCAGCTTAATGAACTGTTTAGCAAATACTATTGTGTCATTGACAACTATACCCTACAGCTTAGGCTAAATAGGAGTTACTCTCTCTACTATGCTTGCTTTTGTCACCTTCCTGGCTCCAATTGCACTTGAAACTTAAATGCTTCCCCTAGCCGTTCTTTTCTTCTACATTATTGTAATTCTTCCATTTGTCATTTTAGGATAAAAAATAATTTGTCAAAGATACTGTCTTCTGTAAAATATTTAAACAGATTGTTCATTGTCAAAGCAATGGTTATTAATAAATTATGGTATAATAAGGAATTCAAGTCTCCTGGAAGTATATTTGTCATTTTAAGGTTTTATTTCCTTTTGTTTCTGACAAAGCTAGGAGAAAATATTATACCATACTGAGATTTCAGCAATTGTTATGCATATCAAACCCATATGGGATCACGGTCAAATAGATACAAGATACAGACGCACTATATCCCTTACATAGTCCTGCCTGGTTTTGTATTCTTGGCTTTTCAGAATGCACTTATATCCATATAGTTCTGCAGATTTTTTAAATTCTTAAAAAAAAAAAGTTGTCTTCAATATTTAAAAACATCAGAATTTGCTAAATACCTTGAAAAAAGCCAATAAACTGGTTCTTTCAGGAGACACAATTTTCTCAAATATGCAAAATACTAAACCCTTTCATTTTTTTAAGTGCCCTTTTACGTTTTGTTTCACTTTGTTTTGTTTGAAGAGGTAAATGACTGAGGAGGCTAATAATGGACTCTGAAATCTTTGTCTTCCACACTGACAACTAGCACAGGCTGCTAGTGATTGGAAGCTATCACTTGGCATCTTGTCCAAATTCCACTGAAGTCACTGGGGATCAGGCTATTGAGGCCCAAGATAAATGAAGAGATGGCATGTGTCCAGTTTACAAAACTGGAGGACTAAGTGAGTATTAAGACTGCATTAATAGTACGCATAGGTGTCTGAAAATGATGCTACAATGTATTACTCCTGCAAAAAGTCTATTTCAGTAAGTGTTGAAACACACAGATCTTATGGAGCTTCCTGCTTTGCAAAACAAGTACTACAGTCTCTTAGGCTGTAAATGCGCAATGTTTTGCAAGCACTAAATATTCACTTAAAAATGAAAATTTCACTGCCTATTAAAACTTATTTTATTGATATGCACTTTTTCTCCAATAGGAATAGCTTTCATTAGTTCAGAAGGATTTTTTTGGACAGGAACCAGCTTCTTTTTTTTTTTTTTTTTTAATTACAAGTCAGTCCAAGGAAGTAACTCCACAAACCCAGAAAAGTTACAAGTTTTATTAAAGGACATAAAAAGTACTGATTTATTAAATTTAACCAAAGGAAGTCCTAAAAACGTTAAGAAACCCCTTTTGCTAACTTCAGATTTTAAAACTGGATTTCACTTGTTTACCCTGAATTCAGTCCTATTAACTTATCACCAGTTCTACAAATGCCCTCTTAGCACATGATCTATAAATTTGGTGGAGAGCACCATGGGATCATAGACAATTCAGAGCCAGCATACAACAGTAAGCAGTGAAAACACAATCTACAGGAACTTGACCAGCTGTAAGTAGTTTTGAGGGGCTGCCAAATACAAGTGCTGATGTAGCAGAGGGAGAATGTGAGGACTGGAATTTTGTCTCAGTGAAGGGCAAGGGGTTGAGGATTGTACAAAAACAAGAGAGTTAAAAACAGTAAACAAATACATCTGCTACTGAAGATTGTTGGTTCATAAACTATGCTGATGTGCACTGCATTACATCAATCAGTCTTGTTTGGAGCTATAATTCTAATGAATATTTGATCAGGAGGACATTAAAGTAAATTTTCTTTTGGGTTTGTTTTTGTACTGCAGTCCCACAAGTTGAAGAGCCAGTACAATCACAAGTCAACTCATAGAGCTCTAGTACTAGCAAAAGTGCCAAATCCTGCGTCATTGCAACTGGAACGTACACTTGAATTGCACTGTTGGAAAACCAGATGGGATGATTTTGAATTGGAAGCATTTATTGCCTTTCAAATAATTTATCATGGGTTTTTTGTTAAACAAACAAACAAACAAACAAAACCCACACAGAATAAAGGTGATTCTCTGCTGTAGAGCATGAATAACATTGAATTTCTTCCCCCTGCAATTCAGGCCTTATCATACTTGGAGTTCCTTTTACAGGGGCTGATGTAGGAACAAGCAGAACAGATCCTTTTTAAGAAGTATGAAATGAATGGAAAACTAATTTAGAATATGGTAAATTAAAAAATTATACTCATGGAAACAATTCTATCTTTCTCCTGACTTCCTTCACTAATTGCTGTTAAATTACAAAAAGAAAAAAATAAATGTTGTGCTTAAACAGAGTAGCTATAAAATTAATTTTGATAGAATGTTGTCAAATTCATAATGGGTATTTGAAGTTCTACACTTTAACTCCCCCAGCCCCCCAACAAGAACCCACTACTAATATGTAAGCGCTATCCCTTTTCCTCCCTTCACATATTGTGTCATTCTCCTTTTCCCTCCCTTCTTACTTGGCACTTGTGACAAGTTCAAGTTCCAGGGGTGGCCATGATGCCCCCTGGTGGCCATGCAATTCCTGCCCCAGCTCTAACTCTACAGACCCTCACCTCCTTTACTCACCCACCACATCTTTAATATTATTATTTGGAAAAGGAGAAAGGCTGCCTGAGGATCTTAGAGCAAGCCTGCTCCTGTTCCAGTGTCTGACTTTGACCTTCTCAGCCTCCACTCTTTTTGCTACTGCTGAGCCCTCTAGCTACAGTCCATTAACTGGACTGAGCTTCTGCAGTCCCCAGTTCTTATCTGCCTTCCAAGGCCTTGGCTCTGCCCTCTCTCAGGCTGCTGAGCCTCCCTGTCTGTGCCCCAGGCCTAAGCCCATCTGTTCCAAGGCCTTATCTCTGCTCTCTCTTGGGTTGCTGAACCTCACTATACAATATGGGATCACCCCTCTGGCATGCTCAGTGTGCCCCTCACAGGCACTGCAGAATGCCCCTCTCAGGCACTATGGGACTGCTTCCCCACTTCCAGCACCATACCTAAAATCCTGGCAGCCCCAGGTGAACTTTTAGTATCAGGCCTCCCTTCATCAGTGATAATGATAATAATAACAGAACAATAGCAAAACAAATTACCATTTTGGGGCCCTCTTTCTGTCCAAGCCCCGGGCAGCTGCCTGGTTCACCCATGCCTGTGCCTGGCCCTGCTTTGCCGGTGCTGTGGGATCTCAAACCACCATGGCTTCCCTCAGTTTCTAGTCCCCCAGGCACCAGACCCTCCTGGTCCATCCAAGGCACCTAACCAAACTGAAACCAAAACACAGACATAAACCCTTCTGACTGAAACAAAACTCCTACCTAAGCCTGGGTCTTAATCAGTAGCTGGTCCACAGCTTTCCTAGCTGTCTCTGGGCCTAACACTGGCTAAGTCACCAGCATCTCTGGGCTACGGACAGACATTACACACAAACCAGTTGAAGTGATCAGAAACTGGTTTAACCCTGTAACAAAGCAGATGTTCAATGCACATAAACCAATTTGAAAATGGCTGAAATTGGTTTGAGATAACCTGGTTGAACGTCATATCAGACTTAACTGATTTGGCTCAAACTGGTTTATGCAATGTCTGTCCCAGACCCCTTGCTGGTTTAAGATACACCAGAGTCCCCCAGCATCCCAGCATGCTCTCTGGGCTGGGTGGGGCTCTCTGCTCCCTGGCTGCAGTTTGGCAGAGACTGCAGGCGTCTGCCTGGCTTCCCCTGTTCCCCCCATCCCCTCTGCCTTACACAGACACCTCTCAGCATTAGCTAGTAGACCACATGCTGGCTACAGTTTGTGCTGTGGCAGCTGGGACAGAGGCAGAATCAACAAGTAGCTGGTAATGTCCCTGTGTTGTTTTCTTAGTGAGGTGAAAAACACTGAGTTAGGGGTGATCAACACTGGGTTATCAATTCCCTGATGGATGGTCAAAAGTGGGGGGGAACCCCTCCCTACTCAGAGTGCCCTGCCACGACCTGGCCACACTTCCCTCAGCTCAGCACTGTGGAAGTGAACGAAGGGCTGCTCTAGCATCCCCCAGCTTCTAGCCTGAGCCAGTGCAGCCATGTGCCTGCACTTCTCGGATGTCTGTGCAGATACAAACTGATTCAGCCTAACCGGTTAGACTAATCTGGAAAGGTTGAATCAATTCAGGCTCAGGCTTTTTGAATGTCTGTCCCTAGCCCTGGAGAGTTCTTCCCCTTCAACTTCCATGATGAAACTGCCTGCTCAGGGTTTGGGCCTGCCTTATATCAACCCCACAGGGCCCTGCCCCCTTCCAGTCAGGTGACTTCCCAGGATTACTTGCAGGTGCCTTTTAATTAATCTCATTAGCTGGTCTTTGTAGTAATCCAATTGCAGCTGTGCATTGCCTGCCCTGCAGGGCCCTCTCTGAACTGCTGCCCCAGGGTGTCTGTCACAGCACTAAAGAATATCAACTGTTCCCTCTCCTTATGTCATCAGGTCCCAAGCCCTAACATACTTTTTCTTCTCTCAGTTCTTTCAGTTCTTCTCATCAACAAGCCTAACAGCCAAACTACTTCCCTATTACAACCCTGCCAATTGTCAATTCTTCATGGACTTTACTAGTGTATTTACCTGAATGTAAGATGACCCCCAATAATTAGATTCTACCTTTGGAAAATTTATAATTTTGTTATAATTTTCCATGTATGGCATCTAATTATTAGAGGATCATCATAAATTTGTTCCCCTCTCCACTACTGCAGGTTCTGGGAGAGGTGATATGGGGATTAGCAATAGGGCAGGCGGTGGGGGGGTCAAACAGTGGGGGAGGCAGTAGGGAGGAATGTGGTAGGGCAGATGGGAGGCAGTAATGGGGAAAGCAGGGGAAGGCAGTAGGGGACAGACAGTGTAGAGGTGGTGGGGCAGGCAGGAGAGAGGCAGGCCCCATTTAAGGCATATTGTCCTGCCCCTCACCCTGCAACTTCAGGCTGCCCCGATACCCCTTCCCCTGTTCCCCGCTCCACACCACTTCTGCTACCTGCAGCCTCAGGTCCCCAGATGTCTTTCCCCCTCTCCCCCCATGCCTCTGCTATGAGGCCAGCCTGAAACCATGCTCTGTGCCCCAGGCTGCAGCAGAGATGGAACCTGCTGGTGGGGAGCAGAGGTAATAAAGAGTTTTTCAGAGGGGAAGAGAAAGGGAGAAGCAGCACAGGGGAGACTGGAGGATGCAGGGGAGGAGTGGTGGGGCATGCAGAGGCAGTGGGAGGGCAGGCACCAGTTGAAGTCACAGCAGCCTGTCCCCAACCCCCGCTGCCTCACGTTTGATTGTAAGGCAAGGGGCTTTTTCCCCAATATTAAGTGGGGGCACCTCATCTTGTAATTGAGTAAATACTGTAATGAATAAAACAAGGCACACAAGCAAACATGTATTATTTTACATTACTTTCTACACTAGCAAACTTGGAAGCCCTATAAAAATAATACATAAAAACAGGTCATAATTAGATTACAAAAGTAAATAATAAAGTGTTCTAAGTTTTACTATTTAGTTTGTAAAGTGATCAATAATTTTATTCAGTCTGTTATATGCTAATAAACTGAATCTGTACTCCATTAGCAAAATTATTTAGGAACTCTAAATTCCTACCTCCTGGGTGCAAGACTGGGGGGAAAAAAACCGTATAAGGCACCAGTATACTTGCCTCTCTGCTTTAATGAAACCAGGCTCTGGAACAAAGTGGCTGTCAGCCTCAAAATAAGTAACCTAAGTAACTGCAGAGATTTAAATGTGTAATTTCCCTTACAAACACTCAGTAACCCTAAAACAGTAAGTTGAGTTTCAGCTAGTTATATGAAAATACTCTCTCAGGTATGAGGATAAATCTTTGGATTATATGGTGATACTGGCAGAGATTTACACACAGGTGAACCACCAGTAATACTGTTCTTTTAAGCTAATTCTAGGTTATAGATACCCAGAAATTAGAGAAAACAGCAAAATAGTTCATTTAATTAATTCTGCCCTGTACCTCCAAATGGAGAGATTGTTCTGTACAGTATATACTTTGTAAGTAAAGCTTAAATCATGTATAACATATTACCCCAGAAACTGTTATGATTCATATTATTAATCACTGTTCTGTTTTCCACAAATGGCAAAAATGACAACAGAGTTCCTGCTGAGGGACAGCTGAAACACCAAGATGGAAAAGCAGATTGTCTCACTTACTACCTGGAAGAGATTTTCATTCCAACTTGGCCTGCAGGGAAATGGGAGTAAATCTCTTTCCCCTTAGTTTTCAACTAATGACAGATTGCTGTCCTTCTTGTATAAGGTTTTTAACACTTGTTAGCATTCTGGCTTCTGGTGCATAATTTAGATAAGCTTGTGTATCAGTAACATAACTGACATCATTTCTATCTTTTATAACTTAGAAAAATCATAAAATCAGCCAACATCGGAAAACATACATTGCAACATTTTGTAGGATCAGGGAAAGTGAACTGTGAACTTTTGCCTAAAGTTCTCATAAACATTTGCCTAAATCTTAACTCTTCGCTATGTTTTTTATACATTAAAAAATGAACAAACTTTGCAAACATTTTTGTTCATGCCCTTGTTTTCATTTAAAGTTTCCTATCCTAGCTGAAAGTCTAAGTGCCAAATTACTGCTCCCCAGCCCTGTCTTGAAGATTCAATAATACATTCATACTATCTTTATTAACACAGGTGTGCATTTATTCATATAAAAAATCATATTCAACTCAGTGGGACCATTCATATTAGGGAGCAATCTAAAAGTTGTACTATGTAGACCTTTACATTTTCAAAAGGCCACACAGTAGATATATTACTGTATTAATACAAATATAAGACAAGATTATTTTCCCCAATCAACAAGGGGGAACAACCCACCCCCTCTTACATTTCCATACCAGGAAACAGCATTAAATATCTTTCAACTGCTCCTAAAAGTACCATGTGCTTAGTAGTGGAAACCAACTATGAAGCTGATTAAATGCAGCTAACAGTGAGCATGACTATAAAGTACTTGGCCCATATACATATACATACACATACATATACATACACACACATATAAATATATACACACACACACATATAATATATACATACACACATATATATATATACACATGTGTGTGTGTGAGAATTTTTTTTTCCTGTTCCAGGTCAAATTAGCCAGATCAGGTCTGAATCCTTTTGATTAAGCAAAGCCTAATCAGTCAAACACCATAGGTGGTACCACAACTGGCAAGCATCCTCCACCCCAGACTTTTCAGCCTGGGGCTTCAGATACTTTCAAATCCATTAGCAGGCACCCTACATGCAGGCCCAAGCCTGGAGGCTTGGGGATCAGATGTCCCTGAGTTTTGCTTGCCCTTAGCCAATGGTTACAGGAGCAAGCTAGGAAGCATTCCTCATTTCCATAAAGTAACCATGTAGCCAAGATCCTCACACTGGAAACTAACCAGTGAGAAGACTCTCATAAGACAGTACTGGCAGCAGCCCCAGAAGAAGCCATGGGGGCTGGGAGGAATGATTGAGATCTGGGGGATTGAACCAGGAGCTGGGGGGAAAGCCCCTGTTTATTCCCCCAGCCTTGAATCATTCCCCCCAGCTCCCCAATCATTACCCCCGGCCCCCATAGCATCTCTCAGGGCTGCCGGCTCAAGCTGCAGCT
>NW_017728918.1:104299590-104310189 GCF_001723895.1 Crocodylus porosus | reverse complement strand
CCCCCAGGAGTGAGGCAGGCAGTGCTGGCAGCCCCAAGAGAAGCAGCGGGGCCTGGGGGGAATGATTGGGAGCTGTGGGGAATGATCAGGGACATGGGGAATTGAACCAGGAACTGGGGGGGAACCGCTGTTCAGTCCCTCAGCCCTCAATCATTCCTACTTCATTTCCCCAGTTCTTGGTTTGATTCCCCAACTCTCAATCAATCCCCCAGCTCCCTGATCACTTCCCTCAGCCCCCATGGCTTCTTCTGTGGCTGCCAGCACTCCCTGCTTTGCCCCGGGGGGAGGGCAGACAGGGGAGCAGCCAGATGAGCTGCAGCTTGAGCCAGCAACCCCAGAAGAAGCCACGGGGGCTAGAGGAAATGATTGGGGAGCTGGGGGAATGATTGGGAAGCTTGGGGGAAAGATCTGGGGCTGGAGGAACAAACAGGGGCTTCCTCCCAGCTCCCGGTTTGATCCCCCAGCTCCCAATCATTCCCCCCAGCCCCTATGACTTCTCCTGGGGTTGCCAGCGCTGCAAGCCTGAGGAGTAGCCAGATGAGCTGCCACTTCTCCTGGGGCTGCCAGCTCAAGCTAGGGCTCAACCGGCTCCCCCAGCTGCTCTTACCAGCACTGCCTGCCTATATAGTCTATGACCAAATAAGATTCGGCACAAAATATCTTTGGATTTGGATTCAGCCAAATTGTATTGGGACAGTGATTCAAATCACCATATTGAATCACTGTCCCTCCAAATCGCTGAATCCAAAGCAAATACTTTCCACCTCACACAGGTCTACTAAACATGGCTTATATAACACAAACCACAAGGATAATTACCTGAAAAGGTTATGATAATACCCCTGAGCACAGTCCTCCTCAGTGGTGGCTCTCTTTCAAGTCATGGCGAGCCATTACCTTCAATACAGTTCAATTTCCTCTTCACTCCCACAGCTGAGCTGTGCCTTTTTTTCTGATTTTCAATCATTCCTGTTTCTTCTTCAGCCTTAAATGTCTGGCCAACATCACCAAATAGGGCCCCCAAAACTTTATGTAGTATACCTCTATTGGCCCCCTTTCAAACTGTTGCATATGATTAGTGTGGACCCACTCTCCATGAGGTAAAGCTGGATCAGGTCACCCAATACCTCATCTGCATATAAAATTTTGCAGGAGTTCAAGATTCATGACAAGAACACCCAGTTCCAGTCATGAGTGGAAAGTTAATTAGCACATGGATCCCACATGGGATATATGCACACACATATACTGAGCAGTGCTGAGTAGGACTGTGTGAAGCTTTGGGTGCTGATTCAATTTGGAGGAGATTTCACCCTATTCAGTGCCCATATCTCTGAATCTGAATCAAATCAGGAGTCCAATAAAAAGAACTGAATTGATTCGAAGCTCTCTGAATCTTTTCCAGATTGATTCGCAAAAGCTTCGGAGATTCAGGCAGTCCCCACTCACTGCTGTAGGAAGCTGGACCCAGACTCCATGTGGGTAAATAGAGGGTGTGGGGGGGGGTTGGAGTAGTGGGGAGAGGGCTATGGGGGGACCCCCACCTGACCCCATCCCCTGCCTGCTCCCTAAGCCTCCCTGAGCACCCCGACCCCTGCCCACTCTCCCAGCCACATCAATGGCTGCCCCACCCAGCCCCAGCATCCCAGCATTTTAAAAACAACAACAACCACGCACTCACTGGTTCCTGCCAGGTGGGGCCTGATCCCCGCTGCCCCCCAGTGCCCTGTGCTGCATGGGGGGTTCTTTTTTTTAAAGCCCTGCATACATCAGCTGCTGCAGGCTATTGGGGCTTCTGGGAGCATGGGGTAGTAGGGGACAGCGGGGATCACTGGCAGTAGCCAGTGAGTTTGAGGCTTTTTTTTTCATGAGCCAGGACACTGGGGCCGGGAAGGGCAGCCATGGTGCAGGGGCTCGGAGAGTAGGTGGGGAATGGGGGCTCATGGAAGAGCCCCCCATACAGTGTGGGGCATTGGGCAAGCAGCAGGAATCGTCCTCCTCCCTTGCTGGGCAGAAGCCAGTGAGTGTGTGGCTTTTTTTTTCTTTTAAGAGCCGAGATGCTGGGGCTGGGTGGGGCAGACACTGACGGAGCTGGGAGGCCAAGCAAGGGTTGGGGCCTGTTTGATTTGGAGACTCGGCCCATTTGGCGGTGGCCAATCTCCGAATCAGATTCGGCCGAATCGATTTGGGACAGTGATTCGAATCACCGAACTGAATCACTGTCCACCGAATCAGCCGAATCTGAATATAAAGCCGCTTCACACAAGCCTAGTACTGAGCTGTGGTGGTCACCATGGATTGAAACACTGTTGACCCAAAAGAATGTGGTAAATCATTGGACTAATATCATTTATAGCTTATACTTTCTCTAAGTACATGCTAAAGTATGTTTATGGAATACCTGTGCTAAAACTTGCAATAGTTTCAAAACATGTAAAATGCCTCTATTCTGGGTGAACTAAGTCTATGGGAACTATATGAAAATCACTACAGCTATGTTTAATTTCAAGGTCAGTCTTTTCAAGTTTGCTCCTCACTCTCACGTGCTCAAGAAGAACAGGGTCTGACAATAAGGAAGTGGGGAAAGCTAGGGGTGACAGCAATTGGGACCAAAATTGATGACCAGATATTTTTTCTCTATAGTAGCAGTGAGAGTTTGGCAAATTCAAGACAAACCTTCAATAATTAGATTCTATACCTGAAAGAATTATTACAAGTTTATAAATGTTCCATATGTAGAATCTAATTATTGAAGATAGTCTTATTGAGTGTTGTCTTATATTTGAGTAAATAAAGTAACTCATCCTCACAAAGGACCTGATTCAAGGACAGTGGGCTGGGAATTGACCTAAGGCAGAAGTGGGTAAAATATGACCCATGGGCCAGATCCAGCCCACCAGGCAACTGGATTCAGTATGCAGCTACCCCTATGCTACCCTGCATGGGGTCTAGCCCCTCTGACTTGCATCAGGGCAGCCTGCACCAAGATCTTATTAGTGCCCATGGCCCAGACCCAGCAAGTGCATGCAGCTTCTGGTAGGGCTCTTTCTGGTGCAGCTGCAGGCAGGTGGTGATCTGCTCCCCCTGCCTCCAGTGGTGGCTCATGCTCTTGATTTTGCCTCTGCTGCACTGTGTGGTTCTGTGCCACTCTGGGCAAGAAATCTCAGCTGGGCTGCTCCTGGCAAAACTCGTTACATGAGTAATACTGGGTGTTAAGGTGCAGCAGGGTGATGGTAGTCCCAGCTATTCAGGAGGGTGAAGCAGGGTGAAGCCTGCCAGCTGTTCAGGAGATTGGTGCAGTGGCCCTGCACCTCTAGCTGCTGACAGGCAAAACTCACTATTCCAGTGAGCACTTGGGCTCAAGTCCTAGTGAATGTTTAGTTTTGTAAAGTGAGACTGGAAGCCCACCATGTATGCTGGTGATTAGGGCCCTGTTCCCCACCCCATCCCCATCCAAGATGATGTAGGAACCAAGTGCTCTGCCAGTGGAATTTCTACCACCTCCTTCTCTACCCACTTCATGAATCCAGCACCTCATTTGCTTCTGCTTCTCTGAAAAGTACCACAAAATTAAATGTTTTGTTTTGAAAGGAATGGAACATTGTGTGTGGAACAGCTTGTTTTATTGTTTTGGTAAGAAAAATACCACCCCATCCCCCCGGTTAAAAAAAAAAAAGCGGCGGGGGGGACAACAATTCAAATAGAAATTGAAATTTGGCTCAGTCTGAACCAATTTTTGATTTTTCAGTTTGGCTGTTGAATCAAAGATCCAACTCTTCAGCTGCTTAGGAGTACACAACCTTTGGTCTCCAGCCTACGTACTTTAAATCATGTTTCCTGCATGTCTAAAGTATAATGCCTACTCAAATTTAAAAAAAAATGGAGCAAGTAATCAGCAGAACTAGGCAAAACTTTAAAACTGTTTCATCCACTGACAATAACTTAATGCAACAGCAAGTTTTCCTACCATTCTTTATAAATGGCGATTTTTGTCACTAAATACTGGTGAAAAACATCATGTGACCAATGCAAAGCTTTATAAATAAATAGTCCAGTGGAATGTACAGTACAGATGACAGGTATCCTATTTCTTCAGTCATAAAATATTTCAAATACATTGAAATTTAGCATGCTTATCAGAAATGCTCTAAGAGGTTGCAACAGAATGCATGGAGAAAGGTATTAACTGACACGTTCATCATTGCTTTTTCTGCATGTGATGCCGTTGAAGAGAAAACTACTGCATTAACTGATGGTAAACTGACAGCTCAAGCTCTAGACTGATTCCCACAGGCAGAGAACAAAAAGAATGCAGTTGGGTGCTCAGAAAACCAAATTAAAAATGGAAAGAGCAGAGGAGGCATCATTAATTTTTATCAATAAACCCCTATGCAAAATCCTTTTGGAATCACTACAGGCAACAGAATCACCTTGTATTAGGTAGAAAGATGTCACAGCAAATTTTCAGTCCACAGCTGCATATTATTTTTTAGTTTGAGCACTACTGGAAATGCTAACCCTTTGACCCCTTCCTGTTGACAGTCTCGCGCTCCTAGTGTAAAAGGATTAAATCTGGCTGTGTGGAGAATTAGATTTACAGTTCATTTGTAAGACTCTTTCTCCTTCCCTTTCTTCCCTGCCGCTCTGTACAAGCCAATCAAGTTGTAGTGAACAGGCCAAGCATAGAGCACGAAGAAGAGAAAACTAACAGGCAAGCTTTGAGAACTAGCAGAGTTCAGCTCTCCTAACATCATTGGTCTGACAGGGGGGAGCTGTGAATTACAGGAAAAGACACGTAGTGCCTTAGAAGTAAATGGAGATCTGCAGCAGAGAGAGCATTGGAAGAAGGAGCAAAACACGAGTAGTCAAATATGTTGCAAATGAATGTAATGACCAAGTTCTGGTATCATAGCATTTGTGTTCAGCTGCAGCCACAAATGCACAGTTTTAAATTGTGTCCATATTCATTTTCATAAGAGAATATTTATTCCATTTATTCTTTGTTTACTTAGTGGTCCGCACATCCCTTCAGCTTCTTAAATGTGTATTCAGGCTCCTAACTTGCATACTGAAAATAAACAAAGGCTGACATGCTTGTTCAGTCAGATCAGCCTTTATTAGTACAAAAACAGGAAGCTACCTTTTCAACCTCACACTTATCTCATTATCATCTCAGGAAGATTAAGAGATTAAAGAGCTCACGGTGTCATCATAGCAACTGCATCACCATTACTACATTATTATTTTCACCGCTGTAAGAAGGATGATGGGAAATTTATGTAAGCAAAGGAAAGGAAAAGGCAAAGGACAACAGTAGATCACATCACCTCTGCTACGTCCTTCAACTTGTGGAGGAAGGACAGTTTTGTGTTAATGCCTAAGACTGCGTTCTAGAAATCTGTTTTCCGTGCCTGGCTCACCCTAAGAAAGTCCCACAGAAAGTCTTTGCCAAACTTATTTGTCCGCTCATTACTATGCAGGAAATGATGAAATAATACTCCTTTCACAAAGATGACCTATAACTTTGTTAACAATTATAAAGAGCTTAGGAATCTTCAGATGGAAGTGACTCTAAGATCTTTAAGTATTAGCATTAACAGCATTGGGAAATATTCTCAACACATTTTATCCATAAAAATACAAACAAACATCTCCATCTGCTAACTATTTAGTACTCTACAGCATTGATTGTTCCTCCTTCAAATCTCTCCTTAACCCCCTCTTCACAAACCTTTAAGAATATGAATAGTTTTTTGAGTTCGAGAGACAGAGGTCCTCTTGAGGACCAAATTTCTTCCTTATTCTTTAATTTCCACAAAGTGGCCCTAACAGACTGCCAAAATATATTCCATAGAGATAATGTTGGGTTCAGATGCTTTAAAAAAAAGCTGCTGAAAAAGTATAGAAGGCACAGATATCAGCTTGATGTGTGGTACTTTTTACAGCCAGCAAGCTCTCTCTCATGTGGCTAGGTGAACCACTACCCAGAGCACCAAAATGGTTACCTCTCAAATGTACCCACCCTACCAGGAAAAGGAGTACATGGGCAGGTCAGCAGTTCCTAGAGGTAAGATTTTGGGGATATCTTTTTGGTAAGGATGATGGAAAGGCCAACTGAGGGGCAGCTATAAATGAAAAACAAATGTGCTACTTACTAACAGGGAGGAATTGGTTAAGAATGTGAAGGTGGAAGGCAATTTTCATGACAATAACCACAAAACGATAGAGTTCAACATCTCATGGAAGAAAGGAAAGTGGCAGAATAATGACACTGGACCTCAGAAAAGCCAACTTTAACAAACTCAGGATACCGACTCATTTACAAACCTTTACTTGAGTATGGGAGTGAAGATCGTTGACCATGAGGGATTGCCGATGACTGGCATACAGGATCCAACAGAAGGCTTGTCTGAATGGAAAATGAGTTCAGGAGAGCTGGTTGCATCTTAAGGTATGCAAGAGCAAGCTATCACAATAATATAAAATGATAAGAAGTGCAACAAGAAATGAGCCTGCCTAAATAGCAAACTCATCAATGAGTGGAAACTCAAAAAGCAAAAACTCAAAGAAGTGGAAATTTGGTCATATTAATAGAAAAGAATATCACATAGGAATGCAAGGAAAAAATTAGAAAGGCCAAGACACAAATTGAGATACAGCTAGCTAAGGACATAAAAGGAAACAAAACAAAAATCTATATCAGAAGAGAAAGATCAAGGAAAGCGTAACTCCATTAATAAATGCAGAGGGCAATCTAATGATGGATGATGGAGAAGGCTGAAGTATCTAATGTCTTCTCCACTGCAGTCTTCCCAAATAAGGTCAGCTACCAAGCACAACTGGCAACAAGGACAGGGAATGAGACAAGGACAGCATAATCTCTAAATTAGAGATTACTTGCAGGAGCTAGACATTTTTAAGTCAGCAAAGTGGCGCGGGATGAATCCTAGAGAACACAAGGAATGGGCTCCGGGTATTTCAGAGCCATTGGCTATCATTCTTTAGAACTCAGAGATGTTAGGCATGGCTCTGAATGACTAGAAAAGGAAAATATAGCACCCATCTTTAGGAAAGGGAAGAAGGAAGGTCTGGGGTATTACAGTATGGTCAGTCTGATCTCAAGAACTGGAAATACCATGGAGCATGTTGTAAAGGAATCTATTTCTAAGTTTGGAGGAGATCAGGAGCAGCCAACATAGATTAATCTAGAGCAAGTGAGCCAGACCAACCTGATTTCCTTCTATGATGGGCTCTGTGGATAGGTGAGGGAAGCATTAAACATGATATACCTTGACTTTAACAATGCTGTTGACACTGGCTGTTCTGACATTCTCATGTCCAGTGGGGGCAGGGTTAAACTACTTATGTAAGTAGTTGGATTATCAGGCATCAATGGCTCACTGTCTAACTAGGAGGAAGTATCCAGTGGTGTTCCCAGGAGTTATCCAGTACTGTTTAATATCTTCAGTTCCACAAAAAAATTAAGCTGCATCCAGCACCTAATAAAGGTTATTTAGATAAGAAAGCGGACAAACTGAAGGATGTGATAAAAGAAACAGCCAGAGATTTTTTAGTGGGTCTGAATGACTTGAAGTCAGCAGGGCCTGATGAACTTCATCCCAGTATAGTGTAGGTAGCTGGCAGAGGTGATTTTGGAGCCCTTGGCAATACTATTTTGATGTTGTGGGATAAAGGGGAGGACTGGAAAAGGGCCAACATAGTGCTCCTCTTTCAAAAAAGCAAAAAGGAGGACCCAGAGAACTACAAATGTTTAGTTTCACCTTGATACTCAAGAGGTTACTGGAACATATCCAAAGGAAATCCACTTGGAATTATCCATAGGAAGAAAGGCTAATCATAAGCACCCAGCATTGATTTTTTAAGAATAAATTATGTTACACAAATTCGATCTCTTTCTTTGACAAAATAATGACTTGGGTGAATGAAAGGAACGTAATGGAAATGGTGTATCTGGACTTCAGCAAGGCTTTTGACAATGTCCCACATGACCCTCTCATAAAGTTTGGAGAACCATGGGCTAGGAAACTGGCTCAATAGCATCAAGCAAAGGGTAATTATAAATGAATCTATGTTGGCATGGCAGGAGGTTGAGCACAGCCCCATAGTGCTCTGTCCTGATCCCAGTGCTGTTCAGTGAGTTTAGTAATGAAGTGGATGATGGAATCTAGAGCTTCTTGAGCAATTCTGAGACAGCATGACAAAGAAATACTATGACCACATTGGAAAACATAAGTGCAATTCAGAAGGATCTTGACAGATTGGAATGCTGGGCTGAAACTAACAGGATGAAGTTCAGTGTTGGCAAATGCAAGGTGCTATGACTTGGGAAGAAAAATCAAAAATACAAATTCAAAATGGGTGACACCTGGTTGGATGGCAGCACTATGGAGAAAGATCTGGGAGCCATGGTCTGATCTGGGAACAGACTCAATATAAGTCTTCAATGTGTTGCGGCTGCAGAAAAAGTGAATGCTGAAAAGGTGAAAGGATGAATCAATAGAAGCAGTAGATGCAAGACATTGGGAGGTCATACTCAGCAATGGTTAAGGGTTCAACTGGAGTACTGTGTACAGTTTTTGGCTCCACATTTTTAAAAAGGACATGAAGAAGTTAGAGAAGGTCCAGAGGCAGGTAACATGAATGATAAAAGGCTTGGGAGATGAGTCATATAAGGAGAGAGAGCTAGTCATGTTAAGCTTGCGGAAGCATGACAGAGCTAGACATGCTAAGCTTCCAGAAAAGACACTTGAGAAAGGACATGATTGCCATCTTCAAATACTTGAAGGGCTGCCTTAAAAAAGGGAAAACACCTTTTCTCCCTTGCTGCAGAACAGGACATAATCCGATAGCTGCAAGTTGCAGAAAAGTAGGTTTAGATGGGATATCAGGAAAAGCTTCTTCAGGGCTAGAACAGTAATGTAGTTCTTCCTCAAAAACTACGTTTACTGGGGAGATCCTTGCTTGAATTCTGCTAAACTGACTGCTCCCTTTTGCCGTGGAAATCCTTCCCAAGTCTCAGTGCAGAGTCAGACCATAGAGAGGCACCACGGACCTGATTTTTGCAGCCCAGCACATCCAGGAAAAATACCAAGAACAACAAAAGGAACTGTATGTGGCCTTTATTGATCTGACCAAAGCCTTCAACTCTGTTAATCATGAGGCTCTATAAAATATCTTATTAAAGTTTGGCTGCCCAGGGAAATTTATCACCATACTAAGATTCCTTCATGACCAGATCACTGCCTCCATCCTATGCAGTGGCTCCACTATGGAGCTCTTTGCCATTTGAATTGGCATCAAGCAGGGCTGCATGATCACACCAATTCCATTTTCCATCTTTCTTGCAGTCATCAAGATGCTCATCTATGACCATCTGCCACATCCATGGCATCAGCATTGAGTACAAGCTGGATGGGAACCTTTTCAATCTTTTCCCACCTCCATGCCAACAACCAAAATTACTTCAACCTCGACTGTGGAACTTCAGTATGCTGATGATCTTGCTATTGTTGCACATATGGAGGAGGATCTACAAACAGCCCTTAACTGCTTTCCTCAAGAATACCAGTTCCTGGGAATGACCCTTAACACTGGAAAAACAAAGGTGCTTAACCAGCCTGCTCTGGGCCAATCAACTCCCTCTTCAAATATCCTCATTGACAGACAGGAGCTGGAGAATATCGAACACTTTGTACACCTCATCAGCCATCTCTCAAAGAAGGCCAACATTAATGCGGAGGTCCAGTAAAGGATCCAATGTCCCAGCTCTGCCTTTGGAAGACTGAATTAACATGTGTTCAGCAGTCATGACATCAGGACTCAAACAAAGTTCCTACTATATAAGACTGTGGTAACCCCAACTCTTCTCTACAGCTGTGAAGCTTGGGTGACCTACAAGAACCACCTGAAAGCCTAGAATGCCTTCACCAGTGCTATCTCTGGAAGATCTTTGGCATAAAGTGGGAGAATCATTGCACACATGCCATTGTCCTCACCAATGTTAACACCACCAGTATGGAAGCATTGATTATTCAACATAAGCTGCAACGGAAAGGGCACTGTGTGCATGTGCCTGATGTACATTTACAAAAACAACTGCTATACTTCCAACTCAGCCAAGGACAAAGGACACACAGAGGCCAAAGGAAATGCTTCAAGGACATGCTCAAGGTGAACATTAAGTAATGTGGCATTGACACTACAAAAATTGGGAAAAGCAACCCAGGACAGGACTACGTGGTGATGCATTGTGTGAGAAGGTACATCTTACTTTGAGGAAAGTTATTCACTGATGATACCAAAATTGGGGTAAGGTGAGCACGCTAGTAGGGAGGGAAAGATTGCAGCAAGATCTGGATAGGCTACAGGGGTGGGTTAACATAAACAGGATGTGTTTCAATACTGATAAGTGCAGGGTGCTGCACTTGAGCAGTAGAAATCAGCAGCACACTTATAGAATGAGAAACTCTCTTCTTGAGAGCATGGAGGCAGAAAGGGATCTCGGAGTCATTATTGACTCCAAGATGAACATGGGCCGACAAGGCGAAGTCACGCTTGGCAGGGCTAACCGGACCTTGT
>NW_017728918.1:104259357-104299469 GCF_001723895.1 Crocodylus porosus | reverse complement strand
TGCGGGACCTAAACCTGTTCAGCGCTCACAAGAGAAGGCTGAGGGGGGACCTGGTGACTGTCTATAAACTCACTGGGGGGACCAGAGGGGTTTGGGAGAGACACTGTTTCCCCTAGCACCCCCTGCCATAACAAGGAATAATGGACACAAGTTATTGGAGAGTAGGTTCAGATTAGACATCTGCAAGAACTACTTCACAGTTAGGGCGGCTAGGAGCTGGAACCAACTTCCTAGGGAAGTGGTGCTGACTTCTACCCTGGGGGGTCTTTAAGAAGAGGCTTGATGCCTACCTGGCTGGACTCATTTGAGTCCAGTTTTTCTCCCGCCCACGTAGGGGGTCGGACTGGAAGATCTACAAGGTCCCTTCCGACCCTGCTTCTATGATTCTATGAACCATCTCACCTTGGAACTAGAAAAAATAACAGAAATGGAAGGAAAGAAAATGGAAGATGAAGAAATCTATGATCTAACCCTCCCTTTAGTCACCACCTGTGGCATAGGATCAGTCTTGGCCATCAACGGACTCATTTACCAGCCTTTACTTGACCTGTGGGAGTGACCATCCTCAACCATGGGGTATTGTGAACGAGTGAGAACAGACTGACTAGGGACACTGTGGCCTCTTCACCCTTGAAGCTGCTGAAGAAAAGGCTGGACCAGCACTGGTCAGGGATGATCTAAGAGTAGTTATGGCTAAATTTTACTATGGGTATTTCCCATGGTTCTGGGATCTGTTTGTTGCCACATGAGGCCAGGAGCGAATTTCCCCCCCTTCTGCTACTACATGTGTCCAGGGTCTTTTTTGTATTCCACAGAGGAATGGGGTTTTGGCTGCAGCCAAGGCTAGGGATTTTGAATGGGATTTTAACTGGGAAGTCTCCTGCTGAGACTTAAACTTGGAGGTTCCTGGGTCCAGGGTCTTGCCTTTCCCCTCAGGGTCAAACTGATCACCATGTCTGGAATCAGGAAGAAATCCTACCCTATGGTCAGTTAGGTATGGACTGGTGTCTTGTTTTGCCTTCCTCTGTATCAAGGGGGGTGAGGGGGCAGGGAGGGAGGCCCTCTTCCTTGGATCTCTCAAGTGTATTTAAACAACATATGCAAGTAGATATTGGCCATCAAGTTCCCCTTGTTTTACCAGTGTCGTAGTTTAGGGGTTTCTGTGTTGTGGTTGTGTTAAGGTTTCTAATAAGTTAGAGGTTTCCAGTAGTACCAAACCTTTTGCCTCAATGGACCAGATGTGTGGAATGGGGTTTGTTTATCGGCCAGATGAAATGTGCCCTGATCTGCATCTGCGATGCCCCAATATGGACCCCTGCCTGTGTTCTACCCATTTCTAGCCCTGTACCACCTGGCCAAGTCTCATGTCACCCCAATCCAGATCTGTGCTACCAGATCCAGCCACAAGCCTCCCCAGTCTGGACCCACACTGGATCTTATTGCATGCTACCTGAGCTGGATATCCTCTCCTCCAGTACAATCCACACACCACCCAATCCCATCCTGTACCAGCCAGATCTTATAGGCATGGTTATGTTGTCAGGCCCATGAGGCTCCCCACTGGATTTTTGGCAGTAGAAGAGCAGCAATTAATGCTGCAACTGCTCCTCCACTACCAAGTTTCCAGATCCTTGTGGAGCCCTGTGGGCCAGATTTGACCTGCGGGCTGGGGGTTAAGCCCTGCTGGGTTTATCAATAGATTCATATAGGATGGTTTGGGTAGGGGTGATCTTGTATCAGGCAGAGGGTTGGACCAGATGACCTCCAGAGGTCCCTTGCAGCCCAGCTTTTCTTGGACTCTGATTTAGAGCGGGGGTTTTCAATCCTTGTTAGTCTAAGTACCCACAGTGGCTGGATGTTGAGTGGGGGGTGGGAGGGGATGTGCAGCCAGACACTGAGCAGGGAGGGGGGTTGCACGTGGCTGGACACAGAGCAGGAAGGCAGGGATGGCACATGGGCGGGTGGGGACAGAACGCCACCACCTCCCAGGAGTGGGGCTGGGGTGGGATGGGGCAGGGAACCTCACTGGGCTGGGGTGAGGGCAGCAGCACCCCTCTGTGCAGTGGGAAAGCTCACTGGGCTGGTGTGTGGTGGCGGCAGCCACTGTATGTGAACTTTCCCCACCCTGAAGATAGGCACTGCTGCTCTCACCCGGCCCTGCTCCTGGGAGGTGAAAGCACTCCATCCCCGCCCACCTACACGTACCACCTAGGACTGGTCCTAGTACCCACAGGGGCATGTGTACCCCTGGTCGACAACCCCCAATTTAGAGGATGGGATTGACCACCTACTTAGCAAATTTGCAGATGTCACCAAGCTGGGTAGAGCTGTAGACATTCTGGAAGATAAGCTTAGAATTCAGAATGACCTGGATAAACTGGAGAGATTATCTGAAGTTCATCAAATTAAATTCATCAAGGACAAGAACAAAGTCCTACACTTAGGATAGAAAATATCCAGTACTGTAGAAAGGACATGGGGGTTATAGTGGACTATAAGATGAATATGAGCCAATGGTGTGCTCTTGTTGCAAACAAATCCAACAGCATACTGGCCTGTATTAACAGAAGCAAATCAAAAGAAGTGATTCTTCTACACTCAGCACTTAGTGGGGCTTCACCTGTCGTAAGATGTCCAGTTTTGGGCACCACACTTTGAGGAAGATGTGGGTAAATTAGAAAACTGTGAAGTGCAACAAAATGATTAGAGGTCTAGAAATTGTGATTTACAAGGAAAGGTTGGAAGAAATGGTATTAGTTAATATGGAGAAGAAAAGCCTGAGGGGGAGATTTGATAACAGTTTTCAAATACTTGATGGTGATAGACTATTCTCTGTTATGGCAGGGGACAAGACTGGGAGTAACGGTTTCATATTGCAAAAAGAAATTTAGGAGATTAGGAAGAACTCCCTCACTGTGAGGATGTTAAAACATATGAACAGATTACCAAGGAATGTTGTGGAATCTCCATCCTTGGAAGTTTTTAAGAGGAGGTTAGACAAACACTTGTCTACGATGTTTTAGATGGAGATCATCATCATGCCTGGAGTGGTAGGGTTGGATTAGATGACCTCCAGAGGTCCCTACTTCTCTAAGATCCTTGATTCTTTATCTATCACTGTATCTAGGTATTTACACTACATTCATTGCCAAGATGTCTCTGTGCTTCAAGAACAACTGTAGGAAATGGTAAGAAAAGTGTAAAATGAGTCAGACTCATTCAGGGACTGTGAACAACAGGCATGAAGGGAAGCAGAGGTGGAAAATAAATAAGGCGGAATGAAAGGGAAACACTGTGAAGAAGGAAGATTCTTAAAAGTACCAGTTGAAAATGGAAGTGAAAAATGAGGTCCAAACAGACAGAACTTAGGGAGAATATATATACCTAAAATTGCCCAAGGATTGGTCAAGTAAGCAAATAATAATATTTTTACAATGAACATAAGACATAAAAGAGCATCACTGATCATTTACTGATACTGTTGTGAATATATTCAGCTGAAAAACTAAAACTTCCTAAGGGGAAAATTTAAAACCGTGACAGCAACCTTTAACATGAAAAATTTCAGCTGAAAAGTGACAGATTTCCTGGGGTCTTTTCAAACCAATTTTAAACACAAGCCTTTGTTTTGAATCTGCATTTTGAGTCAGAATGCCATTTTGTTTTAGTTTTTAAAACAAAAAACTAAAACAAAACAAAAATTGTAAGTGGGAACTAAACAAACTAAATCAATGTTTAGTTTTGACATTTTCATCAGCATCAAGAATTTCTTTTGAAACAGGTTGATTTTGGTAACACCCTAAATAAAATTTTGACTAACTATAGTGTAGAGCTGCCCTTCAATAGAGATATTGAGCTGAAGCATTATTTATACATAAGTCAACCCAAAACAGATGCTAGTAAATATTTATGAATTTCTTAAAACTAGCAAACCTTCCAGTAGTTCTGACTGAAGTACCAATCATCAGAACATGACTATATACATATATATGCAGGGTCAATACATGTATTTGTCTCCATTACTCTCCTTTTGTCTGCCTCCCTCTCTTTGATATCTAATAGTTTATTTTTGAATCCCTCTCATTACACTGCTCTATTTATGAAGAATCAATATTACATTAATACCGTATATCCCTCTATGGGTAGTGCACTTTTATTCATTATGTTGTTGACTTATCAAATTAAATGTGGTAGTGAATGTAGGTTGACACTGTTAAAGTAAATGACCCAGTGCTTTTATGCTGATGATCCACTTAAAAGGTACATTTGGGCTGAATTGGCTCAGAAAAGTGTAAGTAACTTTAATGGACTAGGAAATACAGTATCTGCTTATAGTTAACAGAAGGTATGTTTATGCATATCAGCAGGCAGGCATTTTACTTTCAGTACCCTGCCTACTGCTACTGGCTTAAAACAATAAAAGACAGAGCCATTGGGTTTGGTTCAAAAACCCTGGCCCAGTTAGCCAATTCATAGCTAATTTAGCCTATGAATTTTGTATTCCTTTTTCTCCCCCACAAACAGCCCCCAACAAGCCCCATGCCCACCCACACCTCACATATCCACACACACACCCACCCACATGCTCCCTCATCCCACATACCTACACTCCCACAGCCCCCCACAAACCCATACCCACCCCCCCACAACATACAAGAGTAAGACTTCATTTTAAGTTATCATAAAATCACTTCTATGTACACTACACAAACACATGTAAATCAAGACAAAAAAATTTTATGAAATCAAATTAATGAAAGTTTTAGATGTTCACTTTTTAGAATATAATTTGGTATTTTTCTGGTTCTGTGATGGCAAAACCCCTTGCTGAAAGCAGTACCTGCAGCTGCAAGGGGTGGGACTTCTCTTGACAAAGATCAGGGTTTAGGAGGTGGAACATCCGGTTACAATATACTGACCAGGAGGCGGGGCACCTGTCAAGGTGTGGGGCTACCCACATGGCCCTCGACAGCTTGCCAAAACTCGGTAAGTGGCCCTCCGCCCAAAATAATTGCCTGCCCCAATCTAGATTGAAGCTTCATACAGTTTTCACTTTCTTCTGAAAGAGTTGCTGTTCTCCCAGGAAAAATCACAAATGTACAGATGTTCAATTTTTTTTTCCAAGTAAAAAGTGGTTGCTGTATGTAAGAAGGTGGGTGGCGTGCTGCCTAGAGACATGTCACCTCCTAACTGAAGTGACAGTGTCCTGTCATTGGAAAGATTTCCCGCCACACCTTTGATATTATGGGAGATATATCTAGATACTCTTGGGAGACAACAGAGGTTGGTCATAGGCTCAGGAAGTTGGTGACTCTTTGCAGGGCTCCACCATCCCCATCCCCTGCCCTCACCACACCTGATGTTATGTCTATGGCACATTTCTTATTCAGGCTCACCGTGGCTTCCCTTGTTTCTTGGGGTAAGTCTGTTCTTTTTGTTTCTCCCTCATTCTTCCCATGGCAGGGTGTTTCAGTCACCCTGTCACACTGTAGAAGAAAAATAGCCTGGGAACAACCAGAGTTTCTCTTGGGACAGCAAATATCTGCACATACAGTGGTCCTCTAGCATCCCACCCTTACCCATGCCCTTCCCCCTGAAGAAAATAAACTGCCACTCCTTGGACTCTGCTGCTTCAGGAGGGAGCAGCACATGCCTCATTCAGAATCCCCACATTGTTGTGGAGGGAAACACAGGTTGACCATGGGCCATCTGAGTTAGCCAATCAGGGCTACCCTATGTATTGCTGCCATCTGTCACCAGGCAGACTATGGGAACCTGCAGAGCTCACTGAGATGTGTACACCAGGGGGCTCCCATAGTTGCAGTGTCAGTCCTGCAAGCTCTCCACTCTTCAAGGCCTCACCATTTGAATGTCTGTACAGACAGCTCTGAGTAAATTTCTCTATCAGGAGAACAAGCCTGGGAGAATTCTTCCAGATTATTTAAATACATGTGCACAGCCTGAGTCTGATTTCCCCACAGCAAAAGCCTGCATTTGAACAGTCACACTTATAGGGAGAAGTGACAAGACAGCGTTAAGAACAAAACAATAACTTGGTTCATGATTCCCAGCTGTTCTCTCTCTTTCCAATGGCCTGGCCCTCTTTCCAAGTTGAAACCATTTCACCAATCCCTCTTCCAAGGTAAAACCATTTTTATATCCACTGATTTCATGGTCTTTCCATCCTCACATTAAATCTTTTTCAGTGTCTGTAGATGTGCAAGGACACTGCTCCAATGTGCTGTAATTAGCAAACTCCAGCAGTCTCCACATCTCGTGTATCAGCATCCTCACACTTCAAAATGGCAGTGGGGATGCTTTAATTAAAGCTCATTAAATAAGCTTTAGTTAAAACACCTCTGCCACCATTTTTAAGCGTGGGGACACTAATACATGAGACACTGTGGACCTTGTTACATTAGACACTGTAGGCTCTTGAAGTCACTATAATTAAAGCCCTCCCCCAACACACACCTCTGCGGCACATGTAAAAATACACCTTGACTATTAAATGTGGAATATACACTAACATTTGCAGAGTTTAAGTATTTTTAGTTGTTCCCATTTTTATTAAAACTACTGAAGGCGGCTGATACTTTGATGCAGGAGTTCATAAAGACAGACTGTATCCACAGAGGAGAAAGGTTTCCCATCCTTGCAAGTTTACATAATTACTGTGCATCAACATTAATTAAATCCTTTTTATAAAAGAACAAGTTTTTTGCTTTTTTTCCTCTACATCATCTATGTGTTCACACTAATGTGAACCAGGTAGTCAAGTGGGTATTTAAATTTAGATTCACACAACACAGATGAAGAGGAATCTAAATTCAAATTCTACCATTGCTTTTTAAGTTTCATCGAGCTGCCAAAAACTGAGGGCCCTGCAAGAAAGGCACACTGCCTCTTGGATGATGTTATTCTTATTGCTTCAGTGCCGATACTGAACGGCTTTCTAATGGGCTCTCATTAGAGCTCTCTCTAGCCATCTTCACTAGATTAGAGTTTCAAGGTCTGTTTACAGGGACAATTGTTTATGTAAAAAATACAAGGAAAAAATATTTTTTCCTAGATTTCTATCTGCAGCCTATGCCAGTTTGGTTGCGCCTAAGGGAACATTTCTCTAGCCTGATATAGAGAAATGGCTTCCCCATTTTAACACCTTATAAAACTTCAGTACAGTCTCTTTTTGGGGGGCAAAGATCTAAAATTCTCTAATAGGTAACAGTGAGATGATGGGACACCTCAGTTTAGGAGCACCTAGTGAAGATTAACAAGCATAAATGGAGAGGATATCCTGTACTAAAATGTAAAGTTACAGCATATGACACATTACTTCCCTTTAAAAAAAAAATCAACATAAATAAAAGTTCAGAGAGTTCACAGCAACATAAATGGCAGAGAGAGTTAATGTCCAGAGATGTCTACATAAAAGAATGAAGATAAATAGAAGCTCAGACATTAATTGTAGTCTAGAAAATCAAGAAAGCAATCGCGGTAGAAAAAGGAGCATATTAGATGTAAATAAGAGAGGCTTCTGTAGAAGGGAAATAAAGCAAAAATCACTATGGTAACCATTAATTTTTAGTTCTCAGACTAATGACGAACTGAGGAAATCAAAAGTAGCAATCCCAGCTAGGTATGATGTTGAAAGAAAGATGCAAAAAGGAATGCGATCATTCACATTTTGATGGCCTTCTCTCCCACCCAAAAATGAATGTAAGCCCTCCAAATATTTATCCTAAATACATTTTTGTTTTCTGCCTGAGACCAAACAAATTAAGGAACCCTCATTAGAGCACTAAAATGTCACTTGCTAGCATATTCGAAAAACATTCTCTCATGTGAGACCTTGGAAGACACTTTTTCTACTTCTTTCTGTAAATAAAAAGTTTTTTCTCATGTAAAGGGGAGGTTTTTTCTCACCATTTATTGATATATTAGAGACATACAATAATCAAATGGTACATAGCAGCTTTGTAGTGGGACATAACTAATACTGTACTCCTCCTATATGCCTTGTGTCACTGAATTCTGAATGTAAAGTGAGTTGGAACATTTCAGTAACACTGAGCCAATTATTTAAATCACCCTCTTTTTGGATGCTTTACTTTTTCCAGGTAGAGCTAATCAAATAGCTAATTCAATCAACTTTGCCCATTTTACTATTCACAAATTGTCCTTAAGCAGTTTATGATTTATTCATTCCAAAAAAATATTCACCAAATCATTTCTGCAAATAATTCTTGGGTCTGCAGATTATTTACAAGCACCTGATTGTGGGGAATGTTTATATATTAAGTTCAGCTGTGTGAGTCTGACTTGAAGACAAGTCACATGGTGTTTTTCTAATGCTTGTTTTACATTAGTTTTATTCTGATATTTGTTTATAGTACAAATATCCAAATTAACACAGGCCAAATCTGCACAATATTCAGAAATTCACAAATATTTGCTTAAATTCAACAGTTCTCTAAATATTCTTTGAATAAATCCACTGATTAAATATTTGTATAAATCTTCAATTTGTAGAGGAATCATGGTATCATACATATGTATTGGCATGCAATAGCAGGTCCACATAGAAGAATGCATGTAACTGCCTCATCTCTCAGTTCTGCTCAATTGCATTTTGAAAGAGGCAATTTGAATGTTCAGTCACAATATTGAAAAAATATCTAGGAAGAAGAAAGCCAAATCTAAATCTACCTCCAAGAGTCACTGGTACAAAATTTTAGAAAATTAAATCCCTAAACAGAATCGTAATCCATTGTGTTTAACAACCGCAAAGGCCCTTGCGTGTCTCGATTCCTTATGCATTTCCATTTTGGCCTTCTGAGCATGAACAGAAGAGCTCTGCTGAGGCACCTACCTTCACTTTCACACTGTTACAATCCTAAACTGCCATAGGAAGTATCTACATTGCAAGAAAATCCAAATCTGGATAGGTGGGGGGCACAGACCACTGGACACGTGCCACATGCTGCGTTTCATGGGCCTCCCACTGTGGGTGCCCCTCATATAATGCACAGTGCTATACCACACCTTGCTGTGTCCCCCAGTGCACTGAGTCACACCATGTGCCCATCCCTCCACCTCTTATTGTACTGTACTCCAGGTTCCTTCCAGCTCCCGGTTATGGTCTCCCTCACCTCCAAATGTTCTTCACCCAGCAGCTCCACCCCGTACCCAAGGGTAGGATCAGGGTCAGGCAGCAAAAGCAGAAGGAGGGAGGAAGAGCCTGTAGACCCCAAGGGAAACAGCTGTAGAACAATGAAAGGAGCAGCACCTAGACTGGGAACCAGGGGGCCATAGTTTAAGTCCTTGGGGCTGTGCAAGGCCCACAGGCTACAAGTTTGGACAGCCCTGATTTAGAAGTTCCCCTCAGAGCTCAATCCCTATGTGAGATAGCTACATAAGATTCTTCCTTGAAAAACAGTTGAGGGAGCTATATATTTTCCTGGGAGGATCAAGATCAAGAAAGGCTTCATATTGTCAGATTAGGTGAATTATTTGCCAATGCAGACTGGACTAAATTTGGGTACTGGCAAAGACCAGCTGCCCAGTGAGAATGAGATAGCTATGCATCTTCCTAGGTAAATCAGGATCATCATCCAAGGGAAGATGCATAAATTTCACACTAATAATGGGAAAGATTTAGGCTGTAGTGAAGTACATAGCTTAAGTTAAATATCCACAGAGTATTAAGAAATGAAAGCTAAAAGTTCAGAAGCTTCACAAGCTCAGGACCAATTCTGCTTAGATTTCACCTGAGTGATGCAGAAGTGATGAAGCAATCAGAGGATGCCACCAAGTCAGTATCTTAATAGAAAAATATTCCACTCTCTCACACAAACACACACACACACACACACACACACACACACACACCCCGGATGTACTTCCTGAATAAAAAAATAGTTCACATTCAGCTGTCATTTCATTTTCCTGCATTATCAAGATAAGTGTAAAGGTAATGACTATGAAAATACATTCCATAAAAAAATGTCCATGGCCTGCAGTGGGGCCAGGATTTCACCTAGTACCTTTTGTTTTACTGACAATGGAATTGCAGCCCATCTTAAATAAAAAGAATTTGTCTACAAGTACTAGAGACCAGGCTCCACACAGCTCTCTCTCCAATTCTCTTTGTCTATTATATCTGTGTATGCGTCTCTGCGTTTAATGAGGTGTATGGCAACCTCTACTGATGCAGATACGTAAAAGAGAGAATTCAGCATCCCTCAAGCATACAAAAGCATTCAGTGTCAACACAAGGCATGAACTTGTCAAGTAAACAAGATAATTTTTCTGCCAGGGTGCTGGCAGCAATATAGGCCCCATCTTACCTCTCCATTCTCTAATGGGTGAACCTTAGAGTAATATGAAGTGCATATAACTTCATCATCTTTTACATAGGATGGCGGCCCAGCACGGGGATGTATGTTGTAGCGCGTCAGGCATTCTGTGTCCGTGATAGCATGATACTGCCATGGCTGGTAGTCAACACCATCCAGTGAACGTTCCAAAATCCAGTTCCCAGGTCGCGGTGAATTCGCTGCTTTCACGATAACATATGCAATCTGGAACACCTGGAAAGTGTTTTTAAAACAAATGTATATTTATTCATGCATTTTCTTTTAATCTTTACCTGCCAAAATAAGGAAGCTATATGTATGATCACTTTCTATTTTTGGATTTTCCCTAAAAATGCAATTTGGCAACATATTCTAGAGAAACTATTTAACTAGAAAAACATTCCTTCTCTAATAACATTTCTGCGAGCAGGTAAGCTGCATCACGACATCTCAGACTTTTTGAAGTGGGATAAAAAGAATTCTCTAGATTCAATCTAACCCATGAGAGGATATCCAATTTCACCTGAACTTAATTAAAAAATAATGTTTGCATATGTTTATATTTGTACCATTTACAATATGTATTTGAGCATACAGACTCCTATTTTTGTAACACCTATCCAGTTCCCAAACTCTACTTTTCTTTCTCATGCAACATTCTGTGTTGAAGATATTAGCAAGCACTTCTGTCATATGACAGGCACGTTACAGCCTCTCCATAAAACGTTCCTGGTCACACCACATGGCTTCTTGCATAGCAATCATAAATAAGCTTTGTAGTATGGAGATATATAACGTGTCACAATAAACAGACTATAAGCATGTAATCAACACTCATTATGGTCTGCTTCATCTGTCTTTTCAATTGATTTATCAAGATTTATTTCTGGTAACCTGCTTGCTGGGAATTGAGCTGAGAACAATACAGTTAGATTTGTAACTGCAGAATGACATTCACTAATGATGCAGCATCTTTTTCTTAGTAATCCACAGATGTTACAGTGGTAAAAATGAAGCAGAGGAGTAGCAGCACTTGTCTCTGTTAGAAGGGATGAAAATCCAGTCAATTAATATACAGAGTCCTGCTCAGGAGGCAGTGCTGTGAGCACATACAAAAGGAGGCCAGAGGACAAACTGACCATGGAGAACATAGTGCTGATTTCTGTCTTAGTGGCTTCAGTGTTGGATTTAGGTTGGCCATATTATAAAAAGTTAACCATTGAAAGCATGCATCTTATTGGAAATGATCACTTAGAGCCATTAAATCGGTCCAGCTACACTTTGGTGTGAATATTTTGGATAATTAGGAATATAAATTATAGAAGATCCCAGAATAATATATGACCACAAAAATTTAGTAATAGAATGCCTTGTGATTCATTTACAAATATCTGTTGGCACCAGCTAAAAATAAATCAAATAAATTACAGAGCCCTCCAGTAGTCCACGAAATATAATTTAAGTTCAAATTTGTTAAAAGAAATGTCATATCTGTTGTCACATGTACAGCCCAGCCATTCTGTCCTCCATGCTCATATCAAGAAAAAACATGTAGTTGAAATCCACAATGCATTTTCAGGAGAGTAATTTTCCCCTTTGTGAAGTTGAAGTATGGACAGTCCTTGCACAACTTTAGGGTAAAAGGAGAAAGAGGTGATTTCTTCCCCCTCTTTTTCTAAGAAGTTATTTCTGGTGTCATATCACCACAGTCATATGTTTGTCTGCTTGAAACACCTGTACAAGGGAGTGGATTTGTGGAGGTTTGTCTTAGATTAAGAACAATATACATCATCATATAAATCACAAAATCCCTGAGCTAGGAAAGATTTGTGCACCCTTCCACTGCTTTACTGTTCTCATCTGATGACACTCCTCCTATTTCATTCTTTACTCTTTTGACCTTTCCCCAATTATTGGCAGACTGAATTGCAACCATTAATTACGGCTACACTCAAAAAGACAAACATACCTCATTTATAGTAAACAATGTAAAGTGGTATAAATACCACTAAAATTTATTTTCTTCCCTTATAAAACTCAGTTTTTTAAGGAAACAATCTACTTGAAATGTATGATTTTTTAAATATTTTCCTTCTAATGCGAATGCAGAAAAACATCTGTGTCAGAGGAGGCCCTTCTGATTTATATTTAAAGTGAGGTTTTTTGGACTTTATTCTTTCCTTAGGCACAGGCTCCACTGAACTAAGTAATTTCCTGTTGTATGAATATGTCTGCCTAGTCCAGCCAAGCAATCCTATCAAATACTTTCAAATTTGAGTTTATACCAAGACAACAGAATCCCTTAAATGCAAACAGGATGAAATATTAGTATTAAGTTTAGTGTATTGCTCTCTCTCAGTGCATTCACTCCTGTAAACTCTAACTTACTTGACCTACAACACAACTGCAAACAAACTAGTAATTTTATTCAATTGTATGAATGCTGCTTTGATATCCTAATAATATTCAGTAAAAAACAGAGAATAACTAGGAATGTCTTTTACACCAGGGCACTGCCACTTTCATCATCATCATTACCCAAAGAGGTGTTTCCGTTGCTGCAGAAACTAGTTCTCCTGATCCCCTTACACTCTCACATACAGTGGCTCTAACAGGAGTCAAGGGAAAGAAAGGTGTCTTTTGTAAACAAAGCAAATAAAATAGTCAAGTATGAAGGTACCTTTTTTTTTATATACAGCCACTCTTCAGAATGATACTTCAATAAAGTGTCCTGTATATATAATGCAGAAGATTTATCCTAAAGCACGTCTCTTATTTTCCATTGGCATATTGTACATTATGAATTAAGTTATCCATTTATTATATACATAAAAACAAACAAAACCACAATATATTCTGGTTAAGATAAATAAAACAATCTTTGAGAAAAATACAAGGGAAGGACAATAGTTAATAAATACACTCCAGGCCTTTATTTTTCTTAACTTAGGCTTAGTGAAGGAGAAACTCTTTTATCCTTCAATAGCATAGTGCATAAAGACTCATTTTAACCACCAACTAGTTTCAGAGCTTTCAGCTGATGCAGAGCTGTCTCAGGATTTGATCTGAGAATTCCAATAGCATCTTCTGAAATGATGACAAAATATTTACATTCCACTGAGTTGTGAAACACATTCCATGTTCTAGTTCATGTCTCCATTCATTAGCTGAACTAAAAAAGGGTGTCCTATAAGAAAATAAGATTATTCCTTCAGGCTTGAACATGCAACAGGAAAACCAGACTTGCTAACTAAAAAGGCCATTTGTTTGAGGTGCATATAGCCCACTGAAGTCAAGGGAGTTGGGCACATATATCACTTCATAAATCTCGCCCTAAATGATTTTATTCTCCAATTATATCTCTTTTTATTCAGTGACAATTTAAAGGCATAAGGAGACACTGGAGCAAGACCCCAGAGTAGTCCTTTCTATCTAAATGCTTTAATGACTAGCCTACAGAGGTAGGCTTCTTCGTGTTTGCTCTCTCTCTTCTGGGCCCATGAAACTTGCATCCCTTCAATACAATGGCTCAGGTTCAACTGCAGAGGTAATGTTTGATTGGGCCCCTCCAGATGTGCAGGTAAAGGTGCAATGGGAGCTGATGTGCAATCCACCCAGTCATACTTCTTGCCATGCCACACTACATCGCAACCCTGAGCTCCCCCTGAAGCAGCAAGTAGCAACCTCCCATGGCTGGGACCCCCCTCAGCTGCAGACTCCCAGCCACAAGGGTACCTGTAGTGCCCTGTAGCTAGGAGCCCGCATCATCTAATGGGACTCCCAGATGCAGGGATGCTTGGAGTGCCCCTATGGTTGTGAACCACTTCTGCTGCAGGCTCTCAGGTTTGTGGGCACACATGAACTCCCAGTTGGGAGCTCTCAGCAGCTGACAGACCTCCTAGTCACATGCTCAGTTCAGTTCATGTCAGCCACAGTTCAGCACAATAAGAACTAGCCACAAAGTTATTACACATATTTTATGCAGTGGCGAGAGCACTGGTGCACCTGCTGACAGGCAGCATTGCCCACTTAAGTAATGGGCAGGGGCAGCAGGCGGGAGTGCTGGTGAAGCTGGCGCTCCCCCCTGAGAGTGCCAGCTGGGGAGTGGAGGCACAAGGAGAAGCACCAATGGCACTTCTGGGCATATCCTTGGCCATTCTGAGTGTGCCACTGTCACTTCTGGGCCAGCGCACATGACTGGCAAAGGGGGCCCCTCACTCCTGGGTCAGCACAACTGGCCTGAAGGGGCAAGTGTCCAGTCACCCATGGTTTTATGGAATCACTTTGTGGCTTATTCCTCCTTTTATCACACCACTGATTGAACATGTGGCCTGGTCACAACTTAAGTGTAACATGTGGCAAAGGCCATCTTGTCCAGAACTTTTCATAGTCAGGGGGCTAGAGAACTTTCCAATCCATATCTTTCACTTTTCAGTAGTCCCCTCAAGCTGAAGAGGGCATAGGAACAGGTCTTCCACTTCCTTGGTAAATACTCTAATCACTACAGTCCTGTGCAAAAGGGAGACAGAATTACTAATGATGCTCTGCGTTGTGTTTTTAAATGGAAAAGGCGATGGCTGCTGTGATTTGAGCTCTTATCAATGCCATTGATATGATAGGTGGGCTCAGAGCCACTTTTTGGACTGAGCTTCTTAGAAGACTTGGATACGGTGTTGCCTACTATTATGGATCACACTGTTTCAAGGGGAAGCTCTGCTTCAGGACTCCCTAAAATGTCTCCGCCTCCCTGAAGGATCCCCTGAAGCCACCCCTGGCACAGTTTCACAGGGAAGAGTCCTCTGGCTTGACACCCTGGCTCCTCTCTGTCCCCATCTTCCCCAGTGGTCCATAGCATTCCTTGACTCAAAGAACTCCTTTGGGGTTAGCTTCTGGAAAGGGGAGTGTTTTCTTCTTCAAACGCATGGGAGGAAATTTAGATTGCCAAAGTCCCTGTAACAGGAAACCCCTAACCCCTGTCCCTGTTATTAGGAAGGCCTGAAAGTCTAGGAAACTCAGGGCCAGGAAAGGCAGCAAGGAGCAGGGGGCCAGAGGGACTAAAAGGGTTAGGCAACTAATGAGCTTGTCCTTAGGGGAGTAAGGGCAGAAGATCCAGTTATGTGACCGGAAGGAGGCTGGACTGGAGAATATAAGCCCGGGGTGGACAAAACAGTGGGTCCAGCCAGCAGGCAGACTTCATTTCCCAGCAGCCCCTGCCTGCATGGCTGGGGCCTGTCTCTATGGAGATCCCAGCCACAGCTGGTTTGCCATGGAGATTGGCCCCAGCCACAGGGTGCATGGCAGGGCAGGCCAGGCAGAGCCTCTGGGATCATGCGGTGGGGCCAGGTTGGTTGAGGCCAAGGCAAAGCCGCAATCTACAGCCTGCATGCTCTGGGCTGTGGTGTGGAGGCAGTGGATCATGGCTCTGCCCTGGCTTGGGACTACACTGTCACTACTGCAAGTTGCTAGGGCAGAGCAACGATCCACTGCCTTCGAGCTCCTTTGTGGAGTGTACAAGCTGCAGATCATGGCTCTGCCCTGGCCATGACCAAGCTGCCCCCACTGCAAGATCCCAGTAGATCCAAAGCAACCCCCTGCTCTGCCCTGCCATGTGCCCTGCCAGTGAGGCTGGGGCTGGTCTCCATGGCAACCCCATCTTTGTGCTATCAAAGCACAGCTGTGGCTGAGGTCTCTATGGAGACTGGCCCCAGCCATACAGGCATGGTCTGCTGGGAAATTAAGTCCACTGCCAGCTGGATCTGGCCCAGGGGGCCAGATTTTGCCTGCCTCTGATATAAGCCCAGTCTCTTGAGTAAGCAAAGGCAGTAGCCCCTGCATGCAGTAGAGAAAGGTGCTCCTTGGAGAGAAGGTCTGCTGAAAACAAAGTAAGGCACCGCAGTTCCCCAGAGGAGCTGGAGCTGGAAGTTAGGTGGCCCTAGTGGAGGCAAGGCCTGCAGGCAACATTTACCCTGAGGGAGGGAGACTAGATGAACGAGCAGCTTGTGTTTTAGTTCCATTTTTTTTTTTAAACTTGAGACCAGATGACTGGGTTGTAGCTATAGGGATGGAGGAGGTCACGGGCCTGCGTGCACTCCCCTGTTCTAGGTGCCAGAAGTGAGCCCGAAGCCAAAGGGGAAGAGACAAGTGTAGTGAAGCTGGACCCCAGAAGGGGCTGTCATCAAGGCAGGGCTGATAGGCAGAAGCTGAAGTCTTAATCAGTGGGCCAAAGCAGGGGGTGCAGCCAAAGGAAATGGATCCAAGGATGTGACAGCTGAAGCCCCAACAAGCCCTCAGAAGCCTATGGAAACACTCCCTTAAAAAGGAAGTACTGAGGAAGAGTAAAGATTATAGATAGGGACTGGCCTGGACATGCAGACAAGGCTGACTGCAAGGTTAATCCTGGCCCAAGGGACCTCTCCCCCAACAACAAACAAACAACATCAAGGTTGTGGCAGACGACAGACAGGAGGTGAGGTGGGACCAGGAAAAAGCCAACCGGCAGGGCAGGCCACAAGGGGGACCAGATGCCACGGTGGCTGCTCCCACCATCTCCACCCCTGGGTCTACATTCCCAAAAAGCACAGCAAACTGCTCAGCTCCAAACAAACATTCTTTATTATACTATTGAAGTTCCCTCTGTCTTTCCTCAGACTCTTTTGTCCTCCCTGAAGAATTTCTTTCTCTCTACTCTGTTCTTCCTAGGACTATTCCCTCCTCTTCCCCCCACTCTCTGTCCTCCCTAAAACCATTCTTTCTCTTGTCAACTCTCTCAGCCTAACTCTTTTCTCTCAATCACGATCAGCCAAGGCTGTGTCACACTTTACGTTTAGAATGTATTTTATTTAGATCGTAGTAAGGATAACTACAAATGAAAAAGTTTTCTGTGCAGTCACATAATAATGGTACTATGATCTAAATAAAACATGTCCTAGGCACTGGAGCCATTGAAAACTGGTGCATTATGGGGCAGAGACTAACAGCTGTTTGTCAGTCCCAGCCCCTCCACCACATCAGAGTCTCCCAGCTGTATTACCTCTGTGGAGCAGTTGGACATTAGCTTCAATATGTGTTAGATAAAATGATCTGGAGATACTTTGCTGCCCTTGCTGGAAAAGTCCCAACTTTGCTTTGCTACAACAGCACTTAGTGTGTTTTACTGTTTGAATGCTCAGGCTCTAGTATTTTAAATGCAGTTAACAAACCCTAAGTATAACATATGATTTGAAATAGAACACTTACCAAATAATAGTAGTCAAGGATTTACATTCGCCCAATAAAATTAAACATAAATGTCATGAGGAATCAATTAAGGTGTACTCTCTGTGGCTTGATACTAGGGCTATGCGAAGCTTTGGTCCCTGATTCAATTCAGCCCTATTTGGTGACTGAATCTCCAAATCCAAATCGAATCAGGAAATGCTTTAAACTCTTTGAATTGAACTGGAACCCTCCGAATTGATTTGGAAAGATTCGGTGATTTGGACAAAGACCAGCTTTAAATATTTTTTCTACATACCTCAAGGTACCAGGTGACTTGTGAATGCTGCAATGGTGGGGCAGATGGCGCATCCCACAGGAGTGCAGGGTGGTCCCCAGCATGCTCAGCAGCAGACCCAGAAGTGGACCAGAAGCACTTCCAGTCCACTTCCAGGTCCACTGGGGGTGTGCAGGGGGGAACCCTGCACCCCCCTGGCTCAGTGACTGGTGCCTCCTGGGTCTGGGGGGGCACCCAGGGTTCCCCTGCAGCCAATCGCCAAGCTGAGAGGGCACAGGGGAACCCCCTGTGTGCTCCCTGGCGGACCTGGAATTGGACTGGAAGTACTTCTGGTCCACTTCTGGGTTCACTGCCAAGCACATGGGCCCCCCGTGGTCCTGGGAGATGCTCCATCTGCCTGCCCCAGAATTGCAGCATTCACGAGCCACACCTGGTACCTTGAGGCATATAGAGAAAACATTTAAAGCTGTGTCTATAGCGAAATCACTGATTCTCCAAATCAGCATCTTTAGATTCGGATTCAATCAAATCAAATCAAGGACAATGATCTGAATCAATGAACTGAATCGCTATCCCCAATTCAGGCTGAATCTGAATCCAAATTGAATACAGTCTGTTTGTCACATGCCTACTTGATATCAGATCCTGACTGCCATCTTCCTCTGGGGTGAAAAGGGCATAAAGATGCCTGTTTATGCTTATTTACAGGAATTATTTACAGCAAAATATGTTCATGCTGAGCCCCCCCCTCCCCCAAGAATGCTTCCCACTAAAAATGCAGACTAGAAAGCATACCACAGCCTCTTTGGTCACAGCTACTTTCTGGATTCAAATGAGCTTAAAGAGGGGTGTTCTTTAAGCTCTCAGAAGGTAGAAATGCAGATACCTATACTTTGAGCTTAAAAAGGGAAGCACAAAATGAGTTTTGATTGCTCCAGAGTTAGGTAATCGCTGATCTCGGATTATTGACCCTCAGCTTCGGACTTATTGACCTAAAGGATGCTTAAGATGCCAAGTCCTTGTTTGGCTCCTTGAACTTCGATGCATTTATATCACATGACCCTGCATTTATCTCATCGTAAAACAAAAAGGAAACCTGCTCTGCTATCTGGAGACAAAATTCCTAGTTAAATGGTTTCTATTCCCACAGGGTAATCCATGAAGCATATCTTCCTCTTTACTTTTTAAATGGCATCAATAGCCTGACATGTCAAATGATGTGTTAATTGTACTATCTTCGAGCACATCTGTTTTTGTACAAATCCAATGAAATGTAACCTGGAAATCAAAGTTTGCCAGTATGAATGGGAAAATGGAGCCATACCAAACTGCCTAGTGACATATAGCAGCCTCTTAATGTAGAAGCAACAGTACAGCTGTTACTGTTTCCAGTTATCCTATTCATGTAACTATAACATAATTAAGAAGGGGAGGAAGAGATCCTTTAAATAGTCCTCTGGGTTTCTCCTAAATTATAGACAATATGAGTCTCATAATGAGACACAAAATGAGTCTTGGGTCTCATTTTTGTTGCTAATTGTCTCAGCAGCAAAGTCTGCAAAACACACATTGTGAAGAACACTTCCAAAAGTTACAGCTCTGTGTCTTCCTGGGAACAACTCATAAGAAATAGAAAAGTGCATCCAATTGTACAGGATAATTCACTACACTAATATTATTCAGACTGTGCTGAAGTGAATCATTAATCTGTATAGGGTTAGCCAATGAAGCAGGAAAACTCATTGTGTGTTACTCCCACCTGCACTTCTATTTCAAAAATAAATTCATCAGTTAAGAGCTGTTCATGTAATTCAGAGAAGCATCACAGGGAAAAAATAAAGAATCAAACAATTTATATACAAGATTTCCAACAGGACCTAATTTTTCAAAACTAGGAATGGTGTCTCTAATGGGATTTAACAGAAATCTAAAAATGTTGATTGTTTATTTATTGTAATTATTTTACCAGTTACTGTTTATTCTAGTACACCAATCATGTAAACTGTAATGTATGCAGGACATTCAACATGAGTCAAAAGAGAAAATAACCTGGTCAAAAGTTTGTATTGTTATAAGGCAAGTTAAACTTTGCTGAAGCCCCTAGATTTAACATGTACCTTCTATTTCACATAGCTGTAAGGGATAGGTAAGCACATGCTTCTGCTCAAAACAAAAGCAAATGCAAGGCTCTTGAGGAATATAAATGCATATGGACATCAGGCGTGTATTATTTGCAAATGGGTGGATGAAATGAGGGTGAAAAATGAAAGAGACGATTCACATTGGCGTGTGACCCTGGGTGGAGCCTTAGAAGTGAGCTTCAGCAGTGAGTCAAGGGAAAGGAAAGCATTTCTGGTTGTTTGACTCATTCTAAACCTAAAAAAAAAGGTAAATTTGTTCATTGTAATTCTGTTTATTGACAAGCATCTACAAGAATGTCGAAAGAAATTAAATTCAATTGACAGTTTTTCCTGACTGGAGTAACCTGCGATCATGAATTTTGGCCAGTCATTTGGGTCAAAGAGGTAATACTTCACTGAAGCTCATGAGATTTCTGAACATGATTGAGTGCCATGCTCCTAACAGGACTTCAACTTGGAGGTTCCTGGCTAGAGGGTTTTGCCCCTCTGCTCAGGGTCAGACCGATCACCATGTTTGGGGTTAGCAAATATTTTTACCCAATGGTCAGATTAGAACACATTGACTACCCCTTTCTGATCATGACTAAATAGCAGAGGGTGTGGCCCTTTTTCTTTGGATTGCTCAAGAGTATTTTAATAACCATTGCAGCTGCAGGACACTGGCCACTACTTTACCTGTGGCAGGTTAGGGTATTTTATCTCATGGTTGTGTTAGGGTAACTGTGTAGTTTTGCTAAGAGTCCATGGACAAGTCCATTGTCCATACGTAGGATGGTTTGATAGGGATGATCCTGCCTATCCTCATGCAGGGAGTTGGACTGAGCCCCACATTTCTATGATTCTATTCTGCTTCTATGGAACCTGATTTATAGTTCATTCTTACTGCACAAAATAGTGGGGATGAACTTCAGATGAGATTTTAAAAGAAAATATTCCAACTAAGGTTTAATCCTTTTAATTGCAAAATTGCAAAGTCTTGAACTAAGTTTCAACTGAATCTTCAAATAGAAATCAGGAAACTGATTTTGAGAGGTATGAACTGCCCACCCATCTCAATGAGATGTTAACTTTGGAACCTAACATTAAAAAATGGGATACCAACACTGTTAATATTTTAATGCTACTAGTTTAGAGGCAACATCTACTGATGCTAGATGCAGTATGATGGATACTTTACTATCAATAGCTGTCGAAACTGGGATTGAGATGCTCAAGCCATGGTTCCTGATATGACAACCTTTCCTTCTCCCTGAGAAAAGAATCATCTTAAAATTAACTCAAATGTATTGGGATTTCAATGTGTGAGCAGTTCATATCCCGCCTCATTCTAAAACCCTGAGATGTTCCTAGTAGCAACACAACCGTTCCTAAAGCAACCCATCCCACAGAGCTAGAAAATCAGGTCTGGTAATAACAGCAGGATTATTTCTTGTCCTAAAGAAATCAAGTAAGTTACCAGAACACTTGAAAAGGGAATAGTGTCCCTTTTTTAAAAAAAAAGTCCCAGATCCCTCAGCCTTTCCTCATATGGCTTACCATGTAAGACTCTGATCATATGGGTGGCTCTTCTTCGGACTCTCTCAGGCTTGTCTACATCCTTGTTAAAGTATGATGTCCAGAACTGGACACAGTACTCCAGCTGTGGTCTAACAAGTGCTAAGCAGAACAGATGAATCACTTTGATTTTCCTGGACATGCATCAATTGATGCATGCCAGAGTATTATTTGCTCTGCTGGCTGCAGCATTGCACTGCCAAGCTCATATTCATATTGTGGTCTATTATTAGCCTTAGGTCCCTTTCATTTGTGGTGCTAGTCAGTTTGGTGTTGCCAAGCCTATAGGTGTGTTGGGGGTTGTTTGTCCCAAAGTGGAGCACTTTACATTTCTCAACATTGAACTTCATCAAATTCCAACCCGCCCAACTTGCTTGCCTGGCTAGGTTCACCAGTGTCTGTAGCCTAGCTTCAAGCGTGACCACGCTTCCCATAACTTGGTGTCATCCACGAACTTGGCCAGTGATCTCTTCACCCCCCACATCCAAATCTTTAATAACAATGTTAAAAAGTACTGGACCAAAACCCAAACCCTGTGGGACACCTCTGCCCACTTCTCACCAGGAGGACACATCTATTTACTACAACTCTCTGGGTCCTATCCTGTAGCCAGTTTCTCACCCACCAGACTGTCTCAGAGTTAAGCCCACAATCCTCCAATTTTCTTGTGAGAACATCATGGGATACTGGCAAAATGGAAAAAGAGTCTTGATAGATCACTAACTCAATATGAATCTTCAGTGTGACACTGCTGCACAAAAAGCAAATGAAATGTTTGGATTGCATCAATAGAAGTATTAGGTGCAAAACAGGGGAAGTGATAGTGCCTCATTACTTGACACTGGTTAGGGTGTCATCTACAGCACTGCACAGTTCTGGGCTCTATACTTTAAAAAGTATGTGGAGATATTTGGGTCCAGAGGCAAGCAACAAAAATATAAAGGGCTTGAAAGATAAGTCATACAAGGAGAAGCTGAAGAAAATGAGCATTCAGAAAAGGTGATTAAGGGAGGACATTATAGCATTCTTCAAATATCTGAAGGCCTGTCACAAAGAAAAGGGAGAATTATTTTCTCTCTTACTGCTGAGATCAGGACACAGAACAATGACTTGAAGTTGCAGCAAAATAAGTTTAGACTTGATATCAGGAAAAACTTCTTCATTCTTATCACAATGAGACAATGGAATGGACTACCTAGGGAAGTTATATAATTTCTATCACTGGAAGTGTTAAAGATGAGGTTAGATAGGTATTGGTATGGGATGATTTGTTATGGGTATGCTATGGTATGGTTATTTCCCTTGCTTCTAGGCTTTGCTTATGGGGCCAGGAAGGATTTTTTTCCTCTCCTATTGCTACACTTCAGAGGGCTTTTCTGCCTCCCTCTGTAGCAAGTAGCATGGCTGTCTTGGACATATTGAACACATTTTTTCTTCTGTTTCTCTAAACCAATAATGGTGAGTTCCAGGGTGGGTAATGAATAGACAACAGATAATTCTAGATATACCTGGTTCAATGCTCATCCACTTCTGCCACTGTTGGAGACAGAATGCCGGGCACAATGGACCATTGGTCTGACTGCATAAGGTATTTCTTATGTTATTAGAGCCAAAAAAGAGACTAAATCTAACCATTACTACGTGAAGGAACTTTCTTATAAGTTCATTGGGCAGCAGTTTACATTTGTGAAAACCACAATCCTGTACTCAATTCTCTTTCCACTCCGCAGGCAGTCATTTGTCAGTTCAAGCATGTGGTCAGAGACTGTTACAAGCATTTGAAATGATGCAGCATATTTATTTATGGCTGAAAACTTCAATCTTTTACCTCAATTTTCAAAGGAATAGCAATTTTTGAATGATAAGGAGCTGTCCTCCCATAAGAGCTATATTTCAGAACCATAAAGTCCAATGTAGAGGTGGAAAAGCCTGTTTTAAGAGCAGCACAATTTTGAAGTGCCCTCAAGCAATGGTGCAGCATATTTAGTACTTTGTCAAGACAGACAGTTACATCAGTTTCAAACATGCTTGCACAGTCAGAGGGACTGTAACTGAAAATGCTGGCATGGGGGCGCGGGGAAAGATGGTTATTAGGAATCAACTAATACCAATTTAGAGAACTGAGCAGCTTCCTACCAAACTGTAGTTTGCCTTCTGATGACAGTGTCTACCCTGTTCATCTGAGCTGCTTCCAACTGAAATGTTGCTACCAGATGGGGAGCCTGGGCTTAAAGCTTTGTATGACTGATTTAAAGGTAATTATCTCATAATGATTGCACTGGTTACTACTAGTCAGGGTGGGAGCATTTGCCTTATAAAATTCTACTAAAGGAAAGTGTGACTAAGTATACGATGACAGTGGGAGAGAGAGAACGTTAAAAAAATCTGAAAAATCTTTAAGAACATTGGCTCCTCTAAAACAACTAATTTTCCCCATTAGATATCTTACTTATCTACTACTAACAGGAGAATAAAGATTCACTCCTACCGCTTAATACTATTCAACGGATACAATCAACAGCCACATCTTTAGGAAGTGCCACAAAGAAGAAAACAAAAAATACCTCTTTTTCTAACTCCCTTTACATATTACTGCCAGGTTGACCAAAGACCCTAGAAAAATATTTTGCCCTGCTTAAGAAAAACAAATCCTTTTGTGAAGTTCAGGAAAATTAATAATTTGATTTGTGTCACTTATAACAAAAAAATCACTGTATAGAATGTCAAAGAATTGCAAAACTGGGCCTGCTACTCTAGCTGTCCAGCTGTTGAGTACCTTAGAGGATACATCAAGCTTAGTGAAAGGCATCCTGCCTGCAAAGTTTTTGGCAGTCTCATTTTTATCTTTTGCAGTTCTCTCCACTTTCTGCACCTGCTGCTCAATTGTGGGGCCGTATAAGGGAAATTTTACTTTCTATGGACAACACTTGTGCTTTGTCTTCAGCCATAAAGTGCCAAAGTCCAGGGTCAAAGTTAGTCCTTACCTCTCTCCTTCACATTCACACAGTGGGGGAGGCAACTTTATGTTTCTTCATTTCCAGACTCTGCCACTTCAACTCAGGGAGAACTAGTGGTGGTGAACAAGGAATGAGAGCGCCAACCAACTTCTAATCTTCCTTTTTCAGTGTCTGATTAAGTCCTAGGGATGTGGCAAGGAAGAGGAGTTGACAGAACAGTTCTATTTAGTTCTGAGACGCCTCCACATTCAGCACTTTTAGGAACAGGAGGCTGGAATTATTTCTTTTTTTTTCAACCCTACTCTTATGAAAGGTGGCAGTAAGCAAAGAGTGCTAGGGCTGGGATCAATCCAGTGCCATTAAGAAAAACAGGAGTTTCAGTTTCTACTGTTTTTTGGTTGTTTTTTTTTCAATTTGCTTAATGACTTTTCCACTGCTCACCGCCCCTATTTCATCCCAAAATGACTTATGCATTCTTTATGCTTGAAAAGTCAGCAATGATGGCAGAAGTTCCACAGGTGCCATTTAAAAAATCCATGCCTCCCAGTGTCCTACACACATGACATTTATGATTTACCTGAGCAGATTCGAAACCCAGCTGCCTGGGTCCAATGTTAACAATGAGTTAATTGTCCACCTCAGCAGGGAGAGCCCTAGGGCACATATGCCATATGTTGATTTTAAGGCACCATATAAATCAGCCACAAAGATGTTACATGTACTCATTTTACAGCAACATATAGGCTGAATATGTGACATGTTATGATGTGATTCACATGCCTGGGACTCAGTGCAACCTCAGCAGTAACACCCTTGGGGTATAAGCAATGTTAGGACCAGTCCCAGAACCTGTACGTTCTGCCATGCACGCCTGGCATGGCACGATGTGTGGTTTTTGGAACGGGGCCTAAAACTCCTCAGACTCTAATCATGCAATTATATTAATGTCTGCCAGGGGCTGGACCACCTATAATGAAGACTTGCAAAGTCTTCAGACTTATAGTCTGAATGCCAATAACTACTCAAAAATAATTGGCTGCAATAATTTTTCTGAAATAAAAATATGTTTTATTGCCATGTTAGGAAAATTAATTGAAAAAAAATTAAGCTATTTTCATCAGATCTGGATATTATATAGAATAAGCTATCTTTATCACAAGAGCTTCATTTTCTCATGGACACTTTAAGATTTGCTTTAGGCACAGGATTAAACAGTTTATGAATGCAAAGCCTAAAGACTTTATTCATTTTTATGGTTTCCCTATTTTTCTATTCAGTGAGAAAGTGTACATGAATAGTATACAAACAAATGCTTATTTTTAATCTGACGTGACATCCATCTGTTACCCACTCTGTAGAGGAGGATACAACACATGTCTGTGAAACTGATGTACCAGCGAGCAGAAAGCAGCCTTAGTATAACTGACATTTTAAAATCTTTATCTCTCCCTACTGAAATCTCAGTGAACTTCTGCTTACAGTATTCTAGTGAAAATCAGTTTTCAAATACACATGTACTACCAGTCTTTGCAATGTGGAGTCTTAAAAGATAGTCTTGCCCCAAAGGACATATTTTTTCCTTGTGTCTGCATGTGTAGAACAGCTGGAGTATCTAGCACCAGGGGCCCCTATCCCTGACTGGGGTCCTCTTGGAGTTTTTTATTGGAAATAAATAATAATTAGACAGGATATATGCTGACTAAAAGAAGAAGTGTCCCAAACCTTCAAATAATCTCCAATCAAAACAAAGTGGAGGCTTTTTATAAACTTAAAAAATGTTTTGTTAAAGTTCATTTATAGGATTGTTTCCTCTCCTGTTTGTTTTCTTTAATTCGCCTTTCATTCTGTACTTCCTTTCTTCAGCTGGGTTTGGAAGTTAAACTAATATAAAAGGGTAAAATGGCAGTGTCACTGACCTGCCTGATGCAAGAAAGCACTGGAAATTGAAATAAAGTAATGAGGATCCCAGACTGGCTTTCAGCGCAAAGAAGTTTATGTACGTTCTGCTAAGCTTCAGAACTTGTTTGTGCTTGTCTGAACCAAATATTTTGGAAATACTTTGAGGACCATTTCAGACAGTATATGTGGCTCAGCTGGAACCATGACAAAAGTAGGGTAAAGTGACTTTCATCTGAAAGTTATTAAAAGAAATTTCCCAACTTCTTCTTACAAGTATAATTTCCTTAGAAGCAATGAGAATATGTAATATTTCAAGATCAGGAATGAAGACACAGCTGCCTCTTGGTAATAAAACTGTGCATACCATGCATCACATACACTCCATGGACCAAGCCTCTACTTTTAATCATACTTTATGGTTGCAAGAAATGCAATAAATATCCTCATTAAGTATGTTCAGTGACTAAGGATGTTTCATATCAAAAAGAAAAAGGGTTGCATTAATGAATGTCTTTTCTGGCTATTTTAACTGAATCACTGAGAAGTGAGTCCCTAAGCACTTTTACAGAGCACTTATTCAGCTGCATATGGGCTTAACTGAGCAAAAAAGGAGAATATCACTGCCACCAATAAACGAATTCTCCACGTTTTAAAAGGAAAAAAAATGAATATACATTAATTCCTCACTATGAAACAACGCACACCATGATTTTGCCAGGTTTCAGCATAACATTTATTTTATTACAGCCACAATATCTCCACAGAGTAGTCTTAGATGTGCTAGCAAGCCAAGAATACTTACTGCTGCAGCTACAGTGGTCTGGTCAAGGCCAGACTCAAACATGTAAGCCATATTTCATCTTACAATCACTGTATTTATTGGTATTTTGAATAAGTATTTACCACCCAAAGTCAGCTAATATAAAAGCACACAATAACACACACAAGCCCATTTCAGTAAGACAGTTGGCTTATTGGCCAAATCCTGCAAACTGCTGAGTGCCTCTGGCAGGGTGCTGGGCACTCTTAGGTCCCATTAAGTGCTAGTAACAGAACTGGGTTCTGCACTTGTAAATCCAATGAACAGCAACAAAACCTTTAAATCAATCAATAAGTCTACTGATATCATCACACTTTAGTTATCAGTGACCTTCATAAGGTCCTGACTACCACAGAATCTTGCTCTCATTGTAGTTCTTAAAGCTTCAGCATAGACTTTGAGCTTTAATAACTGCTTTATGATAAATGGCTGCTGTGACAGCAACACTGCTCTACTTTATGGCCACCAGCATTCTCATACACTAACCTAAAAAAGTAAATTTTTTAAAGGTTTGCTTTTGATTCATGGTAAACTGTGCACTTATGGCATATTTCAGCAAGCAAAGGAAAATCTATCCAGGGCTCAGCTTCCTCTGATCCCCTTACCATTCTCCCAGATTCTCTGTGGACTCTGTTCAGTGCAGGACTTTCCAATAAAATATAGTAAAAAAGAGGCCTGTTCATGTCAGAATGTACCAATCTATGTGCCATTCACGATTTAGAGGCAATAACAGACTATTTCTAATGTATATCCTGAAACTATCTGCCAGCTGATAGAAAGTTACATACTGTGCCAATAACAGTCAGAATGAGAAGGGGGGAAATAATATTCATAAATATTGCAGCCATCTGGGGAAAAATAAAGCAAGTGTCTGAAATGTTTTCTCTTTCTGAATATTCTGAAGCATTTTTTATCTTTGCCAGCATGCGCTGTAATGTAAGGTTGAGAAGAAAAGCTCACTGAGAAATCCTGACATGTCACGAGGAAACAGAAGCTATGAAGCCTAGTTAAGTGATGAGTTCATTTGCCTAGTTAGTTAGCGGCACTGTCAAAATATAGAAGATGCTACGGTTATCTTTAGAGCTGAAATGCTTCCCAGGCAATGTGGCTAGGGACAGAAATGACACATAAACCAGTGTAAGTCATCAGAAACTGGTTCAAATCTGTAACACAACAGGGCTAGGGACAGACATTACACATAAACTGGTTTAAGCGATTAGAAACTGGCTTAAACCTGTAGCAGAACACACATTCAATGCAAATAAATATGTTTGAAAATGGCTAAAACCAATTTGAGATAAACCTGGTTGAATGTAGTAGCAGACTTAACTGATCTGGCTCAAACTGGTGGGTGATCTGCAGATAGAGGGTAACTTAGAGGATAGTGACCACTAATTGTTAGAATTCACTATCCGGCAAAAGGTGGGAAAGATAACCAGTAGGGCAGAAGTGTTAGACTTCAGAAAGGCTAACTTCGATGAGCTCAGGAGATTAGTAAGCAAGACACTAAAGGTCATGAGCATTGGTGAGATGGGAGTCCAGGAAGGGTGGGCATTCCTCAAGGGAATGGTCCTTCAGGCACAAAAGGGGACTACTCTAGTGTACATAAAGGAAGGCAAAAGAACCAAGAAATCCTCTTGGCTGAACCAGTAAAATCCAAGAAAACCTAGGAGGCAAAAGAGAGTCATGCAGACTGTGGAAGCAGGGGGTAGCCACCAAGGAGTATACCTGCTTAGCTCACACTTGAAGGGAATCAGTTAGGAAGGCCAAAGCAGAATTGGAACTCAGGCTGGCAACAAAAATTAAAGACAACAAAAAGGTCTTCTTTAGGTACATAGGGAGCAAAAAGAAGGTGCATGGCAACATAGGACCCCTACAGGACAGACTAGGGCAACTGGTAACAGATAGGAGGGACAAAGCTGAGCTCCTAAACAAGTTATATGCATCTATATACATGAACATGGATAAAGACATATCTCCTGAAGGGGCTATAGACAGGTACAAGAGGGACTCCAACCCACCAACAGTTAATGCTGACCTAGTGAAGGGGCATTTGGAGGGGCTGGATATGTTTAAGTCAGCAGGCTCAAGGGTGCAGAAGGAATTGGCCAGTGTCATAGCAGAGCCACTGGCACAGCTGTTTGAGCACTCATGGTGCTCAGGACAGGCCCCAGAGGACTGGAAAAGGGCCAATGTGGCCCCTATTTTCAAGAAGGGGAAAAAGGATGATCCAGATAACTATAGACTGGTTATCCTTGGGAAAACCTTTGAAAAAAATTATTAAGGGTCATATTTGTGAGGGTCCAGTAGGAAAAACAATGCTGAAAGGCAACCAGCATGGCTTCATAGCAGGTAGATCCTGCCTGACTAACCTTATTTCTTTTTATGACCAGGTCACAAAATGCTTGGATGCAGGAGCTGAGGTAGATGTCATCTACCTCGATTTAAAAAAAGCCTTTGATACAGTTTCACATCCCATTCTTATAAATAAATTATATGGTTGTGACAGATTACTACATAGTCAGGTGGGTGGAGAATTGGCTTATGGATTGCACAAAGAGGGTGATGGTGGACAGGTCATTTTTGACCTGGAAAAATGTGGGCAGTAGAGTTCCCCAGGGTTTGGTCCCTGGACCAGTGCTGTTCAATAGGGCTGTGCGAAGCTTCTGGTGCCAATTCTATTTGGAGGAGATTCGGCCTGATTCAGCAGCCAAATCTTCAAATCTGAATCAAATCAGGAGACCAATAAAAAGGTCCAAATCAATTTGATGATTTCTGAATCAATTCAGAAAAGATTCGGATATTTGGGCAGTCCCCACATGCCACCGCAGGGAGTTGGACCCGGGCTCCATGCCAGTAAGTAGAGGGAGGGGACCATGGGGGGACCCACACCAAGCCCCATCCCCTTATTACTCCACCAGCCCCCCTGAATGGCACCCGACCCCCGCCCGCTCTCCCAGCCCCATCAATGTCTGCCTCGCCCGACCCCAGCATACTGGTTCATTAAAAAAAAAAAGAAGCCCCATACTCACCGGCTGCTGCTGCAGCCACCGGGGCTTCTGGGGGCTTGTGGAAGAGCCCCCCACACAGCATGGGACAGTGGGGGGCTGTAGCAATCACCCCCTGTCTGGCAGCACCCAGTGAGCCCAGCACTTTTAAGTGCCAGGATGCTGGGGCCAGGCAGGGTAGCCATTGATGGGGCTGGGAGAGCTGTTGAGGAATGGGGGCTCATGACAGAGACCTCTCCCATGCAGCACGGGGCAATGGGAATCTCCCCCTCCCCCCCTGCCTGGCAGGAGCCAGTGAGTGAAGGGCTTTTCTTTTTAAAAGAGCCATGACACTAGGGCTGGGCGGAGCAGCCATTGATGGGGCTGAGAAAGTGGGTGGGGGATAGGGCCTGTTTGATTCGGAGATTCGGCCAATTCGGCAGTGGCCGAATCTCTGAATCAGAGTCATCCGAATCAATTCAGACAGAGATTCAAATCACTGAATCAAATCACTGTTACTCAAGTCGACTGAATCTGACTCCAAAGGAAACATTAGCCACCCTGCATAGCCCTACTGTTCAATATCTTCATCAGTGACTTGGATGAGGGCAAGGAAAGCACTCTGTCCAAATTTGAGGACGACACCAAATTATGGGGCAAAGTAAACATGCTGGAGGGCAGGAAGCGGATTCAGGTGGATTTGGACAGGTTGGGAATGTGGGCAGAACAGAATAGGATGCAGTTGAACAAGTGTAAGTGCAAAATGCTGCATCTAGGAAGAAAGAATCACCAGCATACCTAAAGGCTGGGAGGTTTCTTTCCAAGCAGCACAGCAGCAGAAAGGGATCTCAGAGTCATAGTTAACTCCAAAATGAACATGAGTCATCAATGAGATGAAGTGATAAGTAAAGCCAACTGCACTCTTTCATGCATTAGAAGGTGCATCACAAGCCAGTCTAAGGATGTGATACTTCTCCTTTATGCAGCATTGGTAAGACTACAGCTGGGGTACTGTGTCCAGTTCTGGGCACCACACTTCAAGAGGGATGTGGATAACCTTAAGAAGTTCCAGAGGAGGGCTACTCATATGGTTATGGGCCTACGAGTAAGATCCTATGAGGAGAGATTGAAGGACCTGAATCTCTTCACCCTCCGCAAAAGAAGGTTGTGAGGGGATCTTGTAACTGCCTACAAATTCATCGGAGTGGAGGGGGGCAGCAAGGAATAGGGGATACTCTGTCTACCAGGGCACCCCTTGCAGTTACTAGGAACAACAGCCATAAACTGATGAAGAGCAGATTTAGATTAGACATTAGAAAAAATTTCTTTATGGGAAGGGTTACCCCAAATCTGGAATGGCCTTCTAAGGGAGGTGGTGCTCTCCCCTACCTTGAAGGTCTTTAAGAGGAGACTAGACAAGTACCTAGCTCAGGTCATCTGACCCCAGCGCTCTTTCCTGCCCAGGGCAGGGGGTCAGACTTGATGACCTACTGAGGTCCCTTCCAACCCTAAAAATCTGAGAAATCTATGAAACCAGTTTATGCAATGTCTGTCCCAGACTCCTTGCTGGTTTAAGTTAAATCAGAGACCCCCAGAATCCCAGCATGCTCTCTGGGCTGGGCTCCACTCCAGAGAGCTGGGCCGACCCCTCCTCTCTGCTCCAGCAGGGAAGGGTGAGAGCCTTGGAGGGTGTCTCTCTTCCCTGTCCCCTTTAGCAGTGGCTGGCAGGCATGCTGTAGTGCCCCCTGGCTTCTGGCTTCAGCCACTGCAGGAAAGTGCCTGCATTTGCTGATTTAACAAAGAATGTCTGCCCAGTTATTAGTAAGTTTAAGCTGCGCAGCTTACATTAACCTGCAAAGAGTGAATCAATTCAGGCTCAGGCTTTTTGAATGTCTGTCTCTAGCCCAGAAGGTCAGTGTATATAAATCAATTTCAAAATGGCTCTAGAACCCTGTGGCTTCTGGCCTGAACCACTGCAGGCATGTGGCTGCCCTTCTGGAATCAAAATTGAATGCCTGTTCACTTGCTGATCAGTTCAATTGATGCAGTGCAGACTAACCTGCAAAGACTGAATCAATTTAGCCTCGGGCTTTTCGACCATCTCTACTTAGCCCTTATGTTACAGTTGAAACATTTTGCTACTCATCTATAACTATCCATCTGTGTTTGGGTTATTGGCTATCTAAGAGAGGCCCTCTTGTCTTATGCAAAACAAAACAAAATCTAAATTAAATGTTTTATTAACAATACATTATTTGCTTCTGTAAAAGTTTAAAGGCAAGAGATTAATAGCAGAATCCTTTACTCCTGATCTCATATCCTAGCTAAAATGGAGGAACTTGACTTTCAGGTCATGATGAAATAAAGTTTTTATTAGAGTGATATAAAATGGGAAAATAATTAGTTTTGTCCTGTGGCAGGAGTATATTGGGTTGATCTCTGTCATCAGAGGGCATGCATTATTTTAGATTTTGTTCACAAACATTCTCTCTTTCAAAATAAGCAAAAAAAAGCAAAGGTAAAGACAGATTACGGTTTAAGAGATATGCTTAAAACTGTACACAGGTAATGCTTAAAATGATGACTATATTGTCAAAACACAGCAGTCCTGTTTGTTCTAACACTTTTGATAGCTAGATTTCTGTGGCATATTTGCTACAAGAAGTCGACAGCAGATTTCCTTTAAGCTACTAGAAACAATTAACACAATTATAAACTCCAGTAGTTAAGAGTCCTTGAAACACAGAGCAAAGTACAATTTGTCTCATGATATTGATTGCTGCTTTATAAGCGTCCCTTAACATTAGCAAATTACCTGCCTAAAGTAGTAAAAGGAGAATCTCTGAAGGTTCAGAATTCAGATTCAATTCTGGTAAGAACCAAAAGTTCAGCTGCTTAGATGACCCTCTTACATGTGGGAAATCTGGCTTAAAATTTCATAACAAGAAGTCTGATAATCTTCTACACACAGAATAAAGTCCCACAGGTGCCTCAAATTCAGTTTCAGCATGGCTAAAAATTAAATGTCTAGCTCCAGGAAGCACTTAAAGAAACATGCGCTTGTACACATGATGATATTACCATGTACACATGATGAAAATTTCCATTTGTGTGGCTTAATGCCATCATACTTTACATGTATGTGAGTTTGGCAGGTTTTAAAGGAGTTTGCATAGTCACAAACTAAACACTACCACTTGGAATGTTGTAGCCATTAATCTGTCAACTCATGTCCCTGGTCACAGAAGAGATAGGCAGGCTCACCTGAAAAAAAGGACCGGGACCTTTGCCACTTCTGCCTTTAGTAGGTGCCTGCAGCTGGGGCCACCCATGAATGGGCTAGCTTGCCGCTGGGGCAGCGCGGGAAGGCAGCAGGCGGGTGTCTGAGTGTTCTGGCACCTGAAGAAGGTGACAGGGAGGTTGCGCAGGGCACTGGAAACCCAGGCAGGCTCAGGAAAGGGTTGGATCAGGTGCCTCTGATCTGGGACAGCACCCAGCCTGTTAGCAGACCACCTGCCTGGCCCCAGGGGGTACCAAAATTTCAGAGGGAAGGATCAAGGGTCCCTGTAGCTCAAGGACCACTCAGCCCACCAGCAGCTTGCCCTCCAGCCACAGGAAAGGCAGGCAGGCTGTGCCAGGGGAAAAAAAAAAAGATCAGGCCCCTCGCTGCTTCTTTCTTCAGCAGTTGCCTGAGGTCACCAGGACCATTACATGTATACAGTGACAAAAAAATAAGAATCAGGCCCCACCGCTTCAATTAAAAGCTCACTGTTTTAATTTAGGGGACAAGAACACAACCCTGAAGGACTAAACCTCTGTCATGTATACAAGCGCCCAACAAAATTACGCATCTAAGCTCTTTATACATTCAGTGGAGAGACTAGGAGAGTTGGGGATGTATTCTGTGGCATCTCTAAACCAATGATGGCAGATGCCAGGAGGGTACAACAGGGGTATATATCACTCTAGATATACTCTGTTCATATGCCTTTACTTTAAAATCATCCACTTTTAGAGAGAGGACTCTAGATGGACTTTCAGTTTAACCCAGTATGGCACTTCTTGGCTAGGGACAGAAATTACAGATAAACTGGAATAACTGTTTGGAAACTGGTTCAAATCTGTAACACAACAGAAGTTCAGTGCACATAAACTGCTTTTAAAATGGCTGAAATTGGTTTAAAATAAACCTAGATGGAAGTAGTGTCATTCTTCACTGATTTAGGTTAAATCATTTATTGAACTTTTATCCCAGATCCGTATGTTCTTATTTCAGGCACATAGCAAAGGATAACTGAGAGAACTGAACAGGGAACTAGCGAGAGGAAACCAGCAGGAAAGACTACATACAAGAAAGTGTCTGAATTCCATCTCTTTGTGAAGCTTCACAGGTGATGCTTCTTTCAGCTAAAGATCCAGACCATAGAGTGAGTTGTGGCAATAGTGCGTATCTTTATATAACAGTCTAATGGTTAGATCCCTCACCCTAAAAGCATGGGACCTGGGTTATTGGCCTTGCCACAAAAAATATTAAAACCCACATCTCATGCATGTCAGAAAAGTGGTCTAGCTACCAAACTAGAAATTACTCTGGATGGGGGTGGAGGGGCCTTTATACTTCCCATTGAAACTGGATCACTGGGAAAAAAAATAACATGAAAGAGTCAGAAGGCCAGATGTGGAAGAAGAAAGCCAAAAAGGCAGTCATTTATTGGGAACAGAAGGAAACACAATTTGGATTTGAATTAATCCCAGTTTAGTTTCTTTCTTGTTGTGGAGAAGGGGAGTGAAGGTGCTGGGTTCCATCTTTTATGTAACTTCATCTAAGTTTGTCAAATATATTTTAAGATATGCCAAGATAGGTGGCATTTTCTTTTTTATTATTGGTTCTTGTGACAGGACACTTGGGGTGCCTGCTACTTTAGAAGGCCAGGCAGTCTGCTGAGTCACAGGCAGGTGAGGTCAAGCCTAATTAGAGAGTCAGCTGACCCAGAGGCTGGCAGGTGAAGCTAAGCCTGATCAAGGGGATCATCTGATTGCAAGGGAGACCCCTAATTGGAGGAAGGCTGGGCTTAGATAGGGTATAAGTCAGAGCCTGAGAGCAGGGCTGGCAGTAACACCTTGGGAGTTGGTGAAGTAACATCACCCAGCAAGAAGGCAGTAGCTCCTGAATTCCAGCAAGAAGAGTAACATCTGAAAACATCTGGAGATTTGGATAGGAACTAAAGGGATGGAGAAGGTTCCTGGGAACCCAGTATGGGGTCCACAGTCCTGAGAAGGGGGCTGAGTGCCTGGGCCTGTTGAGAGGCCAGATAAGCCCTGAGAAGAAGGCTGTGTGTGCAGGAGCTGAGTGCAAGGCTAGGCCGGCCTGGAAAGTGAGGGGCTCAGTACACAAGGGCCTAGTGAGGAACCAAAAAAGCCCTGGAAGAGGGACTGAAAGTTAGTGGGCCTATTGAGGAGCTAGGCGAGCCCTGAGAGGTGTGAGACACCTAGGGAAGGGCGTGGGTGAACCCAGTCAGTATGGCAGAGCACCCACTGAGGGGCCCGAACAAGCCCAGAGAAGGAAAGGGGGCATCAGTAAGGAAGATTTATTGGGAGCTCTGGGTAGCCCAGAGAGAGAGGGAATGATCTATGGAGGGGCTGAAAAGGGCAGACCCACAGAGAGGAGAGGACTGGTTGCTTGAGGAGTGACCCTGGGAATCTCGACAGGTTAATGCTGGGGCCAGGGCCCAGGAAAGGCCAAAGGTTGAAATAGCCTACCATGAGAGACTGCCAGAGCCCAAAGTCTGGAGTCGCAACTGGCCTGGAGAACGGGCCAAGAAGCCAAAGGTGTGAGGGAGCCACAGCCAAGAAGGAGTCAAGCAGTGGGCACCCAGATGCCAAAGCCTAGTATTACGCTGTCTGAGGAAGGGGAATCAAGGACAGGGGTCCAAGAGTGAGTTGGGGCAGAGATGGATGATTCAGAGTGGAGATGGAGCCAGGGCCAGGGACCTGGTGGTTAGCAGCTCAGGAGAGGTATAGGATGACTACGGGAAGCCCAGCAAGGGACAAATAAGATCAAACAGGCTGGGAGACCAGTCCTGGGTATGATCTAAAACTGCACCCTACTGAAGCTGGTTGGTGTGGTGGGGCTGCCTGTGGTGGGACAGCCTCCATGTAATGCCATGCATGCATCACTCCAAGGAAAGGGGTGGATGGGAAGCCTCAGCTCCCACTGCCTTGTGGGTAACCCAGTGGGGGGGGGAGACGAGAAGGCTAGGGGAGCAGACCCTGACAGAAAAGCACTTGGCAAGGAAGACCATGTGGACTGCATGGGTCCAGGGGCCCATGGAGGGGCCAGGCAAGAAGAAGACTGCATGGGTCCACGGGCTCAGGGAGGGGGGTCTGTGAATCACAGTGAGGCCCAGCAAGAGGGGCCTGTGGATCATATTGAGACCCAGCAAGCATAATAAGACCAGAGGAGTCCAGCAGCCCAGCAAGGGACTGGGAATAGAGTGTAGGGGCAGATGGATCTAAGGGCCTGAAGAGTATCTGGGAAAGTGGAAAGCTGGCTCCCTGCCACCTAGCCCTGCACTGAAGAACCCTTCTGACCCAGCCAAACCGTCTGCAGCACACTGAGCCAGGTTAAAGCTGGCCTGGGTTGGCAGGCTGATCCCAGGGGCCCCTTGCCAGCTGGGTCTACTCTGCCCTAGTTCAATGTGCTGCAGTCCATACATGCAAACAATGTGCCTGGGAGCAATAAACTTGGGTACAAACTGCACTGGAGTTTATTCATTTGCCTTAACAGCATGTGTAGATGCACCCACTGTGGAGCACTATGGGTTGTGATTTCCCACAGCAACTGTTCAGTTAGCCATCTTTTAATTAAAACAAAAAAATAAAAATTAACATTATACCCTATTGTTGTAACATCTCTGTCACTACTGTAGATAAAAACATCACTTCCCTTGAAAGGGAAACTCAGAAATTATTCCATAAAGTATTGGCTTAATCAATCCCAACTGCATGGTTTTGTCAAGGACAGAAAAATTACATAAGGGATTCTATTAAATTAGAGAATCTCTAAACTAAGGCATCAGGGCTAAGTTTTCAGAATCAGCAATAGTGCCACAACTTCTAAGCAGACAGGAAGATTCAGAATTCAAGAAGTGGGTTATTTTTCTTTTAAGAGGTAAACCACTAACATAGGTGCATGTGTAAAAAAAAAATTCTAGTCTCTTCTCACTTAATTTGCAGTTTACAGTTCCTACAGAATATAGCTTTGAATCAAGATGGTAAAGCAAAACGTCTTACCTCATTTTTACTAATTTCAGCAAAAGCTCTTCAAGAAAAACAGCTTTGTGCTTCTAACTATACATCTGATCCAACTGAGTCATGTTCAGCTCCCATCCTTTTGTTCTTGGACAAATACTGTCCTTAGAAAACTAAGCTACCTATTAGTTTTTATTCTGAGTGTCCTAAATTCCTATGAGGCAACAAAAGGATTGGAAGGTACTTGGCAGTTTTGAAAAATCAGATTAATGCTACTAAGATAATTTAATATGGATATAGACACTTCAGTATAAGTATAGGTGGATCTAGAATTTTGAAATGGGAGGTGCAGATGGCGAGATGCATCATCACATATGAAGCAACATATATACTGCTTCAGTTAATTAATATAGGGACTGGGGCTATATTATTCAGTGTAAGATTGAAGCCAACATGAATATAAACTTTATTGGAATGAGTTAAAAACAATCTGCAGGGCTGTGAAATAGGAACTTCATTACCAGGAGCAGGTAACAACCACAGAATTGAAGAATAAAGTATAGTTTGACTGGTAGGACTTCAAGACCATTAAAAAGGGCAGGGTCATTAACACCTGTGGAATAAAGAGTTCAGAAGGAATCAGGTAGATTATAATGAGCCATGAAGTCAAGTGATTTCCTTAGCACTACCTGACTTGAAATGCTGCTGCTACTACCAGGCAGTTAGTTTAAACTTTGAGTAGACTATGAATAAAAGTGCACCCCTCCCTGAGTATAACATCCCTGTTTGAAAAATTTACCTCTGAATTTAACTAGCCACTAATATTAATAGAAGCTGCAGCGACTTTAAAAACCTATTTTTATTTACATATCTAAACTTCAGGCACCATCTGATTTGAAAACACAGCTGTCCATGTCTGAACTATATCTTTAACAAGAATGTGACCTTTCTCAATCTCTGCTGGCTGCAAACTACAAAAGTTATTCTTCACTCCAGGCCTTGTTCTGTAGCATGTGTCAGAGAACTTGAGTACTAATAGCTGAAGGCAATATCTTTTACAAGAGCCACCAGGTACATTAACTCCTGTATAGGTGTCTATAACAGGAAACCCTATTACCAGAAAATAGGCTTTAAGATTAGAACATTCTGGGCACAGCATGCTGGCAGGGCAGGGATTAAAAGCTGAGCCTGGCTGGGTAGTCAGGTGACCAGAAGGGGGTGGGCCAGAACTATAAAAACCCCTGGACTTAGTGGCATTGAGAGGGAATAGCTGAAGAGGGAGGAGGTTGCGTTTAAGAGCTCCATAGAGAGGTTTGGCAGTCTGTCTGGTTGCTATGAGAGGGGAACTCCAGAGGAGTCTCAGAGAGGCAGTGGTAGCCCCACAAAGAGGAGGGTAACAGATGGTGGGAAGCAGAAGCACAGAGCCATGGAAAAATGTAAGCTGGTATGTGGCCTTTTTCAATTTTATTTTGACTTTTTTTGTGGTTAAAGCCCATGGGCTTACTGTTTATGTTTTTTTGGCTGGATAACTGGAGGCTTGTGGACAAGGCTTGAGGGGAGGAGGAGGAGGCCTCATTAGCACCTTGGGTGCAGTCATAAAAGGCTAAGGGGCTGCGCTAGTGAGTGCAGCTGTATAGGGCCACCAACTCAGAGCTGGGTGTAAGACTTCTAAGCTGGGCCCCAGTAGGGGAACCTTGGCTAATAGCCTGAACTAAAAGAAAGGGTAACCTTGGGTAGTAGGAGCTCAGGGACACTGCCCAGCTGTGAACTTGGGGCCTGCTAGCTCTGCATCCAGGGGACAAGCCTCCAGGCCAGAGAGCCTGGGCTCCATACTGGAAGCAAAAGAAGGGCCATGAGTCCCAACAGGATTAGGGAACTAGAGCCTCAGAGTCAAACCTTATCTGGTGGGTTTAGACTGGTAGGCCTACCTAGAGAAAGACAGTGAGGCAAGACCCATGGTGGCTGAGAGCCCCAACATAGAAGCTTCATAGTTTCATAGTTGATGATCTGCTCAGGTCCCTTCTGACCCTACCAAGTCCGACCCCCTGCCATGGCAGGAAAGAGTTCTGGGGTCAAATGACCCCAGCAAGGTGTTTGTTTAGCCTCCTCTTAAGGCCCCCAGGGTAGAAGCCAGCACCACTTCTCTTGGAAGTTGGTTCCAGATCCTAGCCGCCCTGACTGTGAAGTAGCACTTCCTGATATCTAGCCTGAATCTACCCTCTGCCAGCTTGTGACCATTATTCCTAGTCACTCCTGGTAGTACTTGGGGGAACAGGGACTCCCCCAATGCCTGCTGGTCCCCCTTGACTAGTTTATAAATGGCCACTAGATCCCTTCAGCCTTCTCTTGTGGAGGCTGAACAGGTTCAGGTCCCTTAGCCTCTCATCGTAGGGCCTGCCCTGCTGCCCCCTGATCATGGAGAGGGTCCAGAGGAGGGCCACTCGCATGTTGTCCACATCCCTCCTGAAGTGTGGCGCCCAGAACTGGACACAGTACTCTAGTTGCGGCCTGACCAGTGTCGCATAGAAGGGTAGGATCACCTCCTTGGACCAGCTTGAGATGCATCTGTAGATGCATAACAAGGTGTGGTTGGCCTTCCTGACCGTGTCCCCACACTGTTGGCCCATGTTCATTTTGGCATCAATAATGACTC
>NW_017728918.1:104253712-104259257 GCF_001723895.1 Crocodylus porosus | reverse complement strand
AGTGGCCCTCCTCTGGACCCTCTCCATGTTGTCCACATCCCTCTTGAAGTGCGGTGCCCAGAACCAGACACAGTACTCCAGCTGAGGCCTGACCAGTGTCGCATAGAGGGGGAGAATCCCTTCCTTGGATCTGCTTGAGATACATCTGTGGATGCATGACAAGGTACAGTTGGCCTTCCTCACTGCATCCCCACACTGTCGGCCCATGTTCATTTTGGCATCAATAATGACTCCAAGATCCTTTTCTGCCTCTGCACTGATGAGAAGGGAGTTCCCTAGCCTGTAGGTATGCTGCTGGTTCTCCCTCCCCCCCCCCAAGGTGCAGCATCTTGCACTTGTCAGTGTTGAAACCCATCCTGTTCTCATCCACGCACCCCTGTAACTTGTCTAGGTCCAATTGCAGCCTATTCCTCCCTTCAGGCATGCCCACTTCCCCCCACATCTTAGTGTCGTCTGCAAATTTGAACAGGGTGCTTTTTACCCCCTTGTCCAATTCTCTGATGAAGATGTTGAACAGTGCAGGCTCAAGGATTTTGTGACCTGGTCATAGAAGGCCATCAGGTTGGTCTGACAGGACCTGCCTCTAATGAACCCATGTTGGCTGCCCCTAAGCATAATCTCCCCTGCTGGCCCCTTGCACACACCAGGGGATAATTTTCTCAAAAAGCTTACCCAGGATCAAGGTAAGACTAACTGGCCTATAGTTTCCTGGGTCCTCCTCCCTCCCTTTTTTGAAAATGGGAACCACATTGGGCCTTTTCCAGTCCTCTGGCACTATACCAGAGCACCGTGAGTGCTCATACAGCCATGCCAGGGGTCTGCAATGGCCTCAGCTAATTCCCTCAGCACTCTGGTGTGGAGATCGTCAGGACCAGCTGATTTAAATGCATCCAGTCCCTCCAGAAGTTCCCTATGTCTTCACTCACCCTAAGCCTGGGTGCGCTTCCCCTGGGGCCCACAGGGGTCCTGCTGCAGGGGGTGACCTGGTCTCTGCTCAGAAAAAATGGAGGCAAAGAAATTGTTAAATAGGTTAGCTTTGTCATCTGGTGCAATGACCAGATTTCCTAAAGTGTCTTGCAGAGGCCCCACTTTACCCAGTACTTCCTTTTTACCCTCTATGGATTTAAAAAAGGACTTTTTGTTGTCCTTGATCTGGGTAGCTAGTTCCAATTCCATCTCCGCCTTGACCTTCCTGACCGCCCCCTTACAGCCCTGAGCAACCAAGGTATAGTCCTCCCTGGTGATGGCCCCTCCCTTCCATTGGGTGTATGCCTCCTTTTTACCTAGGAGATATTCCCGTATGCTTTTGGTGAGCCATGGGGGCTTTCGTGATCCTCTTGCCCCCTTTGATCTGTGTTGGAACAGGCAGTCTCCTGCTTGTAAGAACATCTAAATAATATTTACATCAAGGCATGGCAGATGAATAAAAGTGGGATATGAAATGAAAGATAGAAGGGAAACATTAAGGGACTTCAAGGGCACCCCTTATAGGCTGCAGATAGCAAATAAGAAAAAAATGCCACTGGGGAGGACAACCTGTTAGTGTCCTACCCATCTGCGAAAAGCATGGACCAGCAATACAGTATTAGGTCATCAGGGAAAACCTTTTAAATACATTCTGTGTATTAGCATTAAAACTTAACTTAGCTGAACAGATTTTTTTACATGTATTCATAGTCATAATTTTGGCCCCAAATGTTCACATTTGTGAACAGCCCTCCTCTCAGATATATTTTTTTAAAGTGTTCAGCTGGAGACTCATAAACAAGTCTACAGAACACAAACCTAGATGCCCAAGCTTTAAAAAAAAAATGCAGAGTGAAGACAAAGCACGGAACCAAAACGATGAAGCATCTTACTACTTGCATGTGGAATCCATAACACAGCTGTGAAAAATTACTTTCAGGAGTGTATCATATCCTATTTCTACTGGTCAGAACTATCCTTGGCATAAGAGCAGTAACCAAAAAAGGATGAGGTTTTTTTTTTGTTTGTTTTTAATATTTATTTCCATGCATCTCTCAATAGCAAACATATTTTTACTTCATTGTGGTTTTGCAAAAATAATAATAAAAAAAAAAGCTTTGATTTTTATCCTGACTTCCTTTCCCTTCACTGGGAAAGGAAAAAGCTCCTCTGAGCAACTTTTTCCACAGACTGCTGCACTCAGTTTTTAGGCTACTAGTATGAGTTTTATTGTGTTCTTTTCATGTTGCTACCCAAATTTCTCGGTTAACTTTGTCACAGTTGCCTAGTTCCAGCTTGTCCTCAGTACATGGCATCTTATACATAAATCGCAGAGGAGCCAAACAAAAACAATTCTCTTCTAAGTGCTGTCTTTGTTAATATAAGGAAGAGCTGAACATCCTTTTTGCTGTTTTGCTCATGAGCAAAACAACTGTTCTTTTCTTTTTCTTTTCTTTTTTTTTTATAAAGAACCAATAGGAATGCAGATCAAAATACTCACTGCAAATTATATTTGGTGAGCATGACATAATAAAATAATGAATTCACCATACGCATCCATGCAACTGCTGTGTGCATTTCATGACTGGGAATGGGCAAACTGCATCAAATGAAAAAACACGTCCTACTCTCACTCTTGTCTACTCCGTTCTTCTCTGTAAATGTACATACATGCCACTGTTCAAAGTATTAGATGCACCATTCAAATAGCAAAGTCCCTTCCTCTGAAAGCTTACATGCTAAAAATCACTAAACCTCAAATACAATTCTGAGCTCTACAAAGATAAGTGTTACTATGATGATCTCCATCTGGAATTGCAGAGCAGGATTTTTCAGGTGGAGGACACAGAAGGTGATCAAGGAATGTAATTCATTACCCTTGCTCATTGTTAAATCCAAAATTGTATCTATTTTTTCAAATTTTAGAAGTTCAAGTGACTCTTTTTTCTTTCTGTGACCAGACTTGGGAGATATGGTCATCAGCCCTTCCAAGTACCAAGACTCTCTCTGAACGCAACAGCTTCCACATTTCTCCTTGTTAATTTTTCAGGACAGTTGCCATACAGCAAGAGGAGGTGGGGAAGGAGGCAAACTTTCTAGCCGGCATATCACAAATTAGTCCTGTAGCCTTCCTGGGTGCCACTCCAATCTCCTTCGTCTGCCCAATCTGCCACTCTGCTTTTTGCTCCCTGCTGATCTCCTGCTCTGCTTTTTACCCTGTGCCCCTTGCCTCATCTCCTACTCTGCTTTCTGCTTCCTGCCCTATCTGTTGATGTCCTGCCTGTCCCCTCCCTGATATGCTGTGTGCCACACATGGAGGCTGCCATAGGCTGGCCACCCCTGCCCTGGAGTGAAACCCTATGAGAATTTACAATGGCAGCAGATCTCTATTAAGGTCCAAATATGTTCCCTTTTCTCTATTCTTTTAACTAACTTTCCTCAGGATGTATCTGTCCCTCAAGGAAATGTCTTGTCTCCCTGCACCTGAATCGCCTGTATAGCTTGGGTGCACAAGCTATGCCTTATTATTAAAGCCAAATCCCTAGTGACAACTAATAACAACAGACACAGGAGAATTATCAATACCTGTTCCAAATGGTGAATTTTTGCAGAGTATAATGCTCAAAACAAATCAAAGGATGACTGTGTCTGACATCCAATTCAGTTTCACAAGGTAGAGCACTGTTACTACTACTGAACTCTAGGTGACCTTAATTTATTAAACCTGTCAACTGAATAGTCCACAAAGAATGGAGTTACACCAATGAAATTTAATGGCATTAGTATTTTGATCTGCGATTGAAGCTAAATAAATTTTAAACTAATTATAGGAAAAGCAATTTAATATACTGATGATAATTAGTTGTATTTATCTGTTATTTATATTTTTGAACATTTTCTAAATACTCTCTAAATATGAATACTACCTCAAAACTTTATTGTGAAGTAAATAAATGATGATGTTGTAATCATTTCAGCAATGGATAAACTTTTAGATTGAAGTTATCAGACTACAAGTTCCCCCAGGAAATCAGTACATCTGAAAGAAGAACTCTGAAGTCCTAATTCCTGGGGTGTGTTTTAACCACAAGACGTTATTCTGGAAAATCTTACCCAGAGTCTCAAATTGATGTCTTTCTAAGTGTAAATGATAATTTTCTGCTGCTTCTAAAACTAAAGATGCATCTCTTCTGCAAATAGCTTATTAGTTATGACTAACTATGGCACGTCATTACTTTATTATGCAGTACAATCAAAACGGAAAAATAATTTGACTGCCCCAAAAGGTCTTGATTTCTTTAATGAAGAAAATAGCAATTATTTTCCTGTTTTTTTCCATAAAATTAGTATTTGCTAAAAGCACTCTATATGCAGTCATAATTATCACTAATAACACACACTAATGCATTTCTGCAATTTATAATCCATTACTTGTAGAAATACAAATAACAAATCTGTTTAACAAAAGAAGTTAAGCATTTTTAACACTTAGCATAAGTATCCATCAGTAAAAACAACACAATTATTAAAATCTCATGTTTGCCAACAAAAATCTTTTAAATGATGCCTCAAAGGTGTCTTTTGACCTTCACCTGTTGATGGAGATGCTTATCTGGTATCCTAGCTTGAGCAAACATTTAAAGTTTTACTGAATACTCTAATAAAACCTACAGTTCAGTATGCATGCACAAATGTTTCTATTACGGAAGTATAATAGATATTTTAAAGCCAAGCATGTTACTGTATATGGTACTGTGCTGCTGAACAATGTATCCCCTATGCTGTGCAAGGTTGGAAATGTGTATAAAGTCCTTCCTCAACTGCAGGGGCTGCTCATTTTGCTGGGGGCAACACTGGCTCTATGGGATTGGATAGGGAATGAAAGGATAGATTATGTTCCTCCTATGCTCCAGCCAGGTTAGCTGAAGCAGCATAGAGAGAGAAAATATCTATCTGATACTGGTTTAAATATACTGTATAAGAATCATAGCGCTTTTTCTGGACTAATTCTTGATTATGTATCAGCACGAGAAAAGAAGACACCATCATGCATACAATATGCCCCCAAATAAGATAGGTGCCTAGTTTTTGTTTTTGTTGTGGGGAGGGGTTGGTGTTTTCTCTATTCTGACTTTCAAAAAAGATCTTTCCTTGAAAATATACTGGTAAGTATAGTATTTTCCCAAGGGAAACACAGGCAACTGCAGCTGGGAGGCAGCAAAATATTTTAGCTGCTCTGTTAACCTCCTAGCTACAGAATATCACAGGTGCTCTTGACTGACGTGAAAATGTCCAACCCCTTTTCCTCCTCTGGCTGAGTTAGGTGGGCAGCCAGTAGCATTTGCCAGCTACAGCAGCATAAGCTTCTGCTGGGGAAAAGAACCAGAAAGTAGAGAGGTCCCTGTGCAGCACATGCAGCATTACTTCTCTTTCTCCTGGCTCTCATGCACCAGAATTTGTGGGTACTATATTTCTTTGTGTAAAATGCATACCCAAATTTCCATCAGCTGGTTTTTTGGGGTGTGAAAAGGTGTACTTCTATGCAAAAAAAAAAAAAAAAAAAAAAAAAAAAAAAAAA
>NW_017728918.1:104224803-104253612 GCF_001723895.1 Crocodylus porosus | reverse complement strand
CCCCCTAAAGCTATGGCACATTTTAATTTAAGTGTAACAAAGCAGGAGTCCCCTCAGTATGCCAGTTGAAATGTTTTGCTGTACCTGAAGAAAACCTTGAAACAAATTTGAACCACCTAATGTATATGTATGTATATGTAACTTTAGCAACAAAAGCACTTGAACTATATAATCCATACATGATCACTATAATGCTGTATACATCCACAAAAAAAAAAAAACTTAAGGAATAGTTTTTCTCTTTGCAAAAAAATGGCTACTGACATTAAAAGAGAAAATAATTTATCTAATTGGAATGTAGATAATGGAATTATTGGAAAAGAGATTTAAATTGAAACTGGTTGAATGAAACTGACATAAAATCCAACAATTAGGCACAGAATACCTTGGAGAGAATGAAGGACTAGGATGCAAATTTAATACACAAGAGGTGCATCTACATGAAACGCTATGTCGTTGGAGTGTCGGCAAACGTGAACCATGACACTGATGCTACTATGCAGTAGCAACAAGCTACTGCACAGTAGTGTCAGAAATGACCTGTGCGCCACCAGGACTGCGCAGTAATGGTGGTTACTGCATAGTCATTTACTCCTTGCTTTAGCTAAAGCAAGTACTAAATAACTGCTGAGTAACAACTGCACAGTTGGGGGCATATGTAGATGCACACAAGAGCTATTTATATTAATTGATCACAGCCATAAAGGAGAAAAAAAAATATTATGGAGGAGGAAGGCTTGTCAAAAGAATATTTTAAATAAAATAACTGAAGGACAAGAGCACTTTCAAAATACGCTGAAGTTAAGGATGACTCCAGGATTACGATGCCAGTAATGGAAGGGGCTCACAGACAAACTGTCTAGATATGCTCTGTTTCAAATAGGAGTAAGGAGCCAGGTCTGTAAATATTTTTCTCAAATTTTCCAACCATTGCAATACCACCAGTGTGAACATTAATGTAAAGCACAAATATTTTTACCGCCAAAGCATTTGGATAGAGGTTTGTTTGTCTCTAGGAGGACAAAACCCCTAAAGAAATTTAGAACCCTGAGAATTGTTTATCTGACAGATGTGATGAACTTCAAGGTTTGAATTATATTCAATAGGGCTAGGAACTCTTAGATCTGAATATATATATATTTTCCGAGGTTTATTTTACCCAGCTTTAATTTATGAAGGGGTTTTTTTTGTTTTGTTTTTTTGGAGGAGTTTTGACTGTTTCTGGAATAATCAGTTATAATCTTCCTTGTGGAGAGGTAACAAAGGAAAATGCAGGCATTCAAGTTCCAGGTGAAAGTCATAAAATAAGGAATCCCACCCAGTACTTAAAATAATTTAAAACAGGACAATGGATTTTCAGCACAACAAGTCCTGAGAAAGTATTCTCTTCACAAGTCCTCTATTTGCTCAAATGAAGGAAAAGAAATATTGCCCTTCCAAACTGGAAAATGAATGGTGTTGCCCCACGCTCTTCCTTATCTTAGTTCATCCTGTACATTGCTTTGATATGTGGGGCAAGCTTAGGCAAGGTAGGAGCTTGAGGGGCCTTGGTGGCAATCTTATATGGGCATGACAAAAAGGAAAAAAGATTAGATAACCCACTAGTCTATGATTCATTTCTAAGGTACACAGTAGAAAATGATAAAAACTTATGAGGAAAAGCTGAAAGAACTAAGGTTATTTAACATGGAGAAAACTAAGGGGAGATTTGATAGCAGTCTTTAAGGGCATTTTTACACATGCATGCGTACAGTTGTATAAGCGGTGAAATGTGCATCAGTACTGAGGAAATGGTGGCAGGGTGCTTTTTGAACTAAAACACATTGGAGCACACCACTACCATTTTCTGCAAGCTGACACACATTTCACCGCTTACACAGCTGCACGTGGCATAATGCAGTTCGCTTCAGCTCGCATGTGAAGCAGACCTGATTAATCCAGTCTGCTCCAGCGCGGCAGCTCTCCGGCGTAGTGCTGGGAAAAAAGTATGTGTATAAATGCCCCAAAAATCTTAAGGGTGATCATGGAGAGAGTGGAAATGGGCTTTTTTCTGTGGCTGTAGGGGCATTGCTAGGAGCAACTGACTGAAGCTGTAGCAGGGGAAATTTTAGGCTGGAGTTTAGGAGGAACTCTCTGACTCTAAGGGTGATCAGACACTGGAACAGGCAACCCAAAAGAAACTGTGGAATCCCCATTCTCAGAACATTTCAAGAGCTCGTTAGACGGACACTTCTCTGGAATGGTTTAGTGAGGGATGATCCTCCCTTGAGCAGGAAGCTGAACCACAGGACCTTATAAGGTCTCTTCCAGCTCTACTTTCCTGTGATCTATAAACTTGAATAAAATGATAAACTTATGTGGTACCTAACAGTTATTCTGTGTTTGCGTTGGCACAATTTAAATAAAACCATTCTTCTTCCAGCCCCCAAAATCCTTTTGCTTGCAGACCTGGCATAAACCAGCCTATTTATGAGCATCAAATAACTGTATTCTAGAAAACAGTAGCTGTCAACTGAAGAAAGACAGAAATTAATGGCACAAGATGCAACAAGAAACTTGAGACTAGTTTTGCCAAGCCTATGCAAATGCAACAGGCCTTGTTAGCTCTTCAAGTTGCCCAAGTTTAGTTTAAAAACCAACTGACGCAGCTTGCAGAGTTTTCAGTAATGAGAGACAACTTGTTTAAGGGCCCTGTTAGCCAAAAAAACCACCCCCAACCCTGCAAGTACAACTATCTTTAGCAGAGATTAAGATATTTTACTTCTATATTATTGTAGCCATTAAAGTGTAGTATTTTAAACCCATGCTTTGATTCCTATTAACTTTCACCCCTTAAGACCACTTTTAACTGGATTTAACTCTATGGAACTAAACCAGGAGCTGTGACAAACACCAAATATTTCATATTTAGAAATATTAATATATGCCTTAAAATAAATACCTAAATATGTCATTTAAAAACCAGACTTATACATTATATTAAAATGAATAGGTCACAATATGCATTGTCCATACAAATATCTCAGTATGTTATGATAAATCTGAGAAAATACTTATGAGCCAAAAACACCACCAAGAAGAAAAGAAAGAAAGAACAAGAGAGGTGAGCAAATATAAGAAAAATAGATTTTGCAGAAAAAAGAAAAATTATACCTGTTTGAGATCCAATGTAATGGTCACATAATGATATTCTATCCCATTCTGGATACTAGGGCTCTGCCACCAAGTGTTCTTGCCATCAATTGCATTAGATACTGGATGCCGTTCTATTGGATTGGTAGAAATACATTTTAAACATTTTTATAATGGTAACCAATTGAGTGGCTTAGTTGTAGCATTTAGTTAACACAGCATTCATGTATATGGTTGAATATGCCCACTGGGTGAAATTCATTCTAACTGTCTGTTAAGACCCTATGAATTATCCTAATCATCCTAGGTTATAATATTTAAGAGGTCTTGTCTTGGCTTGTATGCATGGTTTGCATTGTAGTAATCATCACCTAGTAACAGCAAAGAATATTTTTCTTGCCAAATCTTTGCGATCCTATTTTGGAGAGTTATAGAGCTACAGTTTTAAAGAATATTAAAGATCTGATTCCACATCAATAGAAATTATGACTTTAACTGAGCAAGACAACATCTCTAGGGGAAAAATACGCAGAAGTTCATTCAAACATCATCTGTATCCAACTTCTATTTCTAATATAGAAAGAATGTATTCTTCTGAAGGTATTATACATCCAAAAAATACTACCTGTTTACTGAGACAGACTTCCTAAAAATGCATTTTAATCTCTCTCTCTCTCACCCCCCCCCCCGAGTTATTAATTAATCTTAGATGTTGGGGAAGAGGAGGCTGGGATTAATCATAAATTGAAGAATATGTTGGCCTTTTATCCATTTTTTCAATCAACTACCCAGATTGATAGTCTTTCTTTCTGTAGTGGGGTTTTTTTTTTTTTTATCATGTTGGCAGTCTGTGGAGGACAGGAATTCTGCCTCATTAATGAAAGCCAGAATGTCTGAACATATTTAAAGATACAATTAAAGTGCTTTGTGGGAGTGAAGGAAAGCGTCAGTCTTAAAACTGAAAATGCCAGAAATTTATTTAAATATCAAATGATTCAGTGGCATTAGTGGGCATCAACATTTGTATATTACATTACTAGTGGTGGAAATGGTGATATTATTAGCATTAGCTCTATAATTTTAAACAAAACACAGAGAAAACCTTGTGCTCTAGACATTGTCAGACCTAACAGCTCTGATCATCTTTACAGCTCATGGCTTTAAAAGTGCGCTAGCAAAAATGATGTGTAAATCAAACTCAAGTTTCCTAGGTGATTCTGATAGAAGTTGTCTAATTGGAAATTTTGATATCAGTCTCCTCAGGTCAAATGTGTATTAAGGTTAGTCATGAAAAGAAAGGTTGCAAGGTGAATCAACAATTAACTGCAATCCCTATTATGAAAGTTTAATCATAATTAATTGAAAAACACTGATTAATTGCTGGCATGCATTCCATATTTAAAAAGGAAGAGAAATAATATAACATTTGTAAAAGGGATAGAACTGCAAATCTAATCCAAGGACCAACCTCACTGATTGATGACAAGGGGGATAGCTTAAAGAGTGGGTCCAAACTGTGCTCTTTAATTTGGGCTCACATGTGATTAACCACGGAGTTTGTATTCATTTCCTTCTGCAGTAATTAAGGGGAGGCATTCCAGACTCATATGTTCCAAGGGGATCATTTAAAGCCTGGTTACATTACATGGTGCTTTTATTAACAAGCTATCTCTGTTTAAATAAGGCACTTCCTAGTGCCAAATGAATGTTTTAAAAACCTTAAAATGTGAAGTGGTTGGCAATGTCAGACCAGGCATTCAAAAGCCAGGCAGATGTAGGTTAACAACAGGGTAAGATAAAAACTGGTTGTGCTTTTCATACAGAAATGGGGAAGCAGTGGCTAGGTGTCTAGTGTAGGACACGGGAAAGAGAAGATCTGAAACCTTTGATATTTGTGTGTGTGTGAATTGTTTGCAAATGGAAGAAGTTGTCTGAATTTCCAGTACATTAGTGGTTTCATATGGAAAGAAAGGATGACACAATCTCTCAAGTTTTTTAAAGTTTTTTCTAATGCTTTTGAAAAACATCGAAAAAACTTCCTGGAGGGTACATGCTGAAGAAGTGGAAACTATTATTTAAATTATGTTACCATTAAAACCAAAATGATGGCTGTGGAGACACCTGAGCTAGTCTTTCAATGAACTAAATCAGATGCCAGGCATGCTGTTTACCACTGCAGCACAGAGCTCTACATGGGCTAATTTAACTTGCTGAAAATCCACTAAGCAGCAAGGTAAAATAGCCTATGTGGAAATCCAAATATTTCAAAGTAGCCAAGCCAATGACCTACATTCTCTCCATTTACTTGCCACTCTTTTGGACATAAAATCCCAGAGCAAGAATGATCTTGGGACCTTGTTACATTGCACTTTATGCTGCTCAGCTGCTGATTAGGGTTAGGGCCTCATTACATCTTACGTAGTGAGCCACACAAATACTTATGGGTGTTAGAGCTAGCTCAAGTTTGGAGCAGTCACATATTCAGGCGAGCAGAGGCCTGGAGGACTGAAAGAGAAGAATCCCACTCTCCCCCATTTCAGACTTTCCCCCCTCCCTCCCAGGGCTCCTCCTGTTCTTCCCTACCCCCTGGGTCCCCTCAGTGGTCTCCTTGCATCTCATTGCTCCTGGGGCATTACTTACTTGTGGCTGCCTGTACTGTCTGTCCCAGGGTAGCAGGCAGGGAAACTGCAGTGCACTTCCCCAGCCACTGCAGCAGCACAGGCAGTCACAACTAAGTGGGGGAAGAGGATGGTGGGCCAGCGAGCAGGGTGCTGGATAGGCCAGGGATAGAGGCAATGGGTAGGATCAGGGTCTGTCAGGGGGTGGAGGTGGGTGGGATGTTTATGCTAGGGTGTCACCTAGAGTGGCTACACCTTAACATAACATGAGCTGGGTAGCATGGATCATAGATAATCTTGCCCTGCACTGGAATGACATAAATTTGAGCATATAATGAGTGCTTAAAACCAGCTTTAGGTGTTAACATGCAGATAGTTCAGGTGTTAAGAGCTCCAGGAGCTGCCCATAATTGCCATGTAACAAGGCCCTTAGTGCTAGCTCCAGTTTGGAGCAGTCCCACCTTAAGGCTAAAGACATTCTCTGTCCCCCATTTGCACAACTGTGACTTGCCACTAAAGGACTGATGAGCAAGGACCTGACCAGGAGCTACAGCTGGGAATTGCCACTACAGGGCTTATGAACCAGGACAGACGTCTATCCCTGCTCTACATGGGGGCTGAGGGGGGGGGGGCGTGGAGGGACATGAAGCTGGGTGGTAAAGAGTTAATGGGATGGGATTAGGTAATGAAATGGAAGGTAGAAAAAATAGGGGTGGGGGAAGAGTGGTGAAGTGAAAAAAGTCAGTCACTGAAGGATGAAATAAAGTAGTAAAAAAAATAATTTAAAAAGAAATAAAGAAGTACATTCAAAGGTATAATGTTTTAGTAAATTGGGATTTGAGACTGGGGTGCAGAGACTGCTGGTCTTGCTTCCCATGGTGGTTGGGAGGTGGGAGCAATGAGGGAAGGCGTTCTGAGGGGAGCTATTGCCCCTGGCCTGGTAAGGAACATCTTCCTCACAGGGACCCAATCCGGTCCCCTATTTTGTCCCATCTTCCCCTCATCCCCGCCCCTAGTTCCTGTCTGCCCTGTGACCTAGCTAGCTGGTGTGTGCTCTGAAGTCTGTTTGCACAGGATTGCACCCCTGGGGGTGGGAAGGTCTTGCTCCCAAGGGCAGAAGGGGGAATTGGCTCAGTGCCATAACTGCCCCACCAGGCAGTAGAGTTCAGGGTGTGGAACATTATCCACATAGAACAGGAGGGTGGCGGAGGAACACTGCATCCTGGGATGCGGGAGGATTGTAACTTGGGTAGCTCATCTGTTGGGAATAGCCATATATTAATAAAATACAAGCTGTGTAATGTGGATCAGACATAAACCTGCCCTGGAGTGTCTCAATTTTAAACTGCCTAAAGTGTCCTTAAAACTAGTTTCAGGTGTTAATGTGTAGATAATCCCAAGGTTAAGAGCCACTTAAAATTAATGTGTAAAAAGTCCCTAAGAAAAAACTAAAAAGAACCCTCCCACAGAAATATTTCTTCAAGACTGTATTTTAACAGAACAAAACCAAGATTGCACACATACGATGAGAAATTTTACTGTCCTGATGACAAATACGACACTGGGGGTTTCTTGCTGGTTGTCCAGGTACATGTTCAACCAGTTTGCAATACATTTCAGGTTCTTTTTCACCACAGGTAGCATTAGTTGTGATGACAGCACTAGTAGCCAAATTCAACACTGCTGGAAATAAGCCTGGAAAAAGAAATAGAAGAGAGAGAACTGAGTAAATTCGGTAGCACAACTAGAAATTTATATGCCACATATTAATTCTTAAGACAATAAAGTGAAAGACCTAATATTCAACAGCTACATATATTATAAAAGAATATGCCACCATTTGGACTCCTTTATATTTTTAAACACGTTTAAGACCTCAAATTAAGGGCTATTATTAAATGAGTCTTCCTAATTATTCTCTTCTAAAACATACAGCACTGCGGCTCATTAAAATGTATTACTTGAAGAACAAGGTGCAAAAGTGTGTAGAAAGAATCAGCCAAGAAGCTATTTCATAATCAGTTCAAACTCTCTAGTGACTGACAGTCTGAACGTTCTTTGAATTGCATATGCAAATGAATCATCTCTTAATTTTTCTCTTTTTCTTCTCCATTATTCCCACACTCCATTTTCAACTCCACAGTAGACTGCTACCCAGCTTGTTTTGCACATGTTCCATAGTTTATATTACATTACATTTTTAACCATATTGCTGTTCAGTGGAGGTTCTTATATAGTGTTCATTGCATTAGCATCTGAGCACCTTTTAGCAGCACATGCCATAAACTAATAATGTCTGTCACATGTGGCTTGTTCTCTCTCTCATTCTCTATCCAAGAAGTGTGTACAATATTATGCCTCTAATTGGGCAATTTTTAGGAGTGATTGCACTACTATATGTATTGCACCCTGCGATCCTCATTCAGTAAAGCATTTTAGCCCATGTTTAACTTTAAGCAATTACTTGAGTGCTTTGCCAGATTGCATGCAATATGATAAACCACACAACAAGCTATAAGAATTATAAGCCATAGGAGGAACAATCATTAAATCAGGCTTATTCCCCCATCTCAGCAACACTGACCAAAGCCTGTGAGCTGTGGAAAAAATGCTTCACTTGAGAAAACTGATGTGTTAGGTTGAGCTTACACATTAGCCTTTCACGCCAGAAATAAATCAGTTTTACATCCTCAAAAATATAATTTGCTCTGGCTTCAAGTTAAACAAAACCAAACAACACACAACCAGGTGTAGCTGGTCTAAACTGAGGATATTCAAATCTCAATTACTGTTGGGGGAGATTTGAAATGTGTCTTCCCCATACCTGCTTTATCTGGTTTAATCAACTAATAGCTAACTATAATGAACATAAATGTAACCAAAAAACAAGGCTTTTGCCAAGACTGGACTCGAAATTGTTGCATATTCATGAAGCTCCCTTGGTGATATAACTCTCCACCTTTTCCTTGGTGTATTGTGCTAGCTGAATTAATACAGCATCATTCAGCAGATTCCTTTTGATCTGCTCACTCTGTTCTCCTTACTGTCCCTGCAATTAACCTGTGTGCCATTTAATTTCTGAGCTTGGTGGTCATGGTACAGTTATCCTCTGACATTAAAAGTTAGCAACTCTCATGTTCACTTTAAAACCATGTTAAACACATTACTTGAGCAAGGCTCCCAATTAGGTACTAACTTGTCCAATTTGTACAGTCAGTCAATCAATAGCTGAGATTTTCATTGAATTTGCAGTTTTCTGCTCCTTTATAGATTACAGCCTACTTTCATTGCATTTTAAAATGTGTATGGTTATATCTGCTGTATTTTTATCAAACCATTTACTGGTATTTATTGCTATCTACATTAAGGTTATGTGGCAAAGAACGTAAGCACTGAATGACCTGTGATTCTCTGTTGAGAGTCTCCAGTTTGACTTATAGCCTTGTTACTGCAGCTTGAGGACAGGTAATGCTAATAGCATAAAAGCCAGAAATCATCACATTTAAGCATGAAGACCAGCATAACAACTAACTTCCTAGAATGGGAGCCTAGTGAAAAGAGGAAAATGTATCATGGGGGAAAAAAATTACAGACCATGGTTTGGGAAAATAAACACAAAACCGGATTGAAAAAGGTAAAACAGCAAAGAAAAAGATCCCAGAAGTCCTGTCTCTCACTTTTTATACATGTTGACACTGTATTTTATTTATATGCACATGCATGTTAATGTGAGCACACATTAAATAATGATCACCAAGGACCAAATTTTGCATTGATACTAATCCATTGATTTCAGTATAACTCAGGACATAATTGGACCCCAAAGTCTTGCATATTATCAGAGTAAACACAGACAGCTATTGTTAGATGTTTCACTGAAGAGACATTGTCAAGGTCCCACTGATTCAAACAGAAAACTTGTCACTTTTGATCCCTGGCTGTTTCATGAAAAAGAAGCTGACAGGAAGAGGGCAGAAGCCACACCAAGTGCACAAAGCTCATTTTAAAATGCAGCCAGCACTCTAGGTTTGTCACTTAGTGAAAGCTGCCTTGCCTTGAAGCTAAGATTTTCTCCCACACTTAATGGACAAACATTCCAAATGCTCTTTTAACACAACCCTCGTTTCCAAAAGGTGCTGCTTAGTTTGTTTCAGTTGACATTTTAGAACACTGAATAATATTTTTAAATGTTTTCTCTCTCTCTCCTCTGGCAAAAAACCTGTTTGCATCAGAAGAGAATCTTGAAAAGAAGCCATTTTGGAACAAAAATGTTGGCCACCATTCCTAGAGCTTGGGTTGCATTTGTGAAATTGTGCATCAATAACCCTGGTTTGCTTTAGCAACATTGAGAAGCAATGAATGAATTTCTTTGAAGGTGCACCATTTGGGATCCACTTTGAATTATGGATATAGAAGCAATTGCCAAACCCAAATGACCAGCGCCCAGAATATATGTACTTCAACTTATTTAATAAACTGTCTGGACAAAATCTGAAGCTGCTTTTAAAACCAGATATGGTTAGACAGCTCTTGGCCCTGGTGTATTTGGGTGAAGGATGGGTTGGAAAAGCCTCCACGGCTCAAGTCCAGATCACTTAAAAATGGATCCATGACTTAGTATTATCACCGCCAATGTTATTAGTCTCTTCAAAAGATAGTGCCATATTCTTTTGGCAAAATAATAGCAAAGCGGTGCTAACATGAAACAGGATCCCCAAAAGGGTGATCCCCAAAAGATTAAGGATAGCTTTATGTGCATTACTTCTTTATCCCTGCAATAGGCATCAAGGTTTGTATCAGACACGTGAGGAAACACCTGCTCCAGTGCCTTTTCATGGGATGAGAGAGCTGCTGCTGAACCACCAAGTACTCTTACCCAGCTGGGTTAGGGACAGAAGTTTCACATAAACCGGTTTAAGTGATCAGAAACTGGTTTATACCTGTAACAGAACAGACATTTAGTGCACATAAACCTGTTTTAAAATGTCTGGAATTGGTTTAAAATAAACCTACTACCTAATTTAGTATCAGACTTAACTGGTTGATGAAACTTCTGTCCCAGATCCCTTCTTGATTCAAGTTAAATCACAGTCCCCCAACATGCTCTGCAGCCCTAGGCTGGGCTGTGCTGTCTGGTCCAAAGAGCAGGGCTGGCCCCTAGCTGGAGCAGTGAGAACTGGCTGACAAAGGGATGGGTTGGGGAGAGGGGAAACCTGGCTAGGGATGCAGCCCAGTCTACAGGGGGAGACTGCCCCTTCCTCCCCCCCCCACCCCACCAGGCAAACCCCAGATGGGATCTGGGGCCATGAAGGGGGATTAAAACCTGCTTCCCTTGCTCAGATTTACTGCTGGCTGCAACTATGCACTATAAATCCCAGAGGCACCTAGAAGCTGGAAGAAGTGATGAGCAACTCTGCAGAGTCCTGCTGCTGAGTTTCTGGACTAAAAATCCCAGAGATCTCAGGGGCAGCATGAAGAAGCAGCAAACACACAGCCCATATTGGACATCCCAGAGAGCCATGCTGTTACGCCCCCCCAGCTTCTGGCCAGAGCCACTGCAGGCATGTGGCTGCATTTCACGAATGTAAGTTTACTTCTGTTTCAATTTAATCTCTGCAGTTTAGACTAACCTGCATGACTGAATCAATTCAGCCTCAGGCTTTTTGACCGTCTGTACTAAGCCCTGGAGAAATAATTCCAGCTGAGTAGCCTCATAAGCCATGGTCCTCTTCACACCTAAGTAAAGCCCAACATTTTTCACCCATGGGCCAGATGAGCAAAGCCAGGTCTGTCCACACACCCAGTGGAGACCCAGTCCAGTCACACACAAACAGCCGGGTGGCAGCCACAGCCATTAGGGAATGGCCCAGTTAGGGCACTGCCAAGCAAAGCTGAGGCGCAATTGGGCTGGGCTCCAGTTCAATCCAGCTGTGTGGAAAAAAGGACTCAGTTCCTCTGCATGGGGCCAGTCTGACTGGGAGTAATCCTAGGACCCAACCCCTCTCACATGGGGCTTGGAAATTTGGAGGCAGGGGAGCACCAGCATAGTTTTCCTGTTTCCAGACCTGTAGTGAAACCCAGAGGTCAGATTTCATGATTCTGCAGGCCAAATCTGGCCTTCAGGCCAGAAGTTGAGCACCCCCAGCGAAGTCCCAAAAAGACTGCATTTTAAGGATCAGCCTGTTCATAAGTGTGTTGCAAGAGGAGAGACTGCCATTTAGACTGACCCGCAGCAACCAGGGTGAATACATTTCTGATACAGGCATACAATTCTAGCAGTTCAGAAGCTGAAAGCATGTAAAAGTTTGCATGGTAGCCAGGACTTTTTAAGCTTTAAATGGAGATGTCAACACAGTTGCGAGCTATGACAGACTGTTTGCACATTCTTTGGTACCTTTCTGAAAGTTTTATATCCCACCTTTACAACAAAGGCAGCTGAAAAGAAAAATCAAAGATATGGAAGGTCACATTTTAGGCATTCATTCAAATAACTTCTCAGAAGGAAAAGCACGAGAGAAACCAGAAGGAAAAGTGAGAGAGACAGCAAGAGCTCCAGATAGGAAAGGAAGGCCTGAGAATCTGCAGGAAAGGGAAGTGCCAGCCATGCCCTCTGGCCAGATTTTTAAAGGTATGTAAGTGCCTCCGTTTCAGTGAGCTGAGTGGAATTTAGACTCTGGCCTTTTCCAATTACAGACCAGTAAGTTTCCAATTCGATACTACTCTATGGACCCAATTCCTCATTGCCTAGCATTTTGTTATAGTCATTTATTCTTGTAAAATGAAAACAAAGTACTACCTAATTAAGAAGACAGGCCTCAAGCCTACTTTATATTGCAGTACCAGTCCCTACAATGAGAACCCAGTGCTGTTGGCTTATCCCTGGGCAATCCATGCCAGGATGCTCAACATGCAAGTGCAGGGTATTTAAACCATGCCTTCTTCTACTTTACTGTTTTTCTTCCCCTCTGCCATTGGCAGAAACCATCCTTACATTCATTTGAATCTGAGTAGCTTGGCAAAATTATGACAATTACATTTGGAGGAAGGAGTGAAATAGAGTTTATGGTTAAGCTACTGGTCTGGGGCTCAGGAGACTTGGGTTAGAATTTCTGGTCTGCAGTGGACTCCTCCTGTGACATTGGGAATTGAGGCACAAAGATATATGGCTAATCTGTGAAACAGGCATAAAGAGTTGGAAACAAGGAAATATTATCTATTGTGGTTTTATTTAGCCTTCAAACCATTACTTGTCACCATGCTCCACGTACATTAAACCCTGAGCTCACTGACTTGCTGCTTTGGGTCCCCAACAAGTTTTCCAAGGCTAGGGACAGACATTATATATGAACTGGTTTAAGTGATCCAAAACTGGTTTACACCTGTAACAGAACAGATGTTCAGTAAATATAATTCAGTTTGAAAATGGCTGAAACTGGTTTGAGATAAACCTGGTTGAATGTAGTATCAGACTTAACTGATTTGGGTCAAACTGCTTATGCAATGTCTGTCCCAGAGCCCTTCCTGGTTTAAATTAAACCACAGTCCCCCAGCATCTCAGATGCTTTGCAGCCCTAGGCTGGGCTGTCTGCTTCAGAGTAGGGTTGCCTCCACCCCTCTGCTCACTAGCTGAAGCTCCAGCAGAGACTGAAGGCACTGCAGGGTCTGCCTGTCTTCCCCCCGCCCTACCCCCCCACTCACCACTCCCTGCCCAAATAGTGATTCCCCACTCCCCTCTCCCACAGCACAGGCCACAGCCAGCATGATGGAATGATGAGAGGTGTCTGTGTATGGCAGACAGGACAAAAGCAGATGGGACTGTGTCCACCTATGGCTTTTTCGAGCTAATCAACAGGTCAGCTGGTAACGTCCCTCCATTCCTTCCTTGGAAAAAGCTGTTTAAGAAGAACTTGAACTAATGTGAGAGGCTTTTGTTTTCTTGATGGGCTGATACATACTGTGTTATAGTTCCCTTGCTGGTCAGGAGCAGCAAGGTGGGGAGAGGAACCCCTCCCTAATCAGAGGTCCTGCTGGGGCCTGGCCACACCCTCTTCCCAGCTCAGCACTACAGTAGGGAAAGGTGGGCTTGTAGTCTGAGTCACTGCAGGTATGTGCCTGCATTTTCTCAGTCCAGAGGGAATGTCTCTACACTAGCAAACTGGTTCAGTCTAGCCAGGTTTGACTAACCTCCAAAAATCGAATCAATTCAGGCTCAGGCTTTTTGAATGCCTATCCCTATCCCAAAAGAATTTTGTAGTAAATGCTAACCTCATTTTCCCTTTTTTCCGTCTCTACCACACTGCAGAAAAGAATATATAGATCTAGATTTCACATATTTTTTCTTCATGCATTTAGTATTTCCCAGTCATCTGGGACTTGCAAATTTCAACTCATTGACAATTAATAGAAAGGATGTCAGTGATATTTGGTCCTGCCCTATTACCTACTTATCTGTGAGAGAGAATTTTTCCGTTTTATGCTGCCACAATGAGACAGCCGGAGGCACATGAGCTGGGGCCTTGCTCAGAAAAGAGAGTATTTGCAGCTGGTGTGAGGCATTCTCTATAAAGACCTCTTTCAGCTGTTGAATTCACTTCCAACCTCATCCAAAATAGACATAGCCATTTGACTTTCAAGAGCACGCTGCAAGGCCCAGTTGACGTCCCAAGTTATGAGAGACTGGAACAACTTTGGAGGCAAGTCAAAGATAATAACTGTGTATTCAGCTGTTGGGTGATTGTTGCATATTACATACAAGGTAGTAGAGATCATGGAAATAGTCACTGGAGCAGCCTATTCATATGGACTATTTTTAAAATGTGTGAAGGAACATCTAAAGCAAAGGGCATACGTTAATTGTATGGAAATGGATATGAATCTAGACCTTTCAAATTTGTCTTCTTGCCACTGTAGAATATGCAATTTAGACACTATAAGGGTTTTTTTCTTTTTTTATAACTAGTAGGCTAAGATGGTTATAAGCACTCAAGACATCCCCCTAGACATATATTTTGGCAAGTGGCACAGGGAGGTTCATTCCATTAGGAAATACTTGATTGTATTATTTATCTTTTCAGGAATTGATCAGGTAGGCATCCTGAAGACAGAAAAGCTCCATTTTGCAAGGGTTTCTGCAAACCTATAGGTATAAGCAGTATATCTTACAAATGTAGGAAAATATATATGAACACTTTTAATTTTTATCATTAATGATTGAAAATTGTTTTAAAGAGAAAGTACTATTGTGGCATTATGTTTCATAATCCTATTGTTAAAGAATTAAAATTGTGCTTTTTTCTCCTTTACAGGAAATTCCAATAAGACAATCTTTCTCTTAGCAAATCACTATTTGGCACCACATTTCTTTCAATGTTTTGTTCAGACATTGTCTCTTCAAAAAAACAAATAACAGTATGCCTAAATGCATCTAACTTTTCAAACCATTCTTCCTAGTCTGTAGACAACTTTGAAACATTTGTGCAATCAAGCAGATCTGTTTGCCACTGAATTTGTTTAAAAAGACAAAGGGGAACATGCCAATATAAGATGTTCTAAGAAGTGTCACTGGGAAACAGAAAAGATACTTATCTGTTGTAGTAGTAAGCTATGCTAGTGTGTGGGAACACAGTGGGTAGAAAAACTGGGACAAAACAAAACGTTGCAGCAAAAATGGTTTCCAGCTGTGCACGGCAGGAAGTAACTTAATGCACTGGATCCACAATGTAGATGAAGAGCTTTATACAACTGGAAAATAAGTCCAATTTGAAGAAATCACTGTCCAGACACAGCAAAACTTGCAGACTGGAAAAAATGACACTAGCCCATTTGTCCAGCAGCAAACAAAATCAGGGAGCACACACTGTATTCTCAGTTCTTGTTTTTTACTCACTTTAAGTAATATCTTCAGCTTCAATTCAAAAAGACATAAAAAAGAAACTCCAGATATAAGATATTAATAGGCAGTCTCGTTTGGTGATAGCAATCCTTACAATTACTAAAAGCACTTGAAAAAAAAAAAATATTGATTGTATGGTAATGCTACCTTGATTTCCATGGCTCCTGACTTCCAGGCTAGGGACAGAAATTACATACAAACCAGTATTCGTGCTTGGAAACCATAGATTCATAGATGCTAGGGTTGGAAGGGACCTCAACAGATCACTGAGTCCGAACCCCGGCCTAGGCAGGAAAGAGAGTGCTGGGGTCACATGACCCCAGCCAAATGCCTATCCAGCCTTCTGTTAAAGACCCGCAAGGTAGGGGACAGCACCATGTCCCTTGGAAGCCCATTCCAAATTTTGGCCACACTTACCATGAACTAGTTCAAATCTGTAACACAACAGAAGTTCAGCACACATGAACTTCTTTCAAAATGGCTGAAACTGGTTTAAGATAAACACAGATGGATGTAGTATCAGACTTAGCTGATTTAGGTTAAATGGGTTTATTGAGCTTCTTTCCCAGATCTCCAGATTCAAGTTAACTCTCAATCCCCCTGCATGCCAGGACCTCCCCTGCAAAACCTGCCTTGCAGGGTGGGCAGGCTAACTTTGGCCCAAACTGTCTGCTCCAGCCAAGCAGGGAAGCATGCTCTAGCTCCTCTTGGCTTCTGGCTTAGGCCACTGCAGGCATGTGGTTGCATTTCAAAAGTGACTATCTGTTCACTTGCTTTTTGGTTCAATCTATGCAGTTTAGACTAACCTGCAAAGACTTAAATCAATTCAGCCTCAGGCTTTTTGACTGTCTGTACTTAGCCCTAAGGACCTTGCAAACTTTACCCAACTTAATCACATAACACTTCAGTTACCCCCATTTTTCATATTAGGAACGAAGTCAAAGAGATACTGGATCACTGCTATTAGATTGGATAGGAAACCTGCTGTGTAGCCAGAACCCTAGATATCCTCTCACACATCCATGACAGCAAATGAGTGTGCAAGACAAAAATCACAAATGTAGATGCTGGATAAGAACCTGACTTTAATGAAGTCAAGAGCAGAAATCTCATTCAGTTAAACACATTCAATTAAGCAGGATTTAATCTAATAAACATTTTATAAAATAAAGAGTAGTAGTCACCTGTTCTGTTCTAAGCAAGGAGCAACAAAAGCAAATATATGACCAGAACCACATGTTAAAGGTTAAAGAATGCCTTAGAGGTTCTTCCCAAATTGCAAACCACCAAAATGTTGGAAGAATATTCCAAACATCAGATGTATAGCTTAGACAGGCCAGTAGACTTGTGACCCTTATTAGGCCGAGTAGCTGGTTGGTTACAAGTCAAAGTCTGATCTATGTAGAAGGAAATTCTGAAGAAATTCCCCATATTCTCTTGGTCTTGTTCTTACCAGATTAGCTTAACAGCTTCCTCATGCTCTGCAATATGCTTGGAAAGACTCCAACCTTTGGACATTTGTTACTTCTGAGTTTCTAGAAGTCCCTTAAATGCTGGATCACTTCATGGTCCTGCCCCCTCCCCCCGACCATGGCCTGCGTGACTCTTATTCAACAGAATAAAATAACTGAAATGATGCAATGAATAAGAAAAAACTCCATGCAAGTGCTCTTTATAAAAGGGATAAAAAGGCCACAAACAGAGCTGGAGCCTATAGCTCCAGTGCTATTCTGGAAACACACACATTTTCCTTTTAGAGCCATTTCATTTTCCACACGAACACCACATTTTGCTTTGTCAAGAGCTACTCCTCGCTTCTGTCTTGACAAAGCTATTGTTGATGCATGGCAAAGCATTGTTATGTGCCTGTCCTCTTAGATGTGGAGAGATATCAGACACCAAGGTTTTATACTTCATTTGTGCTGGCTTGAAGTTATCAAAGCCATCAGCTACCAAGGCACTACATTAAAAAAAAAATCAAAATTACTCACTATGGCCTTGAGCCTCCAAGTCCTTACAGATTGTTCAAAAGGACTTGAATGTTCCTGTGCAAGTCAGAATAAAGGAAACAAGTAAAAACCATGCACTTAAAGTCCTCATCACTGAAGAGAAGCCCCAACTAAATTTGAAAGCACAAGGACAGAGTCCAGATGTAGAATTAACATGCCCAAGAGAACATGATCATATTTGATATCATCATACTTTTGGCTGCATTGTTGGCCTAACTTTTTTAATCAGCCCAGGGGGTAAACTGATGGTCCTGCAACTATATTCCCAGTAATGTCAGGGAAATATCTTAAAGCTGGTGCTGCCATTACAGGGAGTTGAAACGGTCAAACGCAGACAGGCCTCCAGCATGTGCCCCCCTGAACGACCTGCTAGCTGTCAATCACAAGTGACCTACTTAGTGGTGCTGCGCAGGCTCAGTTGCCTCACAGCTCTTACTTTCGCGCAGGCTTAGTCAGAGTTCCTGTGAGGTAATCAGTCCGGAACCTCCTCCCTTAGCGGTTCCCTGATTGGCTGAAGGAAAACTATAAAGGGCCGTGGACCCTCACTGTGTGGGGGCGTTCTTGGAGTTGGTGGGCGGTATAGGAGTTGGAGGTGTCGTTAGTGTGAGGATTGTGAAGGAGAGCTACTCGATCTCCCAGCAGAGGCTGCTCTTAGCAGGGACTGTGGGAGAGCGAGGTGGGGATTAAAAACCCCAGCTCTTCTCATAGCTTTGCGCTGCGATAAACCCCCTTCGATTTCATTTACCTTGTGTTGATACCTTCGGTTATTGAATTGTTTCGACCCGGACTTGGACTTTGATTCTGATCATCCCTTCGGCACTCTGACTTCGACATCGTTCTACTTACCTGGCTTTCAACCGACCTCGGCTTCATCTTCTTCATTCTCTTCGACCACAAGCTGTCCTTTGGACTGGCGTCACACTCTCGACTCTGACATCGTTTCATTTCGTCACGTTACAGTTCTTGTGTTATTTGTTCACCCCTATATAAGCTGTCGACCAGCTCTGGGACTAGCCAGAAGGCAGCTGCCCCTAGCCCTCCGGGGTTAGATAGCAAGGGTCTGCTGGTGAACCTCGTGTGCCGACAGATCCCCTTCGTTGTTGTTTTGTGTTTAAAAACTGTAACTGAAGAAATCACCTGGGCCTCTGCTGCCAAGCATGAGTAAATAAATCATCCTTGTTTCAACTTATACGTGTGTCCCATACAGCTCGTACTCCACCGCCAAGACTCCTGCCTGTTCGTTCCAATTGCCACCACCCAGCCGCACCACCGTGACCAAGACCATGAGCATGGCTCGCCAGCTCCAGTACCTTGACATAATGTAAGAACCATTTCCTGTATTTGCCTAGGTTAGCTCATTATTTTTAACTCTGGTTTTATTTATGCCATGCTTCAAACCTGAACTATGTAAGATGAAGCTAGGTATATGGTAAAAGTTTTTAACGCTTGATCTGAGCCTTCAAAGAGGCCAGACTAAGTCATTATGATTATCCACCCCAACATGGGGTCTGACATCAGGAAAAGTTCCCACACCTTTCACTGACTATGGATAAAGCTGTGGGTTTCGTCCGTCAAGTTTGAAAAATCAAATATGTCATGTTCTATAAAATGAAGACCTCTCATCTATAACTTGCTGTGCTTCAAGACTGCACTGTTTTCTTACACTTCAAATTTTCTTCTTCCTAGAAATTACCTACCCTCTGTTTTATCTATGAGGTCCTCAGGACTTTGATACAAATCATGAATCATTCTGCCCCCATTTGGTGACGAGTAGGCGGTGCACATGGGTGCTGGGATTGGCGGTGCTGCCCCTGTGATTGGCTGCTCCCAAAGCTGCCAGCAGTGCCTGTGGGTAGTCGTCACTGATATCACTGGTGGCATCTACGGGCAGTCACCGATCGCCACTGGTCACCACTGCCAGCGGCATCTATGAGTGGTCACCAATTGCTGGCGGCATCTGTGGGTGGTCGACGACCACCGGTCAGTGCTTGCCATCACCCATCCCCTACTGCCACCAACACCATCATGGCCACCTGCAGGAGCTCCCTACTTGCCCGCCACCACCACTGCTGCCGCCGCCTGCATGCAGTTGGCATGCCCCCCCAGCCTCTGGGGGCACGTGTAGTTCATGCTGCCCCGCAATTTGAAAGAAGCAACTCTGGCATTTTAGCATCCAGGAGCATTTTTACACTTTTACACATCCTTGGAGAGGGGGCAGGGGGGGCATTTTAATTAGAGTGGCTTCCAAGAGAGCTCTCAGAAGCCACTCTAATTAGAACAACTATGGCATCTTGTGTATTTCAAAATGGCAGCAGGATACTTCAACTAGAGCTCATTTCATAAGCTTTAGTTAAAGTGCCCCCATTGCCATTCTGAAATGGGGGAATGCTGAATATATAAAACACTACAACAAGCTAGAGAGTGTTCTGATTAGAATGTTCCAGAAGACTTAACTGAGTCTGCTCTGACAGTCTAATCAGAACGCATAAGAGCACGTGTTTATGTGCCCCAGGAGTTCTTAGGAAAAATGTAACAAAGGCAGTTCTTCACACAGTAACACTTAGGAAACACAACTTTGCACAGCACTAGCCAGAAAGTTATCTCCTTTCTATTTGTGCTGTGCAAAGCTTTGGAAGCTGATTCAATTTGGAGGAGATTCAGTCCAATTTGGCAGCTGAATCTCCAAATCCAAATAGAATTGGGAGACCCATTAAAAGCTCCAAATCAAATCGGAAGACTCTGAATCAATTCAGAGAGATTCGATGCAGATTTGGAGATTCAGCCATAGACTAAACAGGCAGCAGTCCTCGAGGATGTTGGACACAGTTGCTTCCAGCTGGTGAGTCTGTTTTTGTGGGCGGGAGGGGTGGGAAGGGTCATGGCAGGGGAGAGATCAATGCCCCCACAGAGGGATTGGGGTCGGGGATGAAAAAAGCTGCCCTACTGGGGTGGGCAGGCACAGGATTTGGGGAGGGGAGCTTCTGCCACTGCGCGCCACTGCGCTCTACTGGTCCGAGAGGGCATGGGAGCAGGCATGTGCCCCCGGATCTGTGCAAGGTGTATTGAGCCAGGTTGCACTCCTGGAGGCTAGCCCCAGCTACCTGCCACTGGGCTGTGCTCCGTGGGGTGGATGAAGCCAGGGCTGTGCTCCAGGTGGCTAGCCTCAGCCACACCCCAGAGCGCAACCCTGGCTCCACCCACCCCGCAGAGTGCAATGGAGTAGGGGCTATGGGGGGGCTGCAACCACCCTAAAATTCCCCATAGTGCCTGCCATCAGCCTTTCCCCGATCCAGGGGCACATGCCTGCCACTATGCACTGCCACTGCTCACCCAGCCGGGGTGCAGCAGGGCAAAGTCGCAGCTTGTCCAGGAGGTGCGGGGAGGCTGGAGCTGCTTCTGCTGCTGCACACTGCTTGTCTGAGGCAGTGCAACAGCACTGTCCTGCACCTCCCTATCCCTGCTGGGTGAACAGAAGGAGGGCATAGCCCCTGCTCCCAGTGCCTTCTGCCCGGAGTGAGCCGCACCTGCATTGCACCTGCCCCCTCGTCCTGGCTGGGCAAATGGCAGCAGGGCATAGCCCCCACTTCCAGGACTGCCATGCCTGCATCCCATGCACTCCCTCTCACCCTGGCTGGACAAGTGGTGATAGCCAGAGTCCCCACTCCCAGTGCCTTCCATCGCCCATCTGGAGCACAGCCTGGCCTAGACTGCCCAGCGCGGATCCATGGGCACATGGCCGCTCTCATGCCCTCCTGGCTCGGTGGTGCACAGCTGTATGCAGTGGTGGGAGCCCCCGCTCCCTAAGTCCTGTGCCACTCCCCTGCCCTGGCTGGGCAGCTTCTCCCAACCCTAGCCCCAATCCCTCCCTCACTGTTGGGGTATTGATCTGCACCCCCACACATCCCTTCCCACCCTGCCTCCACCAACCATAACAGACTTACCAGCTGGAGGCAGCTGTGTCCAGCCTCCTCGAAGACTGCTGCCTGTTAGCCTTTGGTCGAATCTCCGAATTGGCACTGAATCTTCAGATCTGAATCAGCCGAATCGAATCAGGGCAGTGATTCAAATCACTGAATCAAATGACTGTCCCTTTGAATTGGCCAAATCCAAATCCGAATCAAATACTTGCCATCTTCACACAACCTACTATCTATCTTTTGCCTTTCTTTCCAACAAAACTTATTTCCTTCATTACCAGTTTACTACCTAACCTATTGCCTTGTAACTTTACCAGACACTTGCTATTATTCTGAAACCGTAGGCTTTCTTGAGAAATGCCCAGCATTGACTGTTTCTAATTGGTTTAGAAGCAACAGAAAAGTAGGTTATGGACAGTAGGGCTGTGCGAAGCTTCGGGTGCTGATTCAGTTCAGAGGAGATTCAGCTGATTCGGTGGCTGAATCTCCAAATCTGAACTGAATCAGGGGACCAATAAAAAGTTCTGAATGGATTTGAAGCTCTCCGAATCTTTGGAAAAGTTTCGAAGAGCTTTGATGATTCAGACAGTCCCTGCCCAATGCAGCAGGGAGCTGCAGCCAGACTCAGAGCTGGTAAATAGGGGGCGGGGAAGCTGGAGGAGGGGTGAGGGGACCATGGGGGGACCCCTGCCAATCCCCATTCCTTGCCTGCTCCCCCAGCCCCCCAACTCCAGCCCGCTCCCCCAGCCCACCATGGCTGTTCCACCCACCCCAGCTCCCAGTGCTTTAAAAAAAGACCTACTCACTGGGTGCTGCCTGGTAGTGGGTGATCCCTGCTGCCTCCCACTGCTGCATGCCACACGGGAGGCTCCGCCATGAGCCCCCTGCCCCTCCTTGCTCCCACAGCCTCTCCATGGCTGTCCTATCCACCCCAGCTCTGGCCCTTTAAGGAAAAAAAAAAAAAAAAGAGAAGAACCCCAGAACTCACTGGCTTCTGCAGTGGCCTCGGGGCTTCAGGGGGCTTGTGCAGAGCCTCCCACATGGTGAGGAGCAGAGCGGGACAGTGTGGATCACTTCCCGCCTGCCAGGCAGGAACAGTGAGTCCAGGGTTTGGGAAATGTTTTTTCTTAAAGTGCTGGAGCTGGGTTGGGTGGGACAGCCATTGGGGGGTTGCGGGGAGTGAGCGAGGGGCAGGGGCTTGTGGCATAGCCTCCCATGCAGCATGGGGCAGTGGGGGGAAGCAGGGATTGCCCTCTGCCCAACAGCAGCCAGTAAGTGGGGTGATTTTTTTTCCGAAGTGCCAGGAGCTGGGGCAAGCAGGCAGCCGTTGCCAGGCTGGGAGAGTGGGCAGGGAATGGGCCTGGGTGATTCAGTGATTCAGCTGATTCAGCAGTGGCTGAATCTCTGAATCAGATTTGTCCAAATCAATTCAGGATAGTGATTCAAATCACCAAATAGAATCATGGTCCCCTGAATCTGCCAAATCCAAAGTGAATACTAGCCACTTCACACAGGCCTAATGGGCAGGTAGCCAGGAGAAAAAGGTACAAGTGAAAATTCAGAAAGAACCAGAGATGGCTATGTTTTAAATGAACTGAGCTTCAGTCACACTGATTTCAGCTGCAGAGGCAGGTAAGCTTTCAGGGTAATTCTCATTTGAACTGAATTTACTCATCACATTAATTGCCAGTACAAGTAGTTGTCATAGCACTTAACACAAGCTGATGAGGATACATGCAGTTAGTAGTCACACCTCAGACATGTTATGAAAACAACAATGAACCAGAACAACTAATTTGCACTTCTTAGGAAGATTCAGAAATACTAGTGAAACTTCAATACATAGCATTATGATAAAGACTAAGTATAGACATTCAAGAAGCCCACAGAGAAAGAGTTTTAATGCTTTAACTTTCAAGCTTTACTTTAAGTGCCCAAGGTTAGATTGGAAAAAAGTGGGGGGGGGATCAGACCCTGCCTACACAGGCCAACCCCAGCAGGTAGGGAGGTAAGGCTCCCCAAACTGCTGAAGGCTTCCAAGTGATACCCAGTGGCTGAGCCTGGGTTCTGTACATCTGGGGTGTATGTGTGCATGTGCCCCAGATGCCTGTGCATCTGGACACTTGGGTTGTGTGTGTGTATACACATGCACATGCATGCATGCATCCCCGATGCCTGTGCTCTATGTATGGGGGATGTCGCAGATGCCTGGGTTCCATGTGCGCGCACACACACACACACACACCCCAGATGTCTGTATCCCACCCTTCCTCCCTCACCAAAGCTGTGGCCACAACCCCACACAACCTGTCCAGATCCATGAAGTCCTGAATGAGTAGCTCCTCACCTGCATGGACTGGGAGACCTACCTGGATGAGTAGGGATAGAGGATTTTGAGTCTGCAGCCACAGATTCTTCTGCCCGTGTGCCAGGCACCACTGCCTACAAACCAGGTGGGCCAGACACAAACCCCCTTCCCCTCTCCCTCCTCAATCCACCTAAGGGGAACATACTGGGGCTGCAGGGAATGTGGCTAAAGGAACAGCCTTGCCTAATTTTATTCAAATGTTGAAGCTGCCAAACTTTTAGTATTTTTATTAAACAAGAACTGTGGAATGTTGCTCATTCCAAACTTGGAGCTGACTTCTCAGTTAACACAGAGACTGGGAAGAGACCCTGGCTGCACTGGATGATTACACCATTGAAGAGGGGAAAAGGTGGGCAGCTACAGGGGTCAACTCAAGAAACATAAAACTTTGGAGCAGCAGGGGGAATGCCACGTGCAAAACTGATGTCCCTCCATTCAATTAAATGTTGCAGCTGCCAATTTGTTCATGTGCATAGTAAGAAAAAACATGAAATGTTGTCTACTCTGGAACTTGTACCCAGGCCTAGGAGGTTGCCTATCCTTGCGGAGGCTGCACCATTCCCCCACAGCAGGACCCAGACTGGGAGTGGTTAGAGCACTGCCCTGTGAAGGGGTCAGCAGTGTGTCCCAATGCTCCATGGAATGCCAGCAGAATGCAGTCTACCATGAGCCATGATGGGATCTGGTACAGAGGTTAATTATATCACTTCAACCTATAGCACGGAAGTCTGATACCACATCCATCCAGGGTTATCTTAGAGTGGGATCCACCATTTTTATAGCACTCTATGTTCCCTGACCAGCTGTTCAATTCCAGCTCTAGAGCTCTTTCTGCATGCTTACCACATAAGTATAACATCTGTAAGTGTTAGCCATAAGTATTACTTAGCCATATTACACATTAAATTGAAGAATAAAGAGGTTACTTTTCTCAAGTCACACTGTAAGGCTTCAAACCTGTTTTGCTAGCACATCTGCAGAACATTTTACAGCATCCAAGTCAAAATTAGTGACAGTGCAGGACCCAGAAATCCCCAAGACATCACTTCCTGCTCCAAGATGAAATATGGCTTCACAGCTCTTAAAGTTTTTATCCCACTCTGCCTACTTCCTTCTTAGTTGTCAGTTAGTTGGCTAGGCAGGAAACTTAGTAATTTTCATAATTAAACTGAATATTAAATATATTGGCGCTAATACAGCTTAGCATATTTTCGTTCACACCAATGCTCCTATGTTACAAATGATGGATCTTTTAAACATCCTATATCAATTTTTTATGGCCAATGTTCTTCAGGTATACCTAAAAAGTAATAATGTGTAGGGCTGTGTGAAGCTTCAGGTACCGATTCAATTCGGAGGAGATGCGGCCTGACTCAGCAGCTGAATCTCCAAATCCAAACTGAATTGGGAGACCAATAGAAAGGTCCAAATTGATTCAAAGCTATCTGAATCAATTCAGAAAAGATTTGGAGAGCTTCAGAGATTTTGGCAGTCCCCACTTGCCGCCACAGGGAGCTGGACCTGGACGCCATGCCGGTAAGTAGGAGGTGAGGGGGAGGGAGGATTGAGGAGGGGGGAGGGGACCATGAGGGGACCCCTGCCAGGCCTCATCTCCTGCCTGCTCTCCCAACCACGTCAATGGCTGCCCTGCCTGGCCCTAGGTCCCAGTTCAAAAAAAAAAAAAGAAGAAAAGCCTCGCACCCACCAGTTCCTGCCAGGCAGGAGGCAATCCCCATTGCCCCCCAATGCCCCCCACTGTGTGGGGGGGCTCTGCCATGAGCCCCCATCCCCTGCTTGCTCTCCCAGCCCCCACCCATGGCTGCCCCGCCCAACCCCAGCTCCCAGTTTAAAAAAAAACAAAAAAACCCACACTCACCGGCTGTTGTAGCAGCTGTCAGGACTTCTGAGGCCTCATGGCAGAGCCCTCCATGCAGCATAGGGCAGTGGGGGGCAGCGGAGATTGCCTCCCCCACCCAGCAGGAGCCAGTGAGCATGGTGTTTTTTTTGTTTGTTTGTTTTTTAAGAGCAGGGACACAGGCTGGAAGAGTAGTCAGGGGATGGGGGCTCATAACAGAGCCCCCCATGCAGTGTGGGGCACTGGGGGGCAGCAGAGATCACCCCCACACACACCTGGAAACAGCTGGTGAGTGAGCGCAGGGCTTTTCTTTTTAAAGAGCTAGAACCCTGGGGCTGGGGATGGGGCCTGTTTGATTTGGAGATTCATCTCATTCACCAGGGGCGGAATCTCTGAATCAGATTCGGCCGAATTGATTTGGGACAGTGATTCAAATCACCAAATCAAATCACTGTCCCCCGAACTGACCAACTGCTTTGCACAGGCCTAGTAATTTGTTATACAGGCCATAGTTTTCTCTGTAAAAGGATGAAGAATCAAAATGTATGGGTGCAAGATACTAGATTAAATATAATGTGTTTGCTTGTAGCTTGCATAGTCACACAATATATCATTTTTCTCTGTATCCAAGGATACCAGAAAGTAGTTTGATTTACATTTTAAAAAAATATGTGGTGGGAAACAGTATTTAGAAACAAAGTTTGATGGGAGTTATACAAGACAGATTAACAGCATTATCCCCCAAATTTGTACTGTGGTTGAATGGGTGGATCAAACAAAGTCTAAGCAGATGGCTGTCAGCAAACCAATGACTACACACCAAGACTGAGAACTAGTGAAAAGTAATATGCAACTTGATACACCATACAGAATTCTTGTTTGTAAATGCCAAAATACATTGACTTGAGAATACTATAAAGACAGTTTGAATGTCCCTTTATATCTGCTTTAAAGCATCAGGAATATTAAATTATAAGAGTGCCTACTAATGCTCCATCTAATAACGTGCCTATACATCCCAGTGCAAATATTCCTTGTCTGCCATTTAAAAAGAACTCAAAACTGAACACGTGAAACACAGTAATGTCAGTAGGAACTGCATACAAATGAGATCTCCATATGCTGCTTTAAAAAATGCATTGGCTGACATCAAGAAATCTAATCCTATCATCCTTCAAACTGCATTTTAACTGGCTTTACTTTCACAAGTAAGGAATAATGTGCATGAACAAGGGTTGCAGCATTGGACTCTCAGCCCAGAAACAGATTTATGAATGATTTAAGCAAGCATAACAAATGACTCTAACCATGACTGCAGCTACCCTACCCTTTGTTGTGCCACATCAGAGGAAAAAGTGATGCAGCAAAAGGTAGTAATAGGCTCGGCTGCTTTATTGCAGTAGCCATCTATTACCTCTATGGCAGGAGAGTACAGGCAGCCTGATCTGCTTTCATTTTCCAGCCAGCCCAGGCAGGTTCTGCCCAGCTTTCCCTGCTTACATAGAGGTACCTCTCCATAAGTGGGAAAGTCAAGATTTCCCACTAATCTAGACCCATCTCCAACAATCCCAGGATCAAGTCTGGGAGATAGGTGCTTCACCCAATAAAGTAGATCAACTATGCCTTAATATAGTGAGGCACAGCTGATCCACTTAATTCAGCAAGATCTACTCCTAGCTTTGGGGTTTGCTCTTCAAGGGTTAGGGCATTGACGTGAAAGTTAGAAGAGTGCAAGTTAGTTTCAGGTCCCCAGTGTGCTGTATATGCAACAGCCACTTTTTTAATGTAGCCTTTTCAAATTAACAGAGCTTGTCTTCAGCTCTTCCAGTTAATTGACAGACATGGCTGAATATCTGAACCTTATTTCTATACACATGGCTGAATATCTATACCTTATTTTCTATACACTTTTCCAATCCATTTCACATCAGCTGTCCACTGAAGCACATAGTTCCACATTACACAAACTCTGCCATAATTATAATTGGTTACACATACTTTTGCATCCTCAAAATAGGAAAGCATTTGGCTGAGCTTCCAAACCTTACTCTTAACTCGATAGCATTTCTATGTTTATCTGTTTCTGTCTGTCTCCTGTCTGGTGGTAAATTTTACAGGCAGCATCTTATCATTCTGTAATATTAAGAAAAAGTTCCATATATCAGTGACCAGAACCATTCTAATTTTCAATGAATCTGTTTAGCTGGGCCACTTCAAGCACTTGCAATTTTTTATTAACTAAACACTTGTTTATGACAGCCAGCAATGTCTTTAGTAGAATAATACTACTGTTCATCTTCTTAATGGGGTCTCAATGACTTACCTCCCAGGCAAAAAGTAATAGTAGGGAAGAAGGGGGAATAGTAGGGCATGCAAACAGTTCTCAACCTGAGGTCAAGAATGGGGGATCATGGCTTTGAGGAAACTGAGTTGGGTTGAAGAAGTAATCAGACCCTTAGAATGGGGAGGAAAATGGGGTTCCTCCCCCAATAAGGGAAGGGCAAAATGAGTCACAAAAAACATGTAACAGTAGAAATGGGCGTAGAAAATAGGAGACTATACAAAGTCTTCATATCATTGGTGGGAGAAAGCAGGACCTTGACTTAGAGGAAGGGAACAATGGAGAACCTATTAGATCACTAGTGAGTGAGAGGTTGGGAAAATTTGCTATGGGAAATGGCAAGAGGGAAGAGACATGTAGAATTTCTGACATGGGATGAAGTGGGTATTGTAGTGATAAAAGTTATCATTTTAAAGATGTCTCCTAATTTAGAGGAAATTAGTAATTGAGATACGGTCCCTCAGTTAAGAAGCTGTTAGTCAGAGCCAGAAAGGGTCTAGAAATGTTGCACATCATTACACAATGATAGTTTTTGTTCTCTGTCACGGATGGCCCCGCGAGTGGCCGTGAGCTCGCGAGCGCCCCTCTGCCGTGCCAATCAGGGTGGTCTGGCACCCTCTACTCGCCCGCCATGTCTTTGCTGTTGAGGTTCAGAATGGGAGGCTGCCTACTTACCC
>NW_017728918.1:104215641-104223813 GCF_001723895.1 Crocodylus porosus | reverse complement strand
TCTGTGTTGCTCCAGGGTGCTTCAGCAGCCCTATTCCTCCTGCTAGTAGCAGGCACCCTGGTGCCCTGTTACACCTCTCCCCTTCCCGGGGCATCTCCTTAGGAGCGGGGCGCGGGAGTGCCCCGCGACATTCTCATTCTGGTATGCCTATATTTATTGAACCCAGTGATCACTACATGGTGTCAGGAGTGGTGAATGAAAAAAAAAACAACTTGACAGAAATTGAGTTCCAAAGTGAAACAGAAGTTAAAAACATAGCAAGAGGAACAACACAGACCTGTGAAAGGACAAGGGCATCTGTAAGTAATCCTCCTGCACAGTTATAGTCTATGTAAAAGGACAGTTAGTCATGGAAATTTTGCAACCTCCACCTGCCCTTCTGTTGTCAGGCAATATAGCAGAGTAATGGGGGGCATTCAGACACAGGTTTGAATGGTACCTAACAGCCACAGGAGCAGAAGATAAAAATGACAAAGTCAAATCCTCAGTTTTTTTGCATGTTGTGGGGCAGGAAGTCCTGGCTGTTTATACCTTAATTTCAAATGTTGACCCTTTTTTTTTTTAAAGGTAAATTAAAATACTGTCCAAATAGGAGTGTACTACATGCTAAGGATGAGAATCTTGAAAGACACAGATATTTTATGTACAAACCAACAACAGAACAAAGTATAGATCAGTATGTTACTAAACTAAAGGGATTAAGTAAGAACTGGGTTTTGGGGGGAACATGACAGAACGTCTGATTAGAAATAGGATTACTTGCAGCATTGCAGACAGAACATTACAAAAAAGGCTGTTGTGTGGAGGAGACTGGCAGGGCATTGTAGGTGCCTGCCACTTTAAGGGCCTGAAGCTAGCAGCCGACAGGTGCCTGATGAGGGCAGCCATTTTGGACCTAGGGCTGCCCATATAAACAGGGCAGTTTTACTGCCTGGAGGCCAGGCAACAACATTGCCTGGCTGTAGGGCTGCTGGTGTCATCTGGAGGTAAGGGATGCTCATGAGGCTCTTGGTCCTGGGCATGACCTAAAACTGCACACTGCCAGGAGTGGGTGGCCTGTTGGGCTCTCAGTGGTGTGGGAACCTCCAGGAAAAGCCAGGCCAGTTACTACCCCAGTGAATGACAGGTAGGGGTGCCTTAATGCTAGCCCTTGCCTTCAGGTAGGTTTGCATACCATCAGAGGTAGTTGTGGGGTGCAAGCCCCAAGGAGAAGAATGGTTGTGGCCACCTGAGTCCACCGGGGAGCAAACCCCATGGCCTCCCAGTGAGGGGGCAGTCTGGAGCCCCAAGTAAGAGGGGGATGGAAATTAGGACCCCAGTAAAGGGGTAGCCCCAAGTGAGGGGACAGTGTGGTAACCCCAAATGAGGGGGCAGAGTTGTGGAGCCCCAATGAGGGGGTAGCCCCAGTGAAGGGGGCTTTGATCTGTAGCCCCAAGCGAAGGGGCAGTGTGGTAGCCCCAAGTGAGGGAGCGGAGATCTGGAGCCCCAAGTGAGGGGGGTGATGTGGAGCCCCAAGCAAGGGTGAGTAGGCCCATGTAAGTCTTTGGACACCTGAGGCTGAGGTTTGGGCCAGAGGCCAATTGAAAGGGGGTTCAAGAGGCTGAGTGAAAGGGTCTCAGCCCCAGAGTAAGAGAGATGAGTCCTGACTCCGGCAAGACCTCCACTGCTGGGAGGCCGAGTGTGGGTTGAATGTAAGATTTGAAGTAGCACCATGACCTACTGCCCCAGGAGGGCAGTGAGTCCCTTGTGAGACCTGGGACACCAGTCATGGTGTGAGGCACCCCAGCTCCCCACATCCAGAAAGGGGGACCCAGAGACAGTGTGGGCTAGTGAGGCCAGAGGTAGAGTGCCCCTTTTACTGGCCCATGCTGGGGCCAGGACCAAGAAGGTCAAGAGGGCCAAGTGCCCACTGTGAGGGGCACCCAGAGTCATGGGCCTGGGACCCCACCTGACCTTTGAGGTGAGGCCGGGGCCTGTGTAGGGCTGAAGGTCCTGACTAGGGGACACACCCAAGAGGGGAGCCAGCTAAATGGAGCTCGGCAGCCCAGATGATGGCAGCATAGGCCACCAGAGCGGGGGAACCAAAGAAGGGTCCTATGAGGAGGATTCTGGAGCCTAGAGTGGGGCTGGTGTACCTGTTACATCTGGATGCCATCTGTGAGGCTTAGGCTATGGAGTAGAAGAGAAGCAGCAGCCAGGGCAGATAAATATTAACTTTCTAATTTTTTTTAGGGGCCCTGCAGGCCAGATAGAATGGCCTAGCATGCCGCATCCGGCCCCCGGGCCGCATTTTGCCCAACCCTGCTGTAACAACAGATGTTCAGTGCACATAAACCAGTCTGAGAAAAACCTGATTGAATGCAGTATCAGAATTAATTGATTTGGCTCAAACTGGTTTATGCAATGTCTGTCCCAGACCCTTTGCTAGTTTAAGATAAACCAGACTCTCCCAACATGCTCTCTGGGCTGGGTGGGGCTCTCTGCTCCACAGCAGGGCTGGCCCCTCCCCTCTGCTCCCTGGCTGCAGCTCCCCCCACACCCATAACCACTTCCTGTTAAGCAGGAATTCCCCCTTCCCCTCTGCCTTGGTGAGGAGGTATCTGTGTTAGCTGGCAGATCACATGCTGGCTATGGTCTGTATTGAATCAACAGGCAGAATTAACAAGTAGCTGGTAATGTCCCTGTGGCAGGCACAAGGCCACAAAGATAAACTTACCCAGAGCGGGGAGTGAACAGAGCCAGTGGGAGAGTGCCAAGTTGGGAGCAAACCAGAAGTGGAGATGCAGCAGGGAAAAACACCACGGCAGAAGGGAAAAAAAGAACAGTGGTTTCAGAAGGGGCCAGGACCAGCTCCCGCACCAGCATGAGCACATTTTATGGCAGTATGCTGGCATCGATTTGCCTCCTGGCCCCTTGGAGCCAGGATAAAAAATCTGGTGGAGGGCAAACAGTGGGGACTGGAAGTGGGTTCCTCAGTGGGCCCAGAGAGGCCCAGAGCAGAGCAGAGCCCCACTAAGGAGAAGTATTGTCTGCCCCAGGAAGGGGCTTCTAAAAATGAGTTGAGCACAGGAGGGCTGACACTCTTACCTGAAATAGCGCCGTGTACTCCAGACATCTCCAGACAAGATTGGATGAGCGGGGACCAGAGGAGAAAAGGAGGGACGGCTGTCCAAATTGCAGCAAGCACAGACCAGAGAGGGAGAGAGATACATTGGAGATCGAGGTAACCCAGGGTTGGGAAGGAATCTAGTCAAGACCCAATACGGCCTAAGGAACCTTGGACGAGACAACATCTGAATCCATCTAATATGACCCAACAGGCCAAGGTATAAGAACCTACACCAAAACAGACCTAGAAGACTAGGAAACAACATCTGTGGTTGGTGTAAGCTGGGGTGTAGGGGAGGCAGAGCCCCAAACAGGAAAACAGATGGGAAATTGAAGGAAGGTACCAGGAAGGGTGGGACAGACCATCTTCCTCCCAACTAAATGAATTTATTCCAGCAAGATGTGACAGTTGAGAACCCATGAGGACCTTCTGGAGTCTATCCCAGCAACAACCTGTCCTCTTCCCCAAGCGATGGCTAAGTCGGAAAAACCCATACGTACCACACACACTGGTGAATGACATGGACAATTACAGTCCCTCTGTTGTTTTCTTAATCGGGTGATAAACACTATTATCAATTCCCTGCTGGGCTAATCACAGCGTCCTGTGGCTGGCCATGTCCCACTCAGCTCTGTGCTGTGAAAGGAACAGAGGGCTGCTCTAGCACCCCCCAGTTTCTAGCTTCAGCCACTACAGGCATGTGCCTGGATTTCTGGGATATCTGTCTGGTTACAAAACTGATTTAGTCTAGCTAGGTTAGACTAACATTCAAAGATTGAATCAATTCAGGCTTAGGCTTTTTGAATGTCTTTCCCTAACTTGAATGGCCATGTCATGAAGTGGGATAGAGAATTAGGACCCTGATACAGAAAGATGGGAAGAATGGTAAACATAGAAAATTCCTGGCATCAGGAAGCTTCAGGGAATCATTGAAATAAAGGGAGAGGGTGGAATGGAGAAATGCAAAAAGCCCTTGATTTGTGCAATTGGGCCTACAGAAACTGTAAAATATATGATTTTCCAGTTGCACACAAAATAAACAAAAGTCTGCACATGTTGAGAAGGAAGACCGAAACCAGCACTCTGAGAAAAATCAAGAGCAAAATTGCAGGGTAGAAGTTGCTATAATTTCTGTAGGGACTGCATGACAGAATCAAAACTTTCGTCAAGGCAATTTTCTCAGAGAAGAAAAGATTTTCTAGCTATGCTTCAGCCTCCACATAGTCAGCAGTGAGCAAAGCCTTTGCAGCCACTTTTAAAAATGTTTATATTAAAATTTTACTTCTTTGCACATATATCAGAGGAAGTAAATTAGGCATCTTTTTCCAGTTTTTCCTGTCATACTTGCCACTCAAAAGTTAACCCTGAGCTTTGTTTTGTCCTTAAAGCACTAAGTTAACTTCTGCTAGACACAAAGAGACAAGACCTACCCCAAAATTACATCATTTGATTCTGAATACCGAATAGTGTTTCTGGTGGTTGTTTCTTTGTTTTGGGCTTCAAATTATTTATTGACTTAAGGCTAATTTTAAAATGGGCTCAAGGAAGTTTGGTATCCTGTCAGGTCTTTTTTCTTTGTTCCAAATGATTTTACTAATAGAATACAGAATTATTACATTTTCTGTCTATATTTAAATCTCACTGAGTTACGTACATCAAATGTAAACATCAAAGGCTGTCTCACTTTTAATACTCATGTTTTTTCTTTTGTTGTTATATCACATGGAATAAAAATTTCTTCTCCAACAGAGGCTGAGGAATAACATTCTTCACATAATTCTACCAAAACATTACAAAGAAATACATTCTGTTCTGAATTACCACTCCAGGAGGAAAAAAGACAAACAAATATGAAAAAGCCTTCTTAAAAGTAATACAGCATTGTGTGGTGGTACAATATGGGAAACATGGTCAGTTGTGCATTTTCCTTCTATTTTAAAATAAAATAAAGACATTTGAAGTATAAAGGAAACATTGTAAACATGGAAGGTGACAACTAAGAAATGGATATGTTAAGAGAATGTAGGCTAGGAAAATTGAAAGGGGTTAGTTAAGGAAGAGATGAGACAGAGAAAAGGCTGCACTGGATTACATATAAACATTGTAATGCAGCTACAGATTGATTTGTGCATTTACATAACTTAACAATTTTGTATTTCTTGAAAGGTTAACCTTAACAGTGAAGTCATTAGGTTTAGGGATGAGAGACAATTGTTACACATCAAAGATCTATTAACCTTTTTGGCAAGCTATTGTGCCTTTTTGGCCCAGATTAGCCCCACACCTTCTCAGAGTGTGACTCTGATTCCCTTCCACTGCTTGATCTGTTACTCCGCTGACTGTTCCCTGCCCTATGTGCCACTATGGTGCCTGTCCTCTCCCCAGTCTGTCTTATGGCATACACAGAGACTACTCATAGAATCAAAGAATCCTAGAAAATTAGAGTTGAAAGGAACCTCTGAAGGTCATCTAGTCCAACCCACTGCTCAAAGCAGGACCATCCCCAACTAGATCATCCCAGCCAAAGCTTTGTATAGACACATCTTGAAAACTTTCAAGGATGGAGCTTCTACCACCTCTCTGGGTAACCTGTTCCAGTATTTTACTACCCTCCTAGTGAGAAAATTCTTCCTAAAATCTAACCTAAACTTCCCTTGCTGCAATTTGAGGCCATTGCTCCTTGTTCTGTCATCTGCTACCACTGAGAACAGTCCAGCTCCATCCTCTTTCCAACCACCATTCAGGTATTTGAAGGATGCTATTAAATTCCCTTTCCATCTTCTCATGCCACAGATTGGTCACCCCTATCCTAAGTTAAACCATAAAACTTAATCCCATTTTACCTTACTTTAACAAAAGGTTTTATCTGGAAAATATATTCATTCTCCTTGTCATCTTGAATTCTTAAAACTTACCTATATAGAAAATTTTACAAGTCCCCATGTACTTGCTAAAACATAATTCCTTCAGAAGCTACTGACAGTCCTGTCCAAAGGCATAATGGACATTGAATCCCCCTATGTTTTACTTTGACTTCTATGTCTGAGAAGATTTTTTTTTTGTATTGCATCCAACTTTCATTAGACCAAGACAGGGAAATCCAGTGCTTTGCCCTACAACTAAGATTTCTCAGATGACAGCATAACTGCAGGCAGTTAAGATTTACCCCAACTCCTAGGCAGCAAAACAGATCCTGAAGCCTTACCAGAAACAACCTCAAGCTTTTTAAAATAAGTATTCTGATCTATTTGTACATTTTCTTCTCTATTTTCTCTTATAAGTGAATGAAACTAATAGCCAAGCAAAGAAATCCAAACAACAGTAGAGATCACTTTAATTTCCTTACTGTAATAGAGGAACTTCTTTTTTTCTTTCAAGAAAAAAGAGCAAGTTTTCCAGTTACTGGAGAGATAGCAGAAGTACACATTTCAATTAATTCTTCACAAATTTAAAAGAACCCCCAGGCTTTCTTATCGTACTGTTCCATTCAAATTAAAACTACATACAAATGTTCCTCACAGATTTCTGTTCATTGGTGTGCCTGAATATAGTATATTAAGTATTTCTGTAGCATATTGGATCAGGGAAATGGCTTTTCCCTGTTAGCTTTCTCTCCTGTAAAATAATATTACTAGGTTTTATTCTATCTTAAGTTACTGTTCATTTCTAATGCCAATACTACTGAGATCAAAGTCAAGCCCCCACCCCCAGCTGTCATCTGGCAGCTTTTTCATTCTCTTTTGATTTTGTGGGGTGCTGCAATCTGATACATCTTGCTCTGAGGTTTGGCTGAAGTGTGAACCATAATCACATTTCATCTGTATATTCTCTCTTTCTCTCACTCTCTTTGCTTTCTTGTATCTAAGTTTTAAACCCATTTCTTCAGTCTTCTTCATTAGACAATATTTGACCATATTTACATCATACAATGTGTCCTAAAGAAGTAGGAGGGTGCTGGCATTTTAATGCACATGCACATCAGACTAGATTTTTGTTTTTATGGTGGCATCTGATAGGCCTGTGCAAAGTGACTAGTATTTGCTTTGGATTCAGATTCAGCTGATTCAGGGGACGGTGATTCAATTTGGTGATTCGAATCAATACCCTGAGAGTGATTCGACGGTGAGGGTCTACTGCAGACTCCCCAACCAAGGGGAGGAGCTGGACCGGGAATTTTTGGTCCAGCTTGCAGTGGCACTTAAGGCAAGGGATGTAGTTGTCGTGGGTGATTTTAATTACCCAGATATCTGCTGGGAGGAACAGTCAGCCAGGACGGACCGTTCTAGGAGGTTCCTAGCTGAGATGCAGGACCTCCACTCAATCCAGGAGATGCACAGACCCACCAAAGGAAATGCCCTGTTGGACCTGGTCCTGGTAAGGGGCTTCCATTTTTCTTGACCACCTGGGCGACAGCACTCATCATTTGCTGGAATTCACCATCCAGCACAGGGTGTCAAGGGCCTGCAGCAAGACTTTAGGAGGGCCAACTTCAACAAGTTGAGGAGACTAGTGGAAGAGGCGCTGGGGTCCTTGAGAACAGGGGAAATCAGTGTCCAGGACAAGTGGTTGTTCCTTAGGGAAACGATACTCAGGGCCCAAGGGGTGACCATCCCAACAAGAAGCAAAGGGGGCAAGAGTGCCCGAAAGCCCCCCTGGCTTACCAAGGGCGTCCGGGAATGCCTGCTTACCAAAAAGGCGGCATACGCCCAGTGGAAGGGGGTGCTATCTCCAAAGAGGAGTGTAACTCTTCTGCTCAGGCCTGTAGGGGGGCTGTCAGGAAAGCTAAGGTGGACACAGAGCTAGGACTAGCGTCCAAGATCAAGGATAATAAAAAGTTCTTTTTCAAATATATAGGGAGGATGAAGAAGGCACCGGGTAATGTGGGGCCCCTGCAAAGTTCGCTGGGCAATCTGGTGGTTGCGCCAGAGGAGAAAGCGGAAATCTTTAACCGATTCTTCACATCCGTTTTCTTGTGCAGGGACCGGGACTTCCCCGCTGTGATGCCAGACAGACTCGAAGGGAACGCCTCCTCAGGTTGGGGAGGACCGGGTTAGAGAGCTTCT
>NW_017728918.1:104178597-104214721 GCF_001723895.1 Crocodylus porosus | reverse complement strand
CTGGGGATCTTTAAGAAGAGGCTTGATGACTACCTGGCTGGACTCATTTGAGTCCAGTCTTTTCTCCCACCCAGGCGGGGGGTCGGACTTGAAGATCTACAAGTTCCCTTCCGACCCTACTTCTATGATTCTATGATTCAGCTGAATCTGATTTGGAGATTCAACTGCTGCTGAATCGGCTGAATTTATTAATCAAACAGGTTCCATCCCCTGCCCGCTCTCCCAGCCCTGTCAATGGCTGCCCACCTGGCACAGCCCTTTTTAAAAAAAAAAAGCCCCGCACTCACCAGCTCCTGCCAGGCATGGGTGGGGGGTGATCACTGCTGCTCCCCACTGCCCCATACTATGTGGGCAGCTATGCCATGAGCCTCCAGAGGCCCTTACAGCAGCTGCAGCAGCAAGTGTGGGTTTTTTGTTTGTTTTTTTTAAGTCCCGGGATGCTGGGGTCAGGTGGGACAGCCACTGGTGGGGCTGGGAGATTAGGTAGGGGATGGGGGCTTGTGTCAGAGCCCCCACACACAGTGTGGAGCAGTGGGGGGCAGCAGGGATTGCCCCCCACCTGGCAGGAGCCAGGGAGTGTGAGTCTTTTTTAAAGGGCTGGGATGCTAGGGCTACATGAGTCAGACATTGATGGGGCTGGGAGAGCGGGCAGGGGATGGGGGCACTCAGGAGGGCTGAGAGAGTAGGCAGGGGATGGGGCCTGGCAGGGGTCCCCCCCATCATCCCCTCTCCTCTCCTCCAGCCCCCCTCCCTGCCCCCTGCTTACCTGCATGGCGCCTAGGTTGAGCTCCCTGCAGCAGCGAGCAGGGACTGCCTGAATCACCGAATCTCCAAATTGATTCAGAGGCTTCAAATTGATTCAGACCTTTTTATAGGTCATCTGATTCAATTCAGATTCGGCCACCAAATCGGGCCAAATCTCCTCTGAATCGAATCAATATCCGAAGCTTTGCATAGCTGTAGCATCTGAAAGACACTCAGCACAGCAAAGTGCACGCTGAGTAGTTCACCCACCTCAGATAAATGTAGTTCTTAGGTGACCTTGCTAAACTTGGAACTTGAGGAACAATTGGTATTTGAACTTCAATGCTTAGACCACTAAGCCATCTCTTCCAGCCATCCACACTTGCTCTAATTTAGAGTGACAGTTAAAGGGTCAACATCAAATTGATTCTATTTTCTCTCACTTCTTCTCTTAGCTTTGCTTCCATGAATCATATTCTACAGTTCTACTGTCATTTTAGTGAAAAAAATCAAGCAGCCCAACATCACTACCACAGATGACCAGATTGCTGTTTCTCAAGTCATCAAGCTTGTATTGTGCTGGATCTCTCAAAGCAAGTTTATTTATGTTAGAAATTCATAAAGGCCTCTTAAAATGCAATGAAAGGATGGTATTTTGTAACTGTTTTGTTAACTAACAGCATTTAACTTCTTGTTAGAACATCAATGATGGGTGGAGGGCTTCCTGCAGGTTTTACTCACATGGGCTATGCCTCACAGAAACTCCTCAAACAGAGTTTTTGTACTTATTTAACTTTGCAGATGGGTAAGAATAGGTGGGCTTGTTGGGACAGTTGATTTATCTCCTCAAATTCTGGGCAACATGAACAATTGGAACAGCAATGCACACCTGCAGGGAGAAGGTGTCAGACAGCAGACACCAGGAAGGCCCATGAGACACAGGAGCTGTTATAAAGGCAGAGCATAAATGGAGAAGCAGAGTTTCTTTGGCTAGGGACAGACATTACACATAAACCAGTTTAAAGTGATCAAAAACTAATTTAAACCTGTAACAGAACAGATGTTCAGTGTATTTAAACCAATTTGAAAATAGCTGAAACTAATTTGAGGTAACCTGGTTGAATGTAGTATCAGACTTAACTGATTTGGCTCAAACCAGTTTATGCAATGTCTGTCCCAGACCTTTGTGGGTGACCTGATTGCTCTGCATCTCCCAGGATTAGAATCACCCACAATTCTGACAGGACTATGGGAACATTTCTTAATGGCAAGTATACCTTGTGTGCATCTCAAATAATGGGCCATCTGGTCCTAGGTAGAGGTATACCAGTTTCACTCACAGCATCTTTATCTCATGGAGATCACAGGATAAATGGTATTTGCTTTAAACACACACATACACACAAGTGTCTGTCCTCATAGTTTTATTTCACTGACATTATATTTCCAACTCCATAAATTGCTCATGGTATGGACACAGTAACAGGTGAAGTTGGTGATACACTGTATGATAATCACTTGTATATGGGTTATAATGAAATCCTTCTGTGAAATTAGTAATAAGTGCATGTGCTATAAAATGATCCAAGTCTGTAACTGGGAGGTGGTTTACTTTGTACATTGGTAATGTAAGTGTAATTGTAGGTAATGTAAGTTTCTAATTTTAATTTTAAACAAAGAATAATTGTCCCTGCCTTTAGTATTCTACAGTACTTCTCTCATAGACCTGAAAGTTTTACCTTTGCAATATAATAGCTAATGTTCCTTCTACACAAGAGTTTTATAATCCCTGCCTTAACATAATGTAGGGCCATGAAATAATTTTATTAGTGTTCTTGGGGAAAAAATCTCCCTCTGTTACTGTTTTAACAGAGGTCACCTATTCCCTTACTGCAAAAGCTCCCTGAATTTAAATCTGTAAACTCTTCTCATTGTTCTTTCACTTCTGACACCCTCTGAAGTATCAAGGTACCTTGCTGCATATGGGAACTGCATGAGCTCTAGCTCATCAACACAGCTGACATGAATTCCAGCCTGCTTTTCATTAGTGGGCTGGCTAGTGAAAATATTCAACACCAGTGGATGAGGAGGGGTAAAAGCATGTAGTGTGCAAAGTGAACAAAACTTATTAAAAGAACCACTCAGAGAAAAACGTTGATGAAAATATTAATTTTGATTTTGAAGTTCTTCTTTGAAATGTTCAGACTTTTTTTGGAAACAATGAAGAAACAATTATCACTTTTTGGTTGTTAGATGATGAGAGGGAAAGGCAAGGTTGATAAAAATAGACATTTTCTCTATAAAAAATGTTGTTCTACCAAAAAGAGTCATTTTTCATTGAAAAAAGCGTTGAGGAAACTTTTGGGGGCAGCTCTAATGGTGTGCGTGTGTGTATGTGTGCATGTGTGCATGCGTGCGTGCACATGCAAACACAATGCACTGCACAGTGCCATAACTAGGCGGGGTAAAAAGGGCCCCAGACTTAAGCACAAATTAGAAAGGGCACCAAAATCATCTTCCATCTGCGGCAGCAAAAGCAGCTCGACAACACTGCTTTTGCAGCAGCAGCATCCAGTGGACAGACACTCTGCTGCTGTTGCTTTAAGAGAAAGAGCCTGGGCAGTGGCAGCAGCAGCTGGGGACTGTTTGGGAGTTCCTGGCATGGGTAAGATTCCTGTGCCCCTGGCCTCTGCCCTGCTGTCAGAACCCACATGTGCTCCGCACCTCTCCCTTTCCCTGCAACTCTCCCACAGGGTTTGCTCAGAGCATAAACCCTGCTTGTTACACCTCGGATGTGCATGCACATGTGCTTAATTTCCTACTCTTATTTAAAGAATTCATACAGGATTTACTCTGTATACACTTCCAAAGGCCTGGCTCCTGGTCAAGATTGTAAACTGGTCAAAAAGAATTACTTTTAATTCCCTTTAAATCTCAACCATAAAAGTACCTTGCTGCAAAATCAGGTTCTGATCTTACATATGTTAAGCCTCTGTTAGAACTAAATGAAAAAGATTAGGTACATATTTCAAAAAAATGCAGAAGCATTCAGATTTTGATTTTAAAACATCAAACCAAGCATAGATTGATTCTAATTTTTTGGTTTTCCAGTTTTGATGTACCCCCACAATTTCTTCGCTTCTCTGTCCCCTCTTCATTCCTTTTTTAATTGAAAAATGAAGGAGAAAATGCAGACAAAGATGGGGTAGAAAAATCATCACCATAAGCACATTTTTAAATGTGTGTTTCTCTCATCAAACCCAGAAGCAACATTTTATAAAAATGAAAAGTTTCCAAAATAATAGTTTTGAAACACAGCAATCTTTTGTCAGAAAAGTTTTGAATGAAATAACTGAACCAGCTCTACACCTGCTGGAACTCACTTGAGACAGCTCCTGGCCATTGGGCCTTTTTGCCCTATTTCTCACTGTTGGCACTTCTGCCATAGTGCCCATGACCCAGAACATATAGCAATATAACCTCCATGTAATGTGAAGGAACATAAAGCTAGAACAAACTGTTTTAAAAAGTTTCCTATGAAACCTGAATTCTCAGACAGCAACTTAGTGCTTAGAAGACTGTATTAAATTAAACAATTCTAGCATGCTTTTGCTGCAAATGAAAGGAAACAATTCTTCAGGTCTACTCATTAGTGGGGAAGCCTCATCTGGAGTAGCATCCAGTTTTTGGTGCCACTCTTTGGCTAGGTACAGAGGTTCAAATGGCCTGAGGCAGATTTGCTGCACTTGTGGCTTTTTCTGACTGCTTTGGTCACATTTGCCCTTGCTGGGGCAGGGAGGATGTGGAGGTGGCCTGTACTGGCTGAGGACAGCAGACTGGAGGTACTCTCACACACCTCCCAGCAGGCTGCTGGAGAATTCTGAGCCCAGTTGAGCAGCCAGCCACCCCCATTGGCCAGCATGGTCCAAGCCCCGCCCCCCACCAGCTGTCAGCTGTTAGGGGGAGGAAGGAAATGGAGCTCCCCACCACATCCACGTGGTGCTGTCAGGAGGGTCAGGTGGTGGGGAAGATAGACTCCCAGTAGGCCAAGTAGGCTCCCAGTTTGCTGATTTGGGACTAGGGCTAGGGCCATCACAGGGGGACTCCATTTCCTGCGCCTCCCCTCCTTTCCCCCTCCTCAGCCATTCAAGCGGGAGACAAAGGCTTTTCTGGATCCTGTCTATGACAGCTGGACAAGCAGGACTTGCCCAGCGCTTGCCCAGAGCAGACAAACTGAGGATAGCATGCTACCCTGCAAGGGGCACCTGGAATGCTAGAGGACAGGGAACTAAAGTGACTCACTAGGATCTGTGCCAGAAGTTCAATATACTGCTGTAACCCAAACGGATTAAATCTACTACTATATCCATCCAGGTCTATCTTAGACCAGGTTCTGTCATTTTGAAACCAGTCTGTGTGTGCTGAACTTAAGTTGTGTTACAGGTTTAGATTTGTTTCTGATCACTTATACCGGAGTATGTGCAACATCTGTACCTAGCCTTAAAGAAACATAGACAAATTGGAGTCCAGCAGAAAGCAACAAAAAGTATTAGAGGTCTGACTGAACAAACGCGGATTATTTCATTTGGAGAAGAGACAACTGGGGGGTGGATCTGATAATAGTCCTCAAATACCTGAGGGGTGGATACAAGGGAAATGACAACAGAATATTTTCTGTGGATGCAGGGGACAAGACAATGGGCTTAAATTGCAGCAAGAGAAATGTAGGTTAAATATCAAGCACTTTCTCACCAAGGGTGGGTAAGCACTGGTAGAGGCTACCTAGAGAGATGGTGGAATCTTCATGCTTGGACATTTTTATGAACAGGTTAGATATATATTTGTCTAGGATGGTTTAAATAATGATGATCCTGCCTTGAGCAAGGGAGGGGAGTGGAAGGGATTAGAGTAGGTGACCTCTTAAAGTCCCTTTTAGCCACATTTCTCTATAATTCTGTTCAACATTATAATTTACACTGAATTGTCTCTTAAAGTTACTGCCATATAAAACTATCAAGCATTAAACCTTCCCTCAGTTCCAAGTATAGATAGTTACAGGAACAAACCAACATCACATTGATAATGCAAACAGGCATCAATACAACACAGACATGGCATTGTCTGAAATTAGATTAATCTGCTTTAAGGAAAAAAAGAATGTTAACAACAGAGACAGAGAAAATGTGTGTAATCTGGAACAACTTGTGAAAACCAGAAAAGCATGGTTATAGTGGTTTAACAGCCTAATAAACTGTACTGCAAAATGAAATGGTAAGAATTTCCAAGAGCCTTTAACAGTTCACCCCAAGACCATTTTAATTTAGGGACCTGAATTCTGATCAGAGCCCCAACACATACATCAAATCTGTATTACATGGCAGACAAACAGTAGGATAAAGCCTTTCCAAACTTGGGATTGTGCCACTTTGCATTTTTGGATGACTTTGTATGATATATATACATCATAGGAAGATGTACAAGTACAAGATCCAGGAAATGGAGAAAACCGAGAGACACCTTTGCACTGCAGATGGCCTCAGAATTAAGATATTTTAAAATCCTGCCTCATACAAATTAACAGTCTCAGTTTTAACTTAAGCAACCAGCATGCACTGTAAGAGACAGACAACAATCCAGGGGGTGCTGACTCTGGTAATATAATGGTAAAAGCACCAAATGCACAAGTATTTTTTTATGTGATTTCTAATCTACTATGAAAAACACAGACCTGTCTTCTTTAAATTATGTGATTTTCTATTTATCTGTATATTTCTGATAGAAATATCCTTCTCTTGAATAGAACAAAAACTCTCGAGTTGCCCATATACAGCGTCTTAATAAGACCAGAATCTTATTCTATTCTTGATTCCACCACTGATTTGCTACAGGTCTTGAGCAAGTCACAACTTCTGAATCTGCATCTGTAAAATGGGGATAATGCTCAGTTTTTTAAAGAAGGTGCTAGAGATGCATGAATGAAAAGTATTCTGTCAAGTGTTAAAAAATAATCCTGGTAGCAGCAGCATCTAAAGACTTCCTGCACAGTTCATAAGGGGCACCAAAAAGAATATATAAATATCTTTGAGAGACCACGTAGAGCAGTGATTCACAGCCAGCATGAGTTTAGCATTTTGGACATCAGGAGTCAGCCAGAGTAGACCACAATGAGGCAGGTTTTGAGAGTATTCAGTTAAACTCACCAGTTCTTGTGCCTAACAGTTGAACAGGGTGACCAAGCACAGTATACACTCATTCCCTTGATATCTGCCTTAGTTCCTCTATCTATAAAATGATAAAAATTTGGCTGCCCTCCTTGGAAAAGTACTTCAAGGTCTATAGATAAAACAAACTATATAAGAGTCAGCTATCAATACAATATATAGTATATATTAAGTGCATGCATGCATGTGCATATGGTTGCGCATGCATGAGCATACACATATGTTGAATCAGCCCAGAATTACAAACAAGTGGTTGCATGTGAACCTGATTAAGATTGAGATTTTGCTAGTGGCCAAAAGAATGTGTTTTGAAGAGTCTGAAACCACAATGCAGTCTCCTTTAGTTGTTTCACTCAGTTGATCAATTATACTTACAATTGATATATTCAATCCACAGTTCAGGAACACTTCTTGAGCTATCAGAGATGCGCAGCTCCAAGTAAATTAAACACTTTGTACTATCTCCAGTTGGCTAAGGGACTCCGCCTCATTCTGATGGACAATGTCCTGCCTCCCATCACACACCATCACGTCCCACCTGGACTATAGTAATACAACATACCAGGTCACAAAGCCAGTGTAAGTCTTTAGGAAACGCTAACAAATACAGAACTGAGCCAAGTTGAATTGAGCATACGCTCTCAACAACACAGGTTGCCATGAGAACATTAAACCTCTCTGTTCTCTACACTGGCTTCCTTGGAACTATTTAAGTTCAGTGCCCAACTTCCATTCCTGAAGGTGCTGAATTTCATGACGCCCTCCTTCACATCTAAAAAATCCAAATCATCTAGAATGAAGATAATGACCAACAACACCGATTCTCAGGCAAAATGCAGAATCTGCTTTACTATGTGCAGGAGACAGAGATTTCTCAAAGGTCTGTCTGGGCCTATGGAATAGCCTCTCACAGGAACCAAAGGCAAATCATTCACAGGCCTCATCAGCTTCTACACTAGGTAAAAGCCTTCTCCTGTCTTGCCTTCTTTCTCACACAGAGTGACACATACTTTTACATTAAAACAACAAGCCAACCAACCAGACTGAGGTGAGAGAACTAGACTCTAGGTCCTCATCAGCCTGAGGGGGATCAAATACCTCCTTCTATCTCCTGGAGGAGTATAGTACCCACAAGGCCATAGGCTAGGGTGGGCTGAGGACACTCCACTCCACTTCCTGAAGCTGAACTATTCTGCAGAAAGGAATATAAATCATGGACGGGAGGGAAAGCAACTAAGCAAGAGAAATGTGACTACCCCTAGGAGTTCCCCTTTCTCTCCTTCCAATGCTCTTGAGTGAGTCATCTAACTCAAAAAGGGACAATTTATGTCCCTAGCTCTTTGTGCACATTTCAGTCTGTGAACAGGGCTGGCATAACCAACCAGATAGCACAGGCAGTTGCCAATGGCAGCAAATCGAAGGGAGTAGGAAAAACAGTGCACACCTGGCATATGCTCTTTAGGGGTCACCCATACGCAACTGGTGCCACCGTACTCGGTGGGGGGCACATGCCCGCCCAGCAACCAGTCAGCAACCGGTGGGGGGGATCCCCTCTGGCCAATCTCACCGGGGGGGCTCTCCCTACAGCTGATCTCACTCACTGGCTTCTGGAAGTGCCCACAGCTGTGGCGCTCCCACTCTCCAGCTGGCACTCGGGGGGGGGGGGCCACCAGTGCTCGTGCCAGCTCCCCTGCCTGTCATCTAAGTGGGGGGCATGGTGTGTCAGGGGGTCCACCAGCACTCTCAGGAGGGGTACATGCACCCCCTTGTACCCCTCCTACGTGTCGCCACTAACGTCAGGTCAGGAATCTGGGCAAGTACAGAAATGAGTAGGGCAGTGCTGGTATTGCCAAGCTGTCTCTCTGGGGCTCTGTGTGGTTCCAACCTCACCAAATCCCAGCTATTTTTGCTGCCTAGGGCTGCAGAAATCCTTGCACTGCTCTCATCTGAATCCCAGTCTTAGACAACTAAATAAGACACCTATAGATTGGTGCCAGAGTCTATGCGACACCCAGAATCTGAAACACACTATTATGTTATGTTGTTTCTTAACAACTGCCAGAGGTATTCCCCAGTCAGCATACTGACATATGGGCAACAGCATATGGGCTATGAATGCCATTCCTAGGTGCCTAAGCCTTCCTTTTTAAAGCATAGGGAAGGTTAGTGTCTAACTAAGCTTCGTGAATTCCACTCTTGGAGTGGTGTACGCAAGTGGTGAGAGCAGAGGAAGAATCTGTACAGCAGGCAAGACAATATTTTACACATGATGGCAATATGCAGCATAGTGTTATATGCACATGTTTATATACGATAGAAAAGACTCTCTTACAAAAAAAAAGTATAATATTACATTCTACATAATAAAATAATACATTTAGAAACAACCCAGGCAGCCAGGAAAATAGAATGACGGCTAAAAGTGGCTCCTATTGTATATGTACTTCAAAGAGAGGGAACACTGCTGTCTTCTGTGCAGTACCTCCTGCCTTTATAAGCTTGAAGAAAAAACATACACGTAACTTACAATTACCCTGCCACTGCCCTTAGGTGCAAGCTGAAACTAGATTTGAATGTTCTTTTAAAAATAAAACTATCATCTTTTCCTTTCTGCTGAGATCAGCATTAGCTTTAGTCAAGGATAATTTAAAAGGAGACAGACAGGGGAAGAAACTGAAACTTATTCAAATGAAACCTAATATGTCAAATTTAGCTGACACTGGGGGTTTAAGACCCTTTAAGGCTGTTCTGTATATTGACTTAACTGAAAAATTAAAATATAACATTAAAGCAGAGTAGAAAGAATGGTAACAGATTATGTTTATTTTTTCCCCTTGATCATACGAATTCATGATCCTTATGTCATCACCATGCTCCTGCATCACAGGTTGAACCATTTACTAATGTGTTGTATCTACAGAGAACTAGACTGGATATTACACACCTTGCTTTTTGCCATGATGCTACATGCACCTCGCTGACTACAGCACAATTTTGGGCTGAGTATAGTCTAGACAAGTGGTCACCCACCACTGGTAGATCTCAGAGCCTCTTGCAGTAAATCTTGGAGCCTTTTGGAGTCAATCCAAGGCTGGGATGGGGGGCTGAGTGCCCGCATGCATGCATGCATGCATGCATGTGCATGCCCCTTCCCAGCAGGTCAGTCCATGGGGGAGGAAAGGGGCAGGGGCTAGATTGAGACCCCCACAGTGAGGGACAGTGCCACAGAGGCAGGAGCAGGTGTAAGTTGAATTGGGCCCTGGCCTGGTGGGACTTACATGCTAGGGAGGTGCACCCCCAAATAATTCTTTCTCCCGTTGCCTTGATCTGCCCCGGCTTCCCTCCCCACAGACTTACCTGCTGGGCAGGGGGGAGAGAGAGTGGCACATAGCAGATCTTGGATTGCTTTTAAATACCAAAGGTGATCTCCTTCTTTAAAAAGTTGGAGATCACTGGTCTAGCCTATAAGATTGGATACCCTGTTGAACAGGCTGCTTCACTGGGTCATCTATAAAAGAACCAAGTTAAACCACTCATAGTGAAAGGCAGTGACCAGTATTGTCTCAAGTTGTTGCAAGAGGTGCCAGTTTTGTAATTTCTTTTATTTAACGCACATATGAGATGTTAGAAAGAGTGTGTGTTACAGCATCTTCAGTGGGTTGCTGATGCAACTTCATACTTCTGTCTCTGAGACTGTCCAGATGGAACAAGTGTTCATGTCCTAACAAGAGACAGATACACATGACTTGGCTAAGACACAGTCCAAAAAAGATAGAGATTTGTCTGCAGATGCTGTAAATGGGGTCCTAGTACTGCGCAAAGGTTGTCAATGGATCTTGGGGAGGGGATATATGAGCAGGACTGTAGAAAGATTACCACTCCACCCATTCTATTTCTCTTGTGCACCATACACCCAGCATACTCGACCCTAAGTACATCTGGAGTTTTTAGACTTTCAGTCAACATCCCAGGATTCCATTTTTTTAATTAATCACCATAATGTCTAGGTTGCAATGCTGTGTCCAGAATTAACATAATCAAAACATTTTAGCTGCACACTGTCTACACATCTTCCTACATTTTGTTGTATTTTCTTAAAACCAATCTAAAAGAAACAAACAGAGGTAAGTTACTACATCTCAGATCCATTTATGGCCAAATCATGCTCTCCTTACTTTCATGAGTAATCCCACTCAGACTTGAGCAAAGCGAGCAGGATTTAGCCTGCCAAGATTCTCAGTGTATCTAAATAAAAGATTAAATTCTTCTGGGTTTTATTTTTTGGTGCTTCTGTTCACAGGAGCCTTCCCCTATTATAAGCAAAGGGCAGAAATGTTGTTGTTATATATTGAATCTGCCATTCAATCTTAGATGACACGGAGATGACAGAGAGCACTTCTATCATATAAGCAAAGCAAACAAAGCTGCTAATGAAGGAATGAAGAGTACCAGCCTCCCCTAAATGAGACATCCCTCTTTCATATAAAAAAATCAGAGAACCCATCATGTTTAACCCAAATTATAGCTTGGTAATAATCTAGAAGTAAACAGAGCATGAAATGCAATTTATAGGGAAAAAAATGTATTCACTTATACAGATAGCATACAATAAGAAAATGGCCTAAGTTAAAAAATGTATTAGTAGGAGAGCCAACTAGCCTACCTTGTAAAGATTGCAGAATCAAAACAATATAAGAGGGCATATTAACCTGTAACTGATCTTTATTTCAGTTTTATTTATTTGGATTTATATGGAGGCAAGCTAAAAAAGTCACCTATCCAAACACTAAGTACAATACCATTGACACAGCTTAAAAATATCCATCTCTAAAATAACACTATATGACTGAAGTGCTGTGATACTATTCAATTTAATATACAATAATAGTCATTTTGCATGGCTCTAGGTCAGTCAGAGAAAGATTACAGTAACCCAGACTAGAGGTAAAATTATGGACAAATATTAGAATTAGGGATGAGGGAGACCAGAAAATAAGAAACCAGTTCTCCACTTAAATTTCATACCATCTTAGAGTTGAAGAAGGTGCATCACAAAATGCAGGAAGATATTTAAGTGAGTGGTAAAAGCATTGCATCTTGTTTAGAATAAGAGAGGGGAAGGTAGTTTTTTTGGAGCAAAAAGGAAGGTCAAAGTGAAAAAGTCAGAATCAGGATGCACAGAATATTTAACTAACTAGGTTGTTAGGAGGAAGTGGGAAAAGACGGGAGAAAGAAAAAGAGAGATGGTTAGAGATGTTTTAGATCAGCTCCAAAACTTTTCCAGATCCTCAGCATTTCTGAACCTCTTAATGTTTGTTTGTATTTTTATGATTATGGCGCAATTACCTGGACTCCAAGATTGAGTCCTGGAGTGCAGACCCCTCCTGAGAATTGGAGCTCAACTACTTTATATTTCTATTTGTAGCCTAAACACATCCCTCTTCAGAACCCTGTATATGCTACAACTGTTCTGGTTCACAACTGAACCCCTCAGGAGACATGCTGATGTGAGCAAAACAGGCACATGTGCATATTGAGTTTCTGAACAGATAAAAGCAGATTGTTAGAAAACAAGCTTCTTGACCATTGCCCATTATTACAAGTCCATATTTCCCTTGGGAAACTGCCTGGGATGCATCTGTGTTCAGGATGGCCGAGTTTCCTTTTCACTTCATCTGGTGCAGGAAACTCTCCTTCAGCTTTGATTAGCGACTGCAGTTTCCAAGTGCAATGTTTCAGGTCCTGCCATTTCCTACCCAACTACCTGATCAGGCTCCGCAGGGAAACAGACTTCTGCAAAATTCTGGTTACCCTGCAAACATCCAAGCAAACACAACAGTATGCTAAAACAAGAGCTCTCAGAACAGGAGTTCACTAGATTAATCTCTAATAAGACTTTGCTCTTCCTTGAAGTAAAACACAATGATGGTAGCAGGAAATACTTTGAAAGACTGAATGATGGACTGGCCACCTACGCCATTATAAAAAAAAGTCTACTTTTTAAGTACAGTACAGCTGCTAGACTAAAGCTAATGACATGAAAGCTTGGAAAGGTGGTAAAAGGAAAAATTAGTATTATTTCAGAGACTTGCAACTGTGAGGGAAGGCAACGGAAATAGGAAAGAAATCAAAGGATTATTTTCTACATATGAGGCCTTTTCACAAAATCCATTACCCCTGGCAACTGGAAAAGGTGAAGACCTTCAATAAGTAACCGAGGTTGCTGAGTGGTTTGTCACCAAAATGATGTATGTTGTTAATTTAAGTTATTATTCAGAAGGAGACCTTTCGTGCCTTGGGATCTGTAAGCTCTGCTAGTGAGATAAGATGTAAATGGCAAACAACAGCTATTCAAAAACAAAGTAAAATGAGCAGGAACAGATGTGTTTTCACAGAAAGCCACATGAAGCACTTCTGAACCTGGAATGATCAAAAATATCCCCTTTTTTCCAAGCAAAATTAAAAATTAAAACCTGGTAACTTGTTGTACAATGCAGAAGATTTCTTTTTTTTTTTTTTTTTTTAAGGAATGGGAACTACACTTTTTGAAAACAGCAGCAAAGTCATGATAACATTACTTATTTGAGAATTTAGCAAAAATACGGGATTGTATTAGATAGGCCTTCAGAGGTGCTTTCAACAAAACAGTATATATATTTTTTACCAAACGAAAGTACTGTAATTGTATCTAATAATAAAACATGACAGACTTTCCTAGAGAATTTGCTCATGCTACAAATGATCATTTATTTCCTCTGTTCCAGAGTGAACACGTCTTCATCATCATCATATGGTGGCTGTGATTAAACCACAAGAGAAGTAAAGTCTTGTCTCAATTTATGACCTTACAGCAATAATCCTCACATTCAAGGTAGAAGTGGTAGATATGGGGTTTAATTACACTCCCAGCCTTTGGCAAATCTCTTGAGTCATTGCAAGGAGTGCCTCCAACATAAAGGATTTAATTTAATAAAATCCTTATATAGGTGAGACACTGATTCTGTAAGAAATTATAATTACAGGAGCAGCTGCCCTTCATTTCACCCAGACTGGAAACAAAGCCCAGAAAGGAAACTGTCTCCTTTGCTTGCTATTTTGGTTTTGATCCTCCCCACCAACAAAGTTGTGATGCCAGAGAGGGAGTTTGCAGATTTTGCTGTATGCATAATGAGGTGCACGTATTTACCAAGATAGTTTAGCCCAAAGTTATATGAATGTTGCTTCTCATTTAACACTTAAAATTAACATCTTGAACAATAAAAAGACTTACATATTTTAAACAAACTCCTTCAGTAGCCAGTTTGTATCTGATTTACTGTTGCTGCAAAGAAATCAGTAATAATCCGCAACAGCTGCCAGCCAACAGGTGCTGCTGAATAACACTGAAACACCGTGCCCTCAGCTGGAATCAATTCAGTCTCCTTCACTATAACAATCAGGCAAGCAGAACAACTGCAGCATTTTTAATATTACCTTTAATATCCTCCAAAAACTGATGTGGAAACAAGACCCTACTGTATAATCAAGAAAGCACATCCTACCATCATTATAATTGTTCGCTAGAGCTATGCATTTTATGAGTTATGTATGGAAGATACAGTGAAGGTCACCATCTGAAAGGTGAATGCAGCTAGTAGGCAGTGAAATCAGTAAAAAAAAAACAAACCACTTATTCAGAATCTGAGATACCATTTTCAAAAATCTACATTCTAGAGAAGGCAAGGTACCATTTGCCACCTGAAATCAGCAACAGAACAAAATACAAAACTTACCTAACCATTAGCTTCAATTTAGCCCTAAATATATCTTTGTGCTCGAGCTGATCCCCTCACATTGAAAATAGATGCTGCAGAAATGACGGTCAAATTTTTAAGCCATGGTTATAATAAATTGGATGAGCTAATGAAATTGCTTCTTCATTACTCATAATAATGTTTCTCTTTCTTTTTCACAGCACAAATTTTGATTTATTTTTCACCTGCCTCTAATCTTGTTTTAGACCTGTCCTGGCTTTTCTAATCAGAAAGAAGAGAGAAAAAAATTGAGATATTAAAATATACATTTCTCACATTAGGGTCAGAAATGTGAAACTTTCCATTTTTATAGTTCAATTGGTGCTTGAGAGTAAAAAAGAAAAACAAAATTAAAAAACAAATTAAAAAGTAGTAATTATTACATCCCTGACTTGAAAACTGCAGTGTTCAAAACAGAAGAGAAAAACATTACCACCTCTCCCAAAGCCTCCATGAGTTCCAGTGCCCAAAACAGTGGTGCCGCCTAGTTTAGGATCTATATATAGGAATGGATTCTCAATGACTGAGTACCACACAGACCTAGGATAATGGGCATGGCTGCTCAAAGTTTCCATTAGTAAAGTGTGTGGTGTTCAAACGTCCAGACTTACGAGTTGGAGTAACAAGTCCGAATCAGCACTGAATCTTCAGATTCGGCCAAATCAAATCAGGACAGTGATCCAAATCAATGAATCGAATTACTGTCCCCGATTCGGGCCAAATCCAAATCTGAATCAAATACAGCCTGTTTCGCACACCCCTATTGCCTACCCTACCACTGCTGCTGCTCTGCCCTCCCATTGCCAGAGCTTCTGCATGAAAGGTGCACAATGTAGGGGGTGGGATAGGTAATGAGAGGGTGTGGAGCTACTCTAGCTCCATTCCAGCACTTCCTCTTAGGCAGTACCCAAGGTTCATATCCCACTTGCCTGCGCATCATTTTGCTACTGCATTTTGACAAGGAGCAGCCAGCAGTCTCATTTATGTGCCTCCAGAGGGTGATCCTGTTCCACCCAGAAAAGATACATGCACGTTTTCCAGTACCTAATTTGGAAGCTGTATGCATATGAGTCTACTTAAATGCTATGAAATCAACAACAAAAAAAATCTTAATAAAAAGACAGCAGTCCTTATGGCCGCTGTGGCCCAGCCTTGCAGCCCGCCTGGGAAGGCAAGGTACCAGTTGGTGGGAGGGCAGAAGAAAAGATGGCCACCACTCCCTCATCCCTCCTTTCCCAGGGCCTCTCTGTCAATCATTGCCAAGGGACAAGGCCGGACCAAGGCCAGCCAACAGTCAAGATGATGATTGCTCTCTTGTCCCTTCTTTCCTCCCGCCCCGTTGCCTCTCCACCAATTAGTGCTGAGGGGTGGGGCCACCAGAGCACATCTGCTAAATGTCTGCGGAATTTGCTCTTAATCCCATGACAAACTCCCCTCTTCTGAACTGAGCACTCTAACCAAAGAGCAACAGAGTCATACTTCCCCTTGTTTACTCTTCTTCTGGCCTCAGGACTTCTGAACTCCTTTCCCTCAGTGGCCCAGTTCCAACAGGAGGGCTGGATGATGCTCTCCTCCTTGCCTGGACTAAGAGGATGCTCTCCTGGTAAGAAAGGGCCTTGTTGCATGGTAATTTTGTGCAGGTCTTGGAGCTCTTAGCACCTGGACTGTCCACACACTGAGACCTAAAAATGGTTTTAAGTATTCATTATGTGGATCATGAGTTGGCAGTTCAATGCTGTATCCAGTAGGACAAATAATACTCTGGCATGCATCAATCGATGCATCTCCAGCAAAACCAAGGAGGTGATACTTCTGCTCTACTCAGCACTGGAGTACTGCATCCAGTTCTGGGCACCACACTTTAACAAGGACATGGACAAGCTTGAGAGAGTCCAAAGAAGAGTCACCTGCATGATCAGCATCTTACATGGCAAGCCATATGAGGAAAGGCTGAGGGATCTGGGACTCATCAGCCTGAGGAAAAGAAGGCTGAGAGGGGACCTGGTGGCAGCTTACTGCTACTCTAGGGGAGTACATCAAGGGCTTGGTGAGCAGCTGTTCACCAGGGCACCCAGGGGAAAACCAGAAGTAATGGCCATAAACTCCTGGAAGACCAATTCGGACTCAACATTAGGAAAAAAAACTTCTTCACAGTCAGGATGCCCAGATTGTGGAATAAGCTTCCTCTAAAAGGTGGTTCAATCAACTACCCTGGAAATCTTCAAGAGGAAAACTAGACAGTCACCTCACTGGGGTCACCTGACCCACACTTGTCTTTCCTGCTTAGTGCAGAGCGCTGGACCCAATGATCTTCCGAAGTCTCTTATGGCCTTGTGAATCTATGAATTAATCTAGTCATCACAGTGACGTCACTCCAGGGTAGGATTCTCTCTGATTCGTGGTACACAGCCCATGTTGCACTAAAGTGTAGCCACTCCAGGCAAAGGCAAACAACACCACTACTCCTCCCCTATGATCTCAGCATCAGTAACTGTATGTGGTTTTTCCTTGGACTAAATGTTTGAGGAAATATGCACACTCCAGACAAAGCAGAATCACAAGAAAGTGTAGCAGAGTCAGATGGTGAAGTGGCCATTTGAGATTGCTTCTGAATACAAATATTAAACCAAGTTTAGCTCCATAAGGATCCTTTAGGGCTAAGGTGAAATCTCACAAGGAGTCTGCCACCTTCGCTGAATTTTGGCTGCTATAGAAGATGGAATAAAATCACATTTAGTGACTAGGATACTTAAAACCTGGGTAATTTAGACTTAGATACCTTAGAGGTCTGGACCTCTGAGTTTCCAGTTTGCCTCTTCAGTTATATATATGTGAATTCAAAAATGGACAGATACATTGGCTGTAAAGATCAAAACAAAACAAAAAAGAAAAGAAAAAACTCATGGGAAAATCTCAAAATAATGATGTAGGTTACCTGAAATGTCAGGGACACTCATGAACATTTTTATTTTAAATTAAAAGTTGTCCATACACATCTCCACTTCTCTTTTTCTGCACATAATTCTACCTCCTGATTTTCAGTTTCAGCTACAATTTGAATTAGCAGTATGACACATCATGACCCCAGACACGGTCAAGTGTTCCTTTGAGACAAACTCCCAGGGTGTTCTCATACCTTCAGAAGTGTCTTTCAGCCCTAAATCCCTCTCTCCACCCTGCTCTATGCTGCTTGACTACTGGGAATAGAGTGAGATGTTCCAAGGCTTACCTCTCTGACCTACGGGAGCTCAGCATTACCCACTCCACTTGGGTCTCATCAGTTCTTAGCAGAGGGGCTTTTACCAACAAAAGAATGACACTCTTGTCCAGTCATGTGCTAAGAAATGACAGATGTGCTCTCCCTTAGAAGAGGGCTACCTATATATGGTCAAATGCTCTGAAATCACAGTTTATCACTGACAAGAAGTATGCTATAAAAGATAACAAAAAGATGTTTTATAAAAACAAGACCAAACGTAAGAAATCTATAGCAATATGCTGAGCTACAGAAAGAGATAGAAGAATAAATAAACAACAAAAAATACTAGAATAATAATCTGATTTTACCCTGCATTTTAAAATCCAAGAATGTAGCTTCTGCTTGGCCCACTAGACAAGGACCTAAACCAGGGAGGGCAAAATGGCAGATCGGACCTGCAGCAGACTCCTTTTCCCAGCAGCCCCTGCCTGCATCACTGCGGCTCATTTCCATGGAGACCCCAAGAGTGGCAGAGCCGTGATAGCGCAGGGCCAGGGTTTCCATGAAGATTGTCCCTGATCCACAGCTCTGGCCCAGCTCCAGGCCTGTCACTGCTGCAAGATCCCAGGTCTGGCCCCAGACCAGTTCGCCATCCTGCTGTGCACCTTACCAGTACTGCTGGGGATACTCTCCATAGAAACCCTGGCCCCGCGCTGTCATGGCTCTGCTGCTCCTGCGGTTTCCATGGAAACCAGCCACAACATGGCAGGCAGGGGCTGCTGGGAAACAGAGTCTGCCACACGTCCGATCTGGCCTGCGGGCTGGACTTTGCCCATCCCTTGCCTAAATTGTTTCCCTATGCCTGAGAAAACTAAACAAACACTTGCTCCTATGTGTCGTTTCTTATTTGGCCATTTACCTACATTAACCATTGGATTCTTGGGCTCCAGTCTAATCTAATTATTAAATTAATCACCCCCACTGCTATGACATACAGGCTTTGAGTCCCTCCCAAGTGCAAAAGCAAGTTATTGTTTAATTGGTGACACTTGAAAATCATTATCGTATTGTGTAATACTGGCCTTGTAAAAGCATTTAAGAAACATATTTTATATAAAATGCCATAATGCATATAAACATAAGGATGATACGACTGTACGCAGCTAAATGCTAGTTAAGACTACACATGCCATATCAGTCATACAAACTCAGGAAAACATGCATGATAATCCATGAGCCCCTATAGATATTGTAGGTCTGTGACAAATAGGAAGTACTATCTTTGTCTGATATGCAAGATATACGTGTCTATGAACTCATCCCCTTCCGAGGATGCAAAACTGATCATGTACAAAGCAAAGAAAATGAAATTGAGTACACAAAGATACAAGAGAGAAATATTTTTCCCTAATCACACAGTTATATATCAAATTGAGCTGTAATTTGTCACCATATTTCCAGATGGAAATGGCTCATTCAAAACTTCCAGTTCTAAGATAGTTTGTCTTATTTGCTCATGTATCAACTTTTGAAAACTACATTCACAAATAAAAATACAAATAGGTTTATGAAACATTCTTTCATCTGGAATGTAGCAGAAATTTCAATGACCATCTGGTTCCATTGGCTTACAGCCGCATGACTAAAAAGGCCAAATTATGTGAAATAGTAACACACCCAACAGTCAATGCTCAGCAGGATCTCTATCATCTATTATGAATTTTTGACTATTTCCAGAAGATTAGCTACATGCAATTCATCTGGAAAAATTCCAGAACAGCTAGACGGATGTCTCTCAAGTAATTCCATCATACTGCAAGAAGAACCAATGGCTTGTACTTACAAGGCAGTCTCACAAAAGTGGTGCAATGGGATCCTTTCCATGCACCTGAAGTTATATATCAAATGTGTTTGTCTTTCTGTTAATGACATGCTGTACTTAGAAAACATGCTTTTGCTTTTTGGGATAATAAATGTGTTTTGACTAAAATAAAGCTGCTCTGTATTGATTTACCAATATTGTTGACCAGATTCTTGGGTTGGTTTGCATGATCACTTCTCGGACTCTTGAAGGCTCAGGTCAAGATTAGTTTAATGAGGGAGGTGGGGCTGTAAGGAAGATATGCAGGAAGGGAACAATGGCTTGATATAAGTCATTTTTCAGAGAATATTAAAAGAGCTGTTGGGAATTATAAAAGTGAGTTTACATTGTCCCTCCTAGTTCCTTACTAGTTTGAATAGATTAAAAAATATGTTGTTGTTTTTAAATAACTATCTTTATTTTATTTTAGAGGGAGCTGGTTATCCACAAAAATCCGAGTGACACATAGGCACATGTCAGAAAAAGGTAAACCTATCCAGGCTACCATAAGGGATAAGATAGGTAAGACAGACATATGCATAGACAGTTTATTATTTTAACCATTCCCCCTCCCTCTGCCTTCACTCTGTTTTCTAACTGCTTTGTTTCTTTCCATTCAAACAAACAATAATTTGATTTTAAAAAGGCTTTGGTTCTTTGTATTCACAACAGTCCCATACTTCCCCATGCTCCTGAAGGGAAGTGCCACAAGAACCCAAACCAGTCAAAAATAGAGAGTAAACACGATTGATATGCTCAGGGCCCAAGCTCAGAATGGACTGTGGAAATCCATTCCCCAGAAGACAAAGACAGCAGAGACTGAGGGGGTGGAGATAGGGACTGGACACTCAAAGACCAGGAAAAAGATTAAGAGAAACAATTATCCCTTAAACCATGCACATAAATTTACCGTATATTCTGATCATTGCAAAGGAAGCAGATCCCAGCAATTACGAACTGATGACAAAATAGATACACTGGAGGTTTTTAAGACCCTAGTAGGCCCCTTGGTGGGATGATATATAGTTGGGGATGGTATTGCTTTGATCAGGGGGGATGGACTAGATAACCTCCTGAGGTCCCTTCCAACCCTAATTTTCTATCATTCTAAATAGAGCCACTTGTACAGAAGCTATACAGTAAGTTTGCTTGAAATCTTTAGTGTCATGTGTTCAACATATTGCCTTCAGTACCAAATCAGCTTTAATGATCTGAAAGAATAAGTGCCTAACTTTCCCTCTCACCCTAGGTTGTTACTATAACAGCAGACTACACAGGCTCACTGTCAGCAGATAATTTGCCAATAAGATAAGATAATCATTGCAGATGACAGATGTTCATGACACAATTCAAGAGGTCAGAAATAAGTAAGCAATCATATTCAACTGTAATTTCAGTCCTGAATGAGTTTGCATTGTCCCCCTTGTCTCTGACACCTCTTTCTTTTCTTCCATACATCTGCTGACAAAAGTTTCCCAAGAATTTATTACAAGTAGCTTCAAAATTTTCTGGAAGACTTGACAGTGTTGTCACCATCTGCTCTGGTGAATAAAACCCACATATTATATATAATATATCAGGGTGGATAACAATCAATGCTTTTTTAAAATAAAAAAAAATCAGATTGTTTTATTTAAATCTGATTTTAATAGTATTTTTTTATTTTTTGTTAAGATCTTAAAAAAAAACCATATAAAGATTATTTTAATTTAAGATATGTTAAAGCTCAAAGATGTCATCATGGGATAAGTATATAATTATAAATGATAATACCATCTGAGACAGTATATTAATGTAAGCTTTTTGGAAAAATGTTGTAATAGGTTTGTAATAAGAACCAGCAGATCATAGCAAGAGGTAATTGATGAAAAAATTGCTCAGTTTGTTTATGCAACAAACTCCTCTCTGTTTGGTTGAAAACACACACTTCGTTGACATGGTTCAGTCATTACAACCAGGGTACAGTCTACTCAAAGCAGATCTAGCAGGCATATTGCTGGATACAGTATACAAGAATGAAATTGAACAGCATGCAAAAAGTCTAGAGGGAAAAATTGTTAACCTATGCCTGATGTGTGGATCAATATTCATAATGAACCAGTAATATGTGTTTGTGTGACAAAAGAAGAAGGGAACATCTACCTTACAGAAACAATTGATACATAAGGAAATGCACACACAACAGAACGCTTACAAGAAGCAGCAGTAAAAGCGATAACAAACTGTGAAAAACAATTCAAATATCTAGTACATAGCTTTGTCACAGTTAGTGCTGCAAATGTATCGAAGATGAGAAGAAATCTAGGAGAAAGTGAAGAAAGCCCCAAGCTAATAACATATGGCTGCAGTGCTCATTTGATGCATGTCTAACCAAAGACTTCAGTGCTCCAGAAATAAAAGCTAATGTTGTTCAAATCGCAAATTACTTCTGTAACAACCACTTTGCAGTAGCTGCTCTGAAGAAAGCAGGGGGAGCCAAACAAACTCTTCCATGAGACATGCAATAGAAGTCAATAGTGGACTGTTTTGAGCAATATATTGAGAACTGGCCTAATCTGATGACAATTTGTGAACAAAAATCCTGACAAAATAGATGGAACTCCCATAGCCAAAGTTGTCAACATTGGACTAAAGAAAAATGTAGAACATATGCTGAAACCTATTCCCATAGCCCTGAACAAAAATGCAGGGAAATCACTGTTTTATTGCTGCTGCTGCTGCTGAAATTTAGAAGGAATTGAATGAGTCCTTGAAAAGAGAAATATGCAATGACAAAGTTAAATTACAGGTATTAAAAAAATGAATGGATCGAGCACTATCTCCAGATCACTTTCTTGCCAGTATTCTCAATACTCAGGTCAATCCTTAACTGCTAAAGAAGAGGACTTGGCTATAACATTGGCATGCAGCTATCATCCCTCCATAATACCAACTACAATAAATTCAGGGCTAAGGATGAACCATTCAAGAAATACATGTCTGCTGATGAGGTTTTAAAAAAAGTCACACCAATGAACTAACAGAAGTCATTTTAGCACCTGGAACCATCAGTGGCCACTGGCAAAGTGGCAAAGTGACCATCAAACTATTGAAATGATAATCCACCTTTTAACAGCAGTAGCTTCTTCTGCAGATATAGAAAGAATATTTTCTCCCTTTGGACTAATTCATTCTAAATTGAGAAATCACTTGGGAAGTGAAAAGAGAGGAAAGCTTGTCTGTCTTTTCCAGTTTATGACTAAACAGGATAAAGAAGGTAAAGACTGAGTTTGCTGAGTAACCCAATATTTTAAGTTTTTCATGTTTACCTGGCTGAAATAATCTATTTAATTTTCACATTTATAACTAAAATGGTTAAAAAATCAAAAATACATATGCTTGTTTTGTTAAAATAAGTATACATGTTTGTTGTTGAAGAAAATACCCAAAATACATAAGCTTGTTGTTTCAGTTAAATAAAACAATTTAAAAGTCTGTTGTTCTTGGTGAGGTTTGTTGTTTGCCTAATACAGTGTGGCAAAAATATCCCCCAAATACCCATGATCCAGTTAGTGAACTGGAGATAGTTGTAAAGTCATTGGGAGGTGAACTATCTGCTTCATTTACATTTGGTAAATAAAATAACCAAATCATAATTCAGTTTTCTGATGTAGCTGCAAATTTAATCTGAAAAAATATCGAAATAAGTCACTGCCTTAAAGTGTATCGTGTGTACCTTCTAAAAATGAAACCTACATCTATCTCTGAGCTGTGAACAATGTTTATTAAAATTATATCAAACACCAAGAATCCACTTTTTGTAGAAAATAAACAATTAAATCGAGGCTTCCTGACGAGTGATTTACATTGTGGTTTAAATCATGATTTAAATCTATTTGATTTAAATCAAATCCATCCTGTAATATATTAAAATTAAATTTTACCTTCCTTTCCTTCAGATTATAAAAATTATATTAATTTGGTATCGCAGACAGAACCTCTGCCAATCTGAACTGCTTGTTTTGAATAGACACAGGTGTACGTGGTACTATAGCAATAGATTTTGCAAGCAACTGGTAGTCAGAGACGCAAGTATAAAGATTTGTTCTGATACGTGGATCCCACAAAACTCTACACCAGAATTTTAGACCTTTTTTCCTACCATGGAAATTTTGTTTATGAACTGTAACTGTTCTCTTCATGCAACCCACACTTCAGATACTCAAACCATGTCACAGGAATTTTCAGTCTTCCCTGTTTTGGGGCGGGGAGGAGAGAGAGACAAAAGTAGGAAGTTCATTTCATGCCACTTCCTGTTTTAGGTGTACCAGATTGATAGTGACCAATAAACAAATAGCAATGCTTAATATATAGAACTCCTTTCCCAATTTTCTTAAGCTGAGCCAAGCTAGTTGTATCATCTGTAAAATGCCCAAGGAGTGTTCTGCTCTCTGTGCTTTAGTGTGTGCTGGCATTACATAGCAAAGGCTAGCTAGCATGCTGCTCCTATTATATGATGGTTCTTTCCATCCCAAATATAGAGATATCTTAGGAAGACTTTATGTCTATCTGTATTGATTTGCTCCATCAGTTTGCAACGGTATTCACTGCTGCTACTACACACACACACACACACACACACTTATACAATAGTTGTTTCACAAGCACTAAGTGCAGAATGATCTGCTCTGAAACTATGGCTTCATATACACATTCAAATAATCTGGGAGAATTCTTCCAGGCTTGTTATCCTGGTAGAAGAAAACTTACCCAGAGTCATGTATATAAATATTTGAGCACGGAGGCCCTGAAGAGTGGTGAGCTTACAGTGCTGACACTGTGTAGTCAAGCATGGGGAGGGCACCACGCACACATCTCAGTATGTTCTGCAGGCTGTATTAGCCCGCTTGGGAACAGAAAACAGGAGTGCAATGGGCAGCCCTGATGGGCTAACCCACACAGCCCATGGGCAGCCTGTGTTTTCAGCATGTACAGACATTCACTCTCCCAGGAGAAACTCTCCTGCAAATGATTGAATCCTGGATGTGCCCAGGTTATTTTTCTCCTGGAGTGGCCATTTTTACCTGGGAGAAAATGCCTGAACATCTGCACACTAGAGGTTTCTCCTGGAAGACCAGTGACTTGCCCAGGAGAAACTGAATATCTATATGAGGCCTATGTGTTCCATTAGGACCAGAGGAGTAACACAGCCTTTTTCTGTAAGTCAATTAATTCAGGTGTTTCAGATCAGCAGCAGATTACATATAATTTTTTGTTCATTATGATTTCTATGACTGCTAACAGTGAAGTATAATCTTTCAGAGCAGTAATTAAGGGTATAGTCACAATATTTCTCACAAACTGTGTTGCTAAAAAATAAAATAATAAAATAAAAAATGCTATATGGAGATACCTATATGTTTTGTTCTACAGAATCAATACCAAAATTTCAGATAATTTCATTTGGCCCATCTATAATTCTGTAGCCATATGCAACCAGCGAACTTCAAATACATCTTTGAAAGAATATAGTTAATCGTACTATATTACCATTTCTCTAAATATTATTTTTTATCATATAGTTGATTTTTCAGAACTCTGAAAATTTAAGATTTTATGAGTTGTTACAAACCTGACAGTGTTATGCTTTGAAATACTCTTTTAAAAAGAAAAAATATGAAATGGGCATTGCTTTCATGTGACAGATCGCTCAGCTTTCATCCACTTAAATTTCGTTTTGATAGCTTCACTTGTATCAAAAAAAGCAATATTTCATTTTCAAGATGCAAAATAGTTTCAGAATCAGCAACGAAATGAAGCAGCCCCCTGATGGGGATATATATATCTATAGGGAAGCCACAAATCTATCAACATTGGAGTATGGGAAAAAACTCTATAGAGGACAATCTTGAACAATCTGAATGTTAAGATGACATTATTCATGAGAGACAAAATCCACAAAACTGCAATATTTCATTCCAATTTGGAATGGGCTCAGTTGTGTTCATGGTGCTTTGTGCATAAAGTAGAATCAGAATTCCATGCCTTCCGTGTCTTAGTTGTACTCAAAGTTGGAGGTCACTGCTGATGGATATTTGGTTTATGCACCAAGAAGTAAAGCAACTTACTACAAAAACTGCCTCTAATTCCTGAGCACAGACTAAAGTCTTCCAAGTTACAGCAGAAAATAGTTTTAAACAGAAGATATTAAGCAAGGCTAGATAAAAAAGCATACTATGCCAAAATGTGGGAGGAATTAAAGAAAACTATTCTGATACCTTGGTAAAGCATAATTCATTGAATAATTAACAGAAAAAGAAACACAGTAAGTCACTGCTGCCATGAGCAACAAGCTTCGGTAAAATGTTGCTGAGCGGCACAGATGCATCAAAAGATTTCTAAATGTATAGAGGAGCACTAAGATGGGGACTTGCATAAAACACTATATAGGCACATCCAGACAAGTGCGGTTGTGCGGTGTATGACACTGCAAACACGTTTGCAGTGCCACATACCACACAGTCCGGAGTTCTCCATACTGCCAGGGCATGCTACCTGAGTATGCACTTCTCAGGTATGTTTTTTTTGCTGCGTTGGCTTTTTTTTTTTGACCACAGGGGTCAAAAAAATGAAAACCGTGGAAAAAATCCCTCAGGCAGCATGTGCTCAAGCAGCCTGCGCTGCTAAAAAGTGGAGTTGGGCCACTTGGAGATATACTGCAGCTGCCAACTAGGCTCCACCCAGCAGGATTGCCATGGATGTGGCTCCAGGCACCCAGGACCCCAGGTAAGGCTGCTGTGGCCAGCACAGTCCTGGCCCCAGCCTTCCCTATGCCACCCAAGGCAACTTGCCACACACCAAAGTAAATATGGTATGGGCATTCCCCAGGGACAAGAAGCAGTGGTGTAAGGTGTACCACTGCTACTTGTCCCCAAGGAACTGAACATCCACACATGTCTGGACATGCCCTCTGTTCCTGAAATAAACACTCATCTTAGGTCCCCTCTCCACACGCAGATAAAGACACAATAGGCTCCAATATATCACCTACACAATCATGCCCCCTGCCATGCCACAGGTGTATGGCGGGAAGCATGATTGTGGGATCACACATTAATTCCCATCATACCTTATTACCAGAACTGGGAGAGCCTGGGATTGGGCTCCCCCTGCACCTGCAAAAAAACAAGCTTCTGCAGCTGGTACGCACCCCATGGCTGGGAGATCACAGCTGCTATGATCTTTCAGCCATGGGGAGCATAGGGAGATCTAGGAATGGTTGGTCTGGCTGGGCATGGTGTATCCTTGTAGCTGAGAGTCTGGTCATCAGCAGGGTTTCCAGTTGCAGCAAAGATCCTGCTACATGTACAAATTAAGACTCAATAGCAAGCAGCTATAAAGTTAGTACATATTTTTGGTCTAATTTTTTCGGTGATTGGAGTTTTTTATGGCATGATAGGTACTTTGCACATGTAGCTAATCTCAATTTAATTGAGCAATTAACCAGTACAATAGCTGTAACATGTAGAAGGGGTCTTGGTTACAAACACATTGTGCCCTCATTGCATTTAATAATGGTAACAGGGTGCATGGCTCAGGGGCAAGAGCCCAGCTGCAGGGGGTAATGTCTGCCTGCCCAGGGGCATGGCACCAGCTGGGAGGGATGACTTTCTAGTCCTAGAAGGAATTAGAAGCTACAGTACTGAGGAAGCAGCACAGAGCTTGGGTTGCCCTCTCCAGGTCCAAGGAAAGACCATGGGTTTTGAGTTAACTCTTTGTTATTTGTTTTATTATTGATGTATTTCCTGTGGAGACAAGTCTGCCCCAGGGAAAATAAAAGCTGAGTGACTACCCACTACAATAACAATTAGCAATAAAATTTCATCTCCCCACAAATGGTACCACACCTTTTAGTTCTCTTCAACAGGCTCTGGTATTTGCCCCCACTGTGGATTTTCACTGTCATACAGAGGAAATGCTACAGATCAAATTATGCAGTTAATGTTTAGAAATAGGTTTCTCTGCATCTGGGGAACATACGTCCCTGTAAGTCTTATAGTTATTCATGTATCAAACTTTACTTGAGTTTTCCAGTTGCAGGAGGGATTGCCTTCTAAAAATCAGGATATTCTATCAGGACTTCAGGAAAGTTTTTAGTAAAGAACAAGCGTGAAGTTAAGCTTGTCAAAATAGGCAAACCTTAAAGCTTCACTTCAACATTAAAACTTGAATGATAGATGGTTTTTTGGTTGATTCCTTCTGAGTGTTCAACTGTATCTTTCTTGAAAACAAACTATAACACCAGCACAAAAAGTTTTCATAATGCAGGTGAACATATTTTTCTCATAAAAAAAATTGAGAGCTTTGTGTTTTATAATTTAACAAAGAACAGTCAATAATTTGTTTGGGGGATATATTAATAGTTTTAAATTAATATTCTGTATTATGTGAGTATTATGTGAGCATATCTAGTCTCAAGAATTGTGAACCAAGTAGAGTGCCTAACTAGCATCCTAGTCTTGATACGTTTTAGTTAAATACAAGCAAAATGAAAAGACATTCATTCAAAGCTGCTGGCTTCAGAGTTCCAAAAGTGAAATATTTAATGCCTCATCTCAAACCAATAAGAAATTGACTTAGTTCCCATATCTAATTTTTTAAATTAAAATTATATTTTATAAAAACTGCATGTTAATCAGTTTAATTTTTTTAGAACAATGATAACATGATGCTTGTATCATGCTTCCATGAGAAAGCATTATACTTCATGTTGAAGATTTAACAGGAATTGATTAATAAAAGGACAATATTTCACTGCATCATCAATATTAACATTACAAGAATGAGTATGACTGTTCTCAGCATTCAGGCAGTGTTGCTCCAATAATTTTAGTACAATTCTAGATATATCTGGGACTCCTTTAAAAGCCCCAGCTCCTGGAGGTGCTTTGGTTTCAGTTTTCAGGGTTTTTTAAAAGTCCATTTATTGTCCTCATGATTAAAGAAAAACTTGAAAATTAATGTATTATGTCCTGAAGGGTCAAAATGCACATGGCAAACCCCAAATGTATTATTTAAAAGAAGTATTGTGACTGGTGGTTTTTGGACCTGAATAGGGTTGCCAATACTGAGAGTCTTAGAGGTTAGAAGGAAAAGGGGAAAAATTGGAAAAGAAAACTGTCACACAGAGACTAGAGAATGGCTAGTAGTAACCTGTATTTATTGTACAGTGGAAAAGTCCTGGTTGCGGTCTACTATGATTAGCAGCACTTACATGTCAAATTCTGATATGTTCTGCACATCTGTTGGAAGTTAAGGGTAATGTGTTGAATCAACCTACCTGTTGATCTTTTACTTCAGTAGGAGGAAATTCTGAGTTTTCTGAAGAAGTCACACTCTTATTTGAATCTGATGTCAGTGAGGCTAGAATTTCTTCCCAGGTGTCTAACTGCTCATGAACACATATTACTTCACAGCAATATGCAAATTTTGTATATTTGTTTCACCTTTCAAGGCCTAAAATAGTTTCAGCTTTCAGCTAAATAGTTGGAAATGTTGAAAAGTCAGTGTCAGGAAGTACACAACCCAAACTTTACTGAAGGTCACTTGAAGGCTGCCATGAGCAACTTCTACTCAAATCAAATGTAAACCCTCAACGTGTTTGTATCTGTGCCTGCACTCACCAATATATGCAACAAGGACACAGGACTCTATGTCTTGGTTTGCAAAGCCTCATTCACTTAATAAAGTGGTTTAATAAAGACTTCTGGCAGGCCAGTGGGAGCAGGCCATATGTGGTCCATAGGGCATCTGATGTTCACCCCAGCCCATCTTGTCAGCTGTCTTTTTCCCCAGCAGGCTTCCCATACTACTTCTTACATTTTCTTTAGGGGAAACCCAGTAGCCTCCTAAGAATATTGTCCACTTTGGTATTTTCAGAAGACATTTTTCCCTCCCCCTCTCATGGACACTATTATTTTTCCTCTCATTTTCCTGTGGCGTACCCTCTCCATCTGCATAGCTCATGCACCTAGCATTTCCACTTCTACTGATGCAGGAGATAAAGGGAATGAGAGTCAGGACCACAGCAGCATAGAGAAGCATCCAGGCAGCTCCTGTCTTTCAGAACAATCTGAAGAAACATAAGTTTTGGGTCACACCTGGCTTCTATACACCCAGACTCATGATTGCTCCACTTTCTCCTGTCTAGTAAACCATCTAGAAGATGCCGCTCGACGATGGAAACAGCTAGGTGTCCTACTGAAAAAAAAGCAGGACCCTGTCAGATGGCTCTAGCCAGTTCACCAACCATAATGTTCAACACTTGGGAGTGCTGATAACTGTCTATCTATCTGTCAGTTAAACACAGGGGGTACATGCAGATGAGTGTGGTTGTGCAGTATGTGGTGCTGTAAACATATTTGCAGCGCCACATACTGCACAGTTCTCCATGCTGCAAGGGTGTGCTGCCCGAGTGTGAGCTGTGCTGTTGGTTTCCCCACACCTGCTCCAGGATATCCAGGAGTCACAAAAACCTGGCACAGAGCATGCTCAAGCAGCACATGCTGCTGAAAACTGGAGTCAGGCCATTCAGAGCCATGCTCCACTGCCAGCTAGGCTCTGCGCAGCAAAATCACTGTGGCTGTGGCCCTCGAAGGCTCCCAAAACCCCAAGTAAGGCTGCTGGGGCCAGCTAAATGCTGGCCCCAGCCTCCCCTACTCCGCCCAGGGCAATTTACCATGTGCTAAAGTGCACATGGCATAGGTTTTCCCCAGGGACAAGTAGCTGTTGAGCAAGGTGCACCGCTGCTAGTTGTCCCTGGGAAACCAAATGTCCACACTCGTCTGGATGTGCCCAGGGAAGCTAGTAGGTATTTCAATGCAGGAAAAAGGGCTATAGAACAGAACAGCTTTTACCACTAATTTTTATTCCTTCAGCTGGAAATATCTGCCAGCTACTTCAGGGTCCCCATAACCACCCCCTCCCAGTTTTCAAGTGTCAAGACTGCCCTAACCACACTGACACTTTTGGCTAGTATACATACATCTGCTTTGTGGTAAGTTTTCTCAGAGGGAGGGTAAAGTAGATTAAAAATAAACAAACCTACAAGTTCACCATCAGTACTATTGCAGAAAACAGAAGGCCAATTTTGCAACAGATCGGTAGCAAAAAAATACCTTCTTTTAAACTGGAGCTTTCTGAGACATCTATTTTAAAGTGTGACTTAACACCAACCTACCCATAGGTTAAAAGTGGATTGAAACACACATGGAAGAATTCACCATACCAGCAAGGAAAAGGGGGACCTGTCTGGAGAACTGGTTACAGGACAAGGAGAAATGTAAGGAGGAAGGAAAGTTATGTTCCCCTCCTCATTCCTTTACCTGCTTCCTACTCCCTTTTCCAAAAGGTGTAAAAAAACATACAGCTGGAAGTCCATGATACGATAGGATATACAAGACTAAATATTCAAGGCACTATTCTGGACTTTATATATGAAACTCTCATTAGCTTGAATGGGAGTTCTTTGGCTTAAACCCTGCATAGCATTCAGAAATTTTACTCTGAATGTCATCCATGCCTCTTTGCCTTGTTAGTTTAGCACTTTAAAAGTCATCTAATGGATGATGGCATGTGCATCTATATCTTGAGGATTATCTCCAAATGTCAAAATCTTTTGAATGCTATCTGACAAATATTTAACATTGAATATATTACTGAACCAGAGATTGAGTTGGCTCTGGTAATTCCAACTGCCTCCCGGGAGGAAGGGCTCCTCCAAACTCAATTGACATATGACAATGTGCAAGTTCAGTGCTACAGTTGTTTGGCAAAACCTTGTTAACTGCAGTCACCGGGACTATAAAAGACACAGATTTCTGAGCCCTGCTGCCATCAGTTTCTGTGCCTGGAACAGAGAGAGTGAGAGGTATAGTTGGTTAGGTTTACACTCCTGGGCCAAACCTACTGCAGGGAGAGGTGACAATCAGAGGGAATCATGTCCCTGATCCTCAGTGAAGAGCAGCTGCTCCAGGGGAAGATGCCACAGCTGTGGGGTGGGAGGTTTCAGTATAGTCAGCAGCTAGGGAGTTAACAGAACAGCTTCCAGGTGTCAGGACCCTCTTGTACCCCATACTGCACCACCACTGCAGCTCACCCCCATCACTGAGTGCTGCTGAATGGCAGTACCAGTGGCCATTAGGCAAGGACAAATTCAGTGGTGAAAAAAAATGGCAGCACTAATAGGGAGGAAGCTATACCTGGCAGCTTCCCCATTAACTCCTAACTGCTGGCTGTGCCAACATATCTCCCCACATCTGCAGTATCTGCCCAACCAAGCTGCCTCAATCCCCAGCCTTGACCCTGTTCTGGCAATAAGAAAGGCAGAGAATACCCTGGGACCTCTGTTCAAGTGCCCCTTCTAAGTCGATGCCCAGGACATATGCTCCACTTGCCCACCCCAAGGTACATTACTTGATGGACTATCTACAGCCCAGAATGCTGATGTTTGTTTGTTGTGTGAGAAGAGCGCTGCTATTACTTATTCTGGATGCACTGTAATGCACACAAATCATGATTTGGACCAAAAAAGAAAACCTGTAACAAAGTTTCCCAGTGTCAGAAGTCATAACAGCAGGGAACTTTTAGCTCCCAGATAGTCCTGACTACTAGAATGGACCTGGCTGCCTGTGGTCTAACTACCTGCACCTGGCCACAAGTATCTGCGTGGTACAAACCATAAGTCAGTCCAGGAAGAGTTAAAAACTTGAAGTTACTAAGCAAAGCAAATCAAAACATTTAAGATCTGTTTAGAAACATCTTGGGATGTATGGAATCAACACAAACTGAGACAGTAAATAAAAGTGCATCAGATGCTGTGACCAAACCTGAAACAATAGATGCTGTACTTGAAGAAATTCATTAATCAGTACATTGCAAATTTGTATGGCACCAAACATAATGGATCATGAGGTAAATATGTGAATGATACAACCAAAACTAGCTACAACAGACATAAAGGCCAATTATAAAGAATATTAATCAGCAAGTAATAATATGCAGTGAGGTATGCCTTGTGTAAGCACTTCTAATGCATAAAAAGGAGTAAAAGGGAAATCCATTTGGACTTGTGTTTAACCCTGCACTATCCTTGCTGTCAGCAAGTCCGACTGCCTGGCTGATGGCACAAATAAAGGCTACACTAAAGTTTATACTCACTGAAGTATCACTCACTTCATCAAGCCAGGTTGCAGTAAGGTGTAATAGGTCTTTGAAGGAAATAACACATGGGTGAGGCTGCCTGGATATAAGCAACTGACCTCTGTTTTCCTCAGGCTCCTTGGTGGTTGCCTAGTAGGGCCTGCTAGGTACTATAACAATGCAGTTCAAATAAGGATGCAGCAGCTATTCAGTGAGTATAAATTCAGTGTTACCTTTGTTCATATTATCAGCCAAGTTGTCAATCTGGTGGACAGCAAATATAGTGCAGGGTTAAACACAAATCCAAGCTGCTTTTCTGTTCTACTCTTTTTATACATTTGAAGGGCTTACTTCAAGCCTGCATCATTCAGCAATCACATTTGATGCCACGCACCTTCAAATGTGCTGATTAATGAACTTATTTAAATTGCAACATTTCCATATACCTTCCCAGGGGTGCACCAGGTTTTGGTCGTATCGTCTTGCATGCTTTTCTTATCCACCATGGCAGTGTATACCAATTTGTCCATCTCAGGTTGTTCTTCACCCAATTCCAGATGTTTGATGCTCTTTGCTGCCATACACAGAATGTTAGACTTCCAGATTTTCCACCTGTGCTGCTCTTGGCTTACCTCGTGGCTTACTCCACAGCACGGATACCTCCCTAGGTAGCTACTCAGTACCTAGCTATACTCCAGCATAGGTGACTGCTTCATGACTTCAGGTTCCTTCCTACTGTCTTCAGTCTAGACCCTTGCTTCCTAGACAGCCACCTCCTAACTCTCTGGCTCATGGCTCTATTTCAGTGAGCAGCTACATTCCCATATCACGGACTATTGGCAATTCATTTACTAACCATGCATATAAAAGGCAAAAATGGAAGGCCATTTTGATAATCCAATGTGAAATACTTGGCAGAAACAAAAATAAGGAAAGAAATGCCTCTATATGTTTCACAAGTAAGCTAAAAATAACGAAAATCTATATATAGTTTGTTTTCTCTGTATTCAAACGCAGAACATGACCACAATCTTTTCCCTATCCCAGGAATCTTTAAGGGATGATCCTCAAGAGAAAAGGATTTGCCTTAAGCATAAAAGCAGTATAAACTGTACAACCATTTCAGACATACTGCCTGGTAGCAGTATTGTCAACCTTGACTGATCTAGATTTTAAACCTGATCTTTTCAGATGATAACCTAAAAAGGCATCATTTTTTTCCCAAATCTGCACAAGCAACTGACCTATGTTCATTTATAGGGATACACTTTGCATTCATGACCACACACATGTAACAGACATAAATCAAAAAAGGGATGAAACACGTTATGAACAAGAGGGGAAAAAATGAGCAGTAAAGTACTAACAGGGTACTAAACTATAACTTACATCAAAAGAATAAAATGTGATATTCTGTCTTTGAATGTGTAATAAAAACCAGATATTTCAGACCTGCCAATTAATTAATGTGTAGAATATTCTACAGAAGGGAGCAAGCGGGACAGTTTCTAGACAACAAGGAAATATTCATCCCTTTATGTTTAACATACTATAGTTCTTTAAAATGAAGTAAAGTTATTCCCAGGATTCAGTAAAGCAATTTGTGTTCTGTAACAGTAACATAGGCAACCCCATCTAACCCTACAGAAAGCTAAAAACACAGAGAACCCATCAAAAACATAGTTGTTGGCAGCAAGTCACTGATTCTTGAGATTAAACTATGATGTAATTTGGAAATGGAATTCAATTGATTGAGGTTAAAATGCTGTGCACCCACCCCACAATCTGTATCATTTTAATTAACATCAAATAAAAAATCTGTTCAGTTCTTTCCTCTCTGAGTTGAAGCTATAACAACACCAAGTTTATTTTCCAATCGCTGGAGAAAGAGCCTCACATGTCAGGGTGCATTAGATTTAGACAAACAATATAAAATGGAAATAGTTTCAAGAAATAAAGCAGTGTTTGCAATGAAACAAAATTCTTTCTTCTGAACAAAGAGAAAGGGGAAAAAAGATCACTGCTGAAAATTACTATTTTTCTTTTTATTTATTTTATAGATCCCAGAAGTTCTGCCATTGTGACATATGCTCTCTTCTTTTGCAGGAAAGTTAAGGACAGAAGAAATGCAAATAGAATAGAAAAGTGGCAAAGAGCTGATATGGCACATCCACGCCATTCCCCAGGAATCTACTCAAAACCCCAATCAAATACAAACAGTTCTAGGTATTAAGTGCTAGAGTGAGCAACCATTCTGTAAAGCCATATTCAAATCCAAGGCTGATAGAAATACTCCTATTTGAAAAGTCAGCAAGAATTATCGCTGCTCAAATTAGCATTAATCTTGATTTGGTATCACCCCCTACTCATGGGCAGGTTTACTGAGAATGAGTAAAGGATGCTTCTAACCAACTCACTCCTTCAGAAATGTATGGTAGGATTGGGGCTTCATTTCCTATGAATCTCCTGGGTTTAGGGGCCATTTTTTCCATGATTACCCCAAACATGTCAAACTGTTACCCATATCAAAAGCATTTGAAGGAAACGCTGCAAAGCAAATCTAAGTTACTTCCATCCTCTGTTCTCCTCCTTTGAGTTTTACCATGTGAGTGTCCAAAATGGCTCATAATAGAAAACAATGTCTACTTCTTAGATTTTTTTCTTCGACAAATTTAGACTCTGTTTGCTTTAAACCAAAGGTTGTTTTGTTATAGGCCATAACATGAAATCTACCTGTGTGTGGAATTTCCCTTAACTAACGGAAGCAGACCATAAGCATCCAAATATAAAATTTAACCCTAACTTCAGTACTAAGAGGTATGTCAATTTTGAAAGCTAGAACAAATGCACAATGTTGTTTACTGAACTTTACATTAGAGAAACACAGGAGCATCAAAAATATGTAGGTATTTGCATACATAGGCAATGTATTCAAAAGCTGTTAGCATTGACTTAACCTTTCCCTCAAAGCCTGCAGGAGTTTTTTCATCAACTTCAATGGTAAAAAATTAACACTAAGGTAAAGCACTATATTACCTCAAGGCTCTGTCCTGGGACCCATACTGTTCAACATCTTCATTAATGATGTGGACATTGGAGTCAGGAGTGGACTGGCCAAGTTCGCCGA
>NW_017728918.1:104157859-104178007 GCF_001723895.1 Crocodylus porosus | reverse complement strand
GGTGGTTCAAGCACCTACATTGAACACCTTCAAGAGTAAATTGGATGCTTATCTTGCTGGGATCCTATGACCCCAGCTGATTTCCTGCCCTTTCTCTCGAGGTCCCTTCCAGCCCTGATGTCTATGAAATCTATGAAATTACATAAAGGCCTTTATGGAAAATTTGTAAAATAGATACTTTGCAGGGTTAGGCTCCCAATTCCTCTGAGATGATGATGATGCTTTGTAGGGCTGTGAGACGCTTCAGTCGCTGATTTGATTCAGTGGAGATGCAGCCCAATTCGGCAGCCGAATCTCTGAATTGAATCAGGAGACCCTTTAATATATCTGAATTGAACTGGAACCCTCTGAATCAATTCAGACAGACTCGATGATTCGGACATAGACACAGCTTTAAATGTTTTTTTCTACATACCTCAAGGTATGAAGCAGCTCATGAATGCTGAGATGGTGGGCCAGATGGAGCATCCCATGGGAGTGTGGGGAGTCCCCAGTGCACTCAGTGGTGGACCCAGCAGCGGACCAAATACACTTCTGGTCCACTTCTGGGTCCACCGCAGAGCATGATGGGGATTTCCTCCCACCTCCCGGCTTGGCAACTGGTGCCTCCTGGGTCTGGGGGGCACCCGGGGTCCCCCCATGGCCAATCACCAAGCCAGTGGAGCAGAGGGAGGGGAGTCCTCCACATGCTCAGCAGCAGACCTGGAAGTGGACCTGAAGTACTGTATTTATTGGAATGTAAAACATAGTTTTCCCCCACAATCAGCATGGTTAAAAACCCCTTTTCTTATATTCATGTACTAGAACCTTCCCCTCATACTTCACCACCCCACTAAATACATTGTCTATCATGAAACTGAAGCCAAAGGCAGTATATGCTCAATAATGGAAATGAACTAGAAAGCTGATTAAATGCAGCCAATGCTAAGCATGACTATAAAGTATGTGGCCTATATTGGGCAAACAAACAGGTAAGAACCTATTACAAGGTTAGGTTAATACAGCCCATATGAATGAGATGCATACTAGTGACCATTGCCTGCAGTCCTCCTCAGTGCTGACACATTTTCAAGTCATGGTGTGCCACTACATTGAATACATTTTTACTTCCTTTTAGCTCCCACAGCTGACCTGCCCTTTTCATTCCCATTTCCAATTATTCCTGCTGCTCTCCAGTCTTAAATGTCTGGCAAACATCACTATATGGGGTATTAAACAGTTCATCCAGTATTCCAGTCCCTGCCCCCACCTCAGCCCCGCATAGATGATTAGTATGGCCCCACACTCCATGGGGTGGAGCTAGACCAGATTGCCCTGAACCTCATCTGCATATACATTTTTGGAGTATCCCAGGATCCATAAGAAGAACACCCAGTTACAGTTATGAGCAGGGTCTAATAAGCACATAGATCCTTTGTGGAAGTATCTGGAATCCACATGTACGCTGAGCTGTGCTGAGCTATGGGGTCACCACTGCTTGAAATCCTGTTGACTCTGCTGGGGCTTAGCCCAATGAATTATGATAAATCATGGGTCTTTTACCTTTGGATTAATACGCATACTGGGTATGTCTACATGGGCACATTAATGTGATGCAATAACCTCTGGTGCTTATTGCACTAGAGTTTAATGTTCCCAGGTACACCATCTACACATGAACCCAGGACCACAGCCTGTTGAGCTGGATTGGAGCAGCCCCAGCTGGCAGGGGGCCTAGGAGATCAGCCTGCCAGCCTGGGGCTGTTTTCCCCCCAGCTCAACGTGTTGTGCAGGGGCTCTCTGAGGCATGGGCGTGATTTAGTGCAGCACTGGAAAACTGCACAGAATCACTGTACTTGCATTTACAAGTACTATCTTGCTGTGGAGTTAATTAGTTTACTCCAGCCTAAAAGGGGTGAACATGTAGATGCATGACATTTACTGCAGAGCTAATTAGTCCACTCCACAGTAGTGGACATCTCATGTAGATGCACCCACTAAGTAGGTACAAAAATTCTGTTTTAAAGTTTGTTTATGCAATACCTGTGCTAAAACTCACAGCAGTTTCAAAAAAAGTTAAATACATCAATTCTGGATGAACTAAGTCTATGGGTACGTCAATCATTTGCCTATAAGCAAATTAGTACAGGTTTGTTTATTTCAGGGTCAGTGTTTAGACGTTTGCCCTCACTTCCATGTGCTCCCATGTGGGTTGGAACGAGCTGCAAGGAGAAGAAGCTGTGTGGGGGTAGGGGTACAAAGGACAAGGGGCCTACCTGACCCTTCAGATTTATTTTCCTTACTGATTAGTGAGAAAGGAACAAATTCAAGCCAAACCTCCAATAATTAGACTCGACACCTGGAAAATTATAACAAATGTATATATTTTCCCTATATAGAAGCTAATTTTGGGGGCATCTTATTTTCAGAGCTGCCTTATATTCAACTAAATATGGTGTACACATTCCCACTATCATAGTGTCCTAACCAGTCAGACATATACTGCTAGTATCAATAGAACATTTCTGCATTTAGCAAGAGGAAGAGAAAAATATCAGAGACAATATGACAGAAGTGAGAACAAAAAGAACAAATAAAACAAAGAAACAAGTGAGAGAGAAACTGTCAGTGACCAATGTAGAATGGATCAATGACTAATTTGTACTTTGTAAAAACTTCTAGTGGCATCTTAGCAACTATATAGAAAGAGCGAACCCTAGAATTAGACCTTCAAATTCAGGGCTGCAGCAGGACAGTCTATCCTGCTGCTATCCTTCTGGAGATATTCTGTGGATATAGTGTGTAATCTGAAGCCTGTTGAAGTCAATGAGAGGCTTTAGATCTTGCTTCTGCAGAGATATCAGTCTGTAGAAGGGTGTCACTCCAATATCTTTCACAAATACTCAATATGAGAAAATTTAAAAAAAAAAACCCTAAAATTGAATTAAGACCTATTTCAGAAAAACCTGTTTCACTTTTGCATCACAGAAATCGAATCAAACACAGCCTCTAGCAGTCTAAAAAATATCAGCTTTGTGGCCTTGCAGGTGTGTGAAATATTGGCTTAAGTCATTAGAAGCAACCAGGGATGCAACGAAGACTATTTTTTAAAGCAGAGAAGCTGAAAGGGCTGCCTCAAACAAAGAACATGTGGACTCACCAGAGGGTGATTCTACAGATGGTGGTAATGCTATTTACACAAAAACCGATTATTCTCCTCATTCTGACAGTGTAGAAACAAGCTTATTTTTTCCTGCATGTATAATTATTTAATGGATATACTGAGGAGTTCAATAAACATATCCTTCCTATGTTTCACCTAATTTGACCCACTGTTTCATGAGAAAAGTCCCTAGAAAAAACCAGGACAGTATTTCCTCCTTGCAAGACAACAAGGATTCACAGCAGAATCCCTTTAGATTTTGGACACTATAGGATAATAAATACTCCTTCATTTAATAGGCTTCCAAGGAAAAATGTGGATACACTGTAATACTTCTCTTTTTGATAAGTTGCAGTATACTAGGTGGCTCATCTGCAAACTGCCAGCTATAGTAGAATTCATAGACAAGGGTAAGAACAAAAAATGACATGCAGAAAATAAAAGGAGCTGCCAAATCTGCTATCTTTACCATGTTCTAAATGCTACTTTTCAAAATCCTTGCCATTTAATTTTTGAAGAAAGGAAAATGTTGTGAAATACTTCACATTTTTATTTATTAATTTGAAATATTACAGCATTTATTACTAGCAATCATTGTAATCCAAAATTCTGTAAATGGCTTACATTTTAGATTTAAAACAAGAACAGGACATTAGATTTGACTGAGGAGTAATCTCAGACGAGAGAAACTGAAGATCCATTTACAGGTAGTTCAAAGCCAGAATTACAGTGGGTCACTGGAAACAAAAAAAACCCCTCAAACCAGGAAAAAAAGTTCTGCCATAGGGAAAAGACACTACTGCATGAAGAAAAGGAGCAATAAAAAGATAGGAACTGTAATCCATGCCCACCATTTCTGGATGTGAGGAGGTAAGATTTGTCCAAAAGGATTACATAGGCAACTGCTGCTAGACACATGCTTTTGTAGCTTAAGTACCCCCTGCAAGGTTTATCAGAGGTTTTCTCCTCCAGCTAGACTTACTGTAGGCAGGTTTGACTCCTAAGCATGTTACTGATTTGATATTGATTATTCCTCAGTGTGGTATAAGAGCAAACAGTTTCTGCAATATTGCATGACCCCATACTCCAGTAAAAGAAATTAAACAATGATTATTAAAAGATGGGAAATAAAAGGAGTTTTATCTTCTGTCAGTTCCCTCCCCCCCCAAAAAAACTACAACGTAATAGTGCTTATGACAACTGATAACTAGCTACTGCAATTCATGACTAGCTAGTTTGCAAACAGAACTTAATACTTCTCATGTGTTTCAGCCCACTTTCTATAGAGACTCCAGGAGCTGTCTTCTAGACAAGCTGGAACGTAGCACTGAAACAATTTTATCTTGCCAAAAGAGAGTTAATGTGTTCTTTGAATAAGTTTACTTCCCAAATGGTGCTTGCTTTTCCAGCAATCTTTTTAGTGTTTTCTCAGCACTCATTCCTCCCAGTAACCTGTAGTTTCTAGTGTTCCATTTTGCCTTTTATGCCAATCCTTCAGGGGGATCAGAGGCCCTGCAGCTTTTCTACAGTATTGTGAGGTATCTTTGGAAGAAATTAAAGAAATCTATATTTTAACCTGTTTTGCCCACTTCTCAGTATGCTCACTTCTAACTATGTTGAGTATATGCTGTTGGGTGAAGTGGGGAAACTATCCCTGAAATTGCTCAGCTGGAAAAGTCAGTGAAGAATCTGACAGCTTCAGGCTCAAGCTGAACTTATTATCAAACATGAAACAGACTAAGTGTTCACATCTGGCTGCTACAGAGGGGAAAGCAGGGCAGGAGCAGCCCAGGACTGAACTGCTCCCAACAGGAGCAAATTTGCTCCCAAAGGGCACACATTCAGATGCATATAATGCATCCACATTTTCTGCACAGAAAATTCAGGCACATTAATTGCATGTGTAAATGCTCTCTCTTTTCAGCAAATCAGTCTACCTTATTAGCATGCTATCATTAACGTAAAGTGTGATGCCAGAGATCGTGCTTCATAAGGATTAATCCTTGAACACATGCACAAATGAGGATGTTTCTGCAGATATATTCATGGTGGATAGCTATGAAAGTTACAGCAATCCTTAAAGGTTGCAAGGTTTATTGGGAGATCAGAAGGTCTTTCCTGCGAAGAAAGGCTTCAATAGAAAATTGTACTCAGCCATGACAAAAGAGTAAGAGAGGATTCAGTTGTGGTACATGCATGTTGAAAATGACTTAGCAGGACCTGGTGAATGAGTTGATCATGAAAATCAAGGAATAGCTGATCCAGTGATCACAAAAAATGTGAGGATTGTGATTTGAAACAAAATAAATATTTATAAAATACCTCAGAGCATAGGAAAAAAGAGAATTTATGTGAATGAACAGGGATGTATTTTAGATGTACTAATACTAACAATCATAGTATTCTCACTGAAAAGTAGGATTACCTACTTACCAAGGAGAAACAATCTTTTTCACCATCATGTTCTGCCATTTTTTTTATCTCCTTCCCCTTCTTTGCTACCAACTGCACTTGTCATCTGACCCAAGTAAAAAAGGCATTAAATTTTTCACCCTTCTCCACATCATGTGCAATGATATTGCCTTCTGCATTCCACAAGGGACCAACAGTTTCTTTGGTCTTCCTCTTACTTTTGACATATTTGTAGAAACCACTTTTATTGCTTTATATATCTGTTGCCAATTGTAGCACAAATCTTGCCTTGACTTTCCTAATTTTCTCCCTGCATGTCTATGTAATACTCCCTAGCACTATGACCAAGTTTCCATTTTTTGTAGGATTCCTTTTTGATTTTCAACTCACCAAAAAGATAGCTGTCTCCAGGCTGAACATTCATGATAAGGTGAATACATAACAATTGGACTTTAGCAAGGCTTTTGACACCATCTTCCATGACATTCTCATGAACAACCTAAGGAAATCGACTAGATGAAAATACTGTAAATTGGAAACATAACTGGCTGGATCACGGTGCTCAACAAGTAGTCATCAATGCCTCAATGTCTAGCTTGTAGGTGGTATGAAGTGGAATTCCCCAGAGGTCTCTCCTGGGTCTGATACTGTTCAACATCTTCATTAATGGCTTGAATGATGGGATTGAGTGTACACCAGCAAATTTGTAGATGACACCAAGTTGGGTAGAATTACAGATACTGGGGCCATTAGGACTCCAGAATGACCTCAATAAACTGGAAAAATGGTCCATAATCAATTAGATGAGATTCAGCAAGTACAAAATCCTGAACTTGGGATGGAATCATTGCATGCACAAATACAGACTGGAAAATGATGGGCTGGGCTGCAGTCCTGCAAAGAAGAACCTGGGGGTTACACTAAACCATAAGTTGAATATGAACTAATGGTGTGCTCTTGTAGCCAACAATCCAACAGCATACTGGGTTGTATTCACAGGAGTGTCACTTGCAAATCAAGGAAAGTGGTTATTTTACTCTATTCAGCACTGCTGAGGCCTCACATGGAATACTGTGTCCAATTTTGTGCTCTACCCTTCAAGAAGGACATGGACAGAGTTCAGCACAGAGCAACAAAAATGAATAAGGGCCTGGGAAGCAAGACTTAGGAGGAAAGGCTAAAAGAACTAAGGTTATTTGGTCTGGAAAAGAGAAGATCAAGGGGGGATTTGATAACAGTCTTCCAATACCTGAAGGATGATTACAGAAAGGATGGAGCTTGGTTTTTCTCCAAGACCACAGGAGACATGACTAGGAGAAATGGCCTCTCGTTACAGCACAGGAAATTTAGGTTGAAGGTAGGAACTTTCTCACTAGGAAGGTAGTAACGCACTGGACCTGACTACCTAGAGAAGGTATCTCCATCCTTGGAAATTTTCAGAAGCAGATTGAACAGACACTTGGCTGGAACAGTTTAATCAGGGACAATCCTGCCTCGATCAGGGGGGTGAACTAGATGACCTTGTACAGTCCCTTCCAGCCTTACTTTCCTATGATCCTAAATGAATCATTTCTTCCTGTTCTTTTTCCTCAGAACACAGAAAAAGAAAAACTTAGTCGGAAGAACTGGAATGTACTTTAGATCCACTGGTATTAACAAATATAGTTTCCAGTTGAAAAGTAGGATTGCTTAGCTATCAAGGGGAAACAATTTTTTCACCATCCTTCACTTGTAAGAGTTTTTCTGCTAAATACCTAGGAGGACCACTGTTTTTCAACACCTTTATGCACTTCATTTAGGTACTGTATTCAATAAGCTTATAGGGTGAATTCCCTGGAAAATATTTAATGTATCTTGTCTGATTTGAGATATTGTTTTTATTAATGTGATGGAGTAAAGCATCAAAATACAGAAGCCTAAGTTCACAGTCACATTTGTAAATAACTTTACAATCCAAGTAGCAACAACTCTTAAACAGTAGGTTTTCAACTAATCAGACTGAAGTGGGACCACCAAGACTATACTCAGACCTTGATTCTGACTGAGTTGCTCTTTTGCCAGCTTCTAAATATTCCAGATATTGGGTGGTGATAGGTGCTTGTTCTGGGGCATCTGAGTAGGAATCTTGGCAGAAATCTGTTTCTGAGCAGTAAGAGAGAGAACCTACCAGCCACCTACCTTGACTCTAAGGACTTGCAGCAACCAAAGGCCAGAGGGCACTAATAAAGGGCTCCACTGATGTCACACAGTTGAAATATAGATTTGTGGCTGCATTTTTTCCCCTATCATCAGTTGGGCTTCAAATGTGTGCTGACTGAAGATACAGTGAAGTGAAACATGATGGTTAAATGGTTGCTTTACTTTGTATGATAGGTAGATACAGTAAATGGCATGAACCAACCAGTAAATACAGAACTAGTCAAGCAGGGACTCCTGCTCTGGAGTACAGAGGATATTCAAACCATAAAATGGGCCCCCCCTTCTGAAGAAACTCTGCCATATGCTCCTCCAAACCCAAAACTATAGATGCCTCCTCTTTGTTACATGGAACCCTGGCCCTGTTACTAGACAAGGGAGAAAGAGAGATGGAGGAATAGCGGCCATAAGGGTTGAAGAGAAGGGAAGAACAGAAGGGAAATGCAGGCAGGAATATAATTCTCACAGAAGAAACAGCAGGCAGTTTAATGACTCACCAATTAAGTGATTACCAGCTCCTTCACAGGTGCCAGAAAGTAGGCTGGGGAGAGCTACCAAAACCTGGCTTAAATCCCTGCTGAAGGAGCCAAAGGGGAGAGGGAAGAGTTTTTGAGCTGGACCAGAGTTAGTGTCAGGGGAAAAGGCATGCAGAGCTGTGGGAAGGAAATCCTGATGCTGGAACAGGATGACTTAGCTACAAGGGATTAGGAAGAGACAGAAAAAAGGGGTGAAGCAGCCTACTGGGGAGACTTTTAATAATGTGATAGAGACTAAACAGACAAGATACAACTTTTGGATACTTTTCCTTTCTGATTTTTTTTTTTCCATCTTGAAAGCAAAAGATTGTTTTTTGTTGTGAAGGGGATGCTTATGTCATCTAAGTTTTCTCCAGTGGTTTGTGGTGGGACTGTGAGAGGGAGAAGGAGGTCCCAGAAGGGCTTGAACAAGGTAGAAGTGTGGGTAAAGAATCCAACTGTCTGTGAGGGGCAGCAAAACAGGCTGAGGCCTCAGATGATAGGAACAGAGCTTGTGGACTTTGAAGTAGCAACCCCACCCTAAGAATAAAGAGGGGTGTGTACACACACACACACACACACACACACACACACACACACACACACACACACACACACACACACACACCCGCCCCCAACTCCTGGCCAGCCTTGGCTCCTGCAGAAAAGGCTAGCTGCCAATGGGAGAAGAGGAAGAGTAGAAAAGTGGAATGCCCATCCCAGGACTAGGGCAGAGGAGGCTGAGAAACAGAAAACCCTGTGAGCAACACATCCAGCAGGAGCAACCTCTGACCCTGCCACCTACCTCATGAAGCTTAAAAAAAAAAAAAAAAAAAAAGACCAAGGTGAGAGAGGAAGCAAAACCAGGGAAACGAACTGTGACAGTGCCTATATACCCCAGTAATTGTGGAAAAGAAGGCCAATTGCCTTTGATTATCAATGAAGCTGTCACACACCCCCAGCTCTCCCATGGCCTTCAAGAAAAACTGGAGGAAGGAACCAACCAGAAACTTGAGCCTGTAGAAGCAGGAATAGTCAAGTAAACGTCATTTCTTTCTTTTGACCAAGCTGTCTTTTCTGATCAGCTGATTGTGCCAAAGCTTCTCCTTCTTATTTATCTATGTATTAGATTTATATCTATGCCAATGAAGACCCATGGAGGTACACAGTAAGAAAGTAATTTTTATTAATATTAAAATAATTTATACAACAAAAACTGAAGCGTTCAGAAGCTTCAGTTCCAGTTTCACCCCTGTACTGATCTCCTTGAAACCTGGCAGGCTTCACACCCTCTGAAGGGGCTACCATCCCAGCAATTTTCATCTAAATCAGGCAAAAAATGACAAAGTTATAGGCATTTTAGTGATTTCTCATTATAGCCTATGGCCCTCCGAAATGGCTGAATCCAAAACCAAATCAAAACATAGCCGTCTTGCACAACCCTACTCAGTACATTTTTGTGTGTCTTGGGATAGGTTCAAAGGAGAACTTAAATGTTAAAGCATCTCTTTTTGTCTGCTTAAACACAGAAAGAAATCCAGAACCCTTTGTTTGGTGCTCAAGCTCCATATACACTGGGGAGAGTTCTGAGTGCTGAGAACTAGTGCCAAGCACCACCCTGAACTAGAGTTAGAGATGTAAACTCGGTAGTGACGCAGGCATTCCCACACTAATGCACCTAAGCTATGACTTAGAGGGAGTAAATCAAACAATGGGACCATCAGTGTACACATCTAACATATAGAGTCTATGCAAATATTTTTTCTGTGGTAGATAGGTTACAGAACACTGAAATTATTGACAGTGTTGGATAATTTATACGTTGCTTTTTCAAAACAATATATTTCAATGGCTAGTTGAACCCATGTTGAACCTATTATAAAAGGCAACAAAATAAGAAGTCAGGATTCTTTTTACAGTCATGGTTAATTTTTTAAGCATTTTTTTTCTCAGAACAAAAGAAAACCTTTACATCTTTCATCAGGTTCTGAGGTTTTTAGTTTCCCATACCCAAGATTATAAATAATCTCTCCAATACCTCAACAGTAAAGAATTCTTAAAGCATTTGAGAAGTACTCTTAATTTTTACCTGTGAACATATATTCTTCATCTTTTTCTTGACCCCTGATCAGACTTAGACATGTTTATGCTTTCTCTCCCCCTTAGGACATTAATTGACTATCTTCTAATAAAAGGTCACTATGAAGGATTTGCCTCAAAATGCCACTGGGAAAAAGAAAGCTATATTTGCTCAAAAGCTTTATCTCATATGCTAGTACGTACATATATTTCTTACAAATACACTGCATGAAGCAAAGTGAATGAATTCAAATAATTAATGTGAAAGTGGAAAAAAAATCAAGACACTACAAAAGATTCAAATTGCTTTTCTATCTGCTAAAGCACTGTAATAGACTGGCTGGATCAATTGCTGAGTTTTTTTAAATGTTGATTTGTTTCCTATGACTAAATATTCAGCTGGTGTAGTTGTAAGTGTCTTATCTGGTTTTATTGATTTTTTTAAATTAACTCTAACTCTGTTTTCAACAATTGTATCACTTCTCCTTTGAGGTACACAAGAAAGATAGGCATCAACAACAAATTGTAACTATTACATATCCTTTAAGACAGAAGAAAGTAATAATCATTCTGAAAAGCTAAAGGGTACCCTCATAGTACTAATGCTTTCCCTTTCCCAATTTTCTTTCATGCTTATCTCGCATTCACTGTTTTTACACTATTCTGCTTTTTTAATACAGTCCATTTGATTTACAAATAACAGTTTAAAATAACACTCAAAATTCCTAACAGTATCAGTAAGGTGGGCCCTGTACTAATAGAGAGATACATGCAGTCCCTGCCCTCAAGGGCTTGCAATCTAAAATTTATTCTCGTTTTTTCTAGCAAAGTAAACAAGTATAGTGCATCTTCGTCGAAAAAGTGCCAAAATGATTTAGACCATATTGGATATGCACCAATGCAAGTATCTTGTATGAACTACTTTACTGTTACAAACTGCTAATACTAGCAGCCAGTAAACGGAGACAGCTGAAAAAAAAGTGTGTAGGCTTTTATTACAAGTTATAGATTCTTTTTTATAAGCTCCCTTAATAGTAGAGATACTGCAAAATACAGACTCACTCCCTGACCCCTGGGTTTATGTTCATGGAGGATGAACTGTTATGAGAATGGGAAGTAGGATGCTGCAGCCATGATAGAGCCACAAGGAAATATTGAGACAGACCAGAAGGAAGAGAGCTGTACTTAATATTTTAAAAAGCCACAGCACTATTAGGAAGTTCGTCACAATCATTTTCCTACATGTTATTTCATTTTCCACAATCCACTTTTTATGGGTTGTCTGTCTAGATTATAAACTTTTTAAAGGCAGGGACATACTTTGTTCTGCAAAAGATTACCATATTTTGGTCATTTTAATAATGAACAATAGTTTATTGTTAATAAATAATAGATAATAAACAATAGTTTTATATTGTGACTATTCTGGCTCCCACTAATGGCAGAGGCAAAAAGAGAGTAGTGTAGATTCAGGACTTCATACCCCAACTTGTACATGCTTTTAACAAATGCTTAGTTAACACACATTTAGTACAGATGGACTGCTTAACTCTGGATACAGAGTTAACAGGACTGAATGCTTAATGGAGAAATTCATAACTACTTACTGACAGAGTTCTTTAAAAAGTCAGAAAGGTTGTCTTGTAAGCATAAGGCTCCTATACTGCAGAAGTCAGTTCAATAAAGATCAAACAATCTCCTACCCTGCAGCCCTTGTTAAGTGCCCTGACCCAGTTATTACCAATCAAGTCCAGCTGACCTGCAGCCCCTTCCCTTTGATTGGCTCTGGAGCTGCATTTCAGGAACTCCTCCAGCACCCAAGCCTTGTTGCACTACACACTAGTCTTCCATCTCTGAGCAGCTCCTGTTTCAGTAACATCTCTGGCTTCCCTAGTTTCTGAACCTGCCTTTGGCTTGCTTCTGGGTTTTGGCCTTTGGATTCTCCCTGAACACCTGTTCCCTGACATCTGGCCCTGCCTTGGCTTACTCTTGGAGTTTGCCCTGTGGATTATCCCTCAGACATAGTAGCTAGGTTTTTGATTCCTGGCCTGGCATGATTTCTGGCTTCTGACTTGTGGCTTCTGAATCTTGCCCCAGCTCTACCCACTAGGCTAGCCAGGCAACCTGGTATCCTATGACAGCAAGGAGGATGCACAACGAGACTAAAGCTTTTAGCCTTCCTTTTTCCCCCTAAAGAAAGTAACTTGTAAAAGCACTGACTGCTTTACCATTTGCAGAGAGACATAAAGAACATGGCCAAAATGGAAGGGTCACACAGGTTTATAATCATTATCTATTATTTGTATCGCCCTAGCAATACCCCATTGTCGTAAGTGTCGTATAATCATCATAAGCTAGTCCATACTTCCAAAGCTTACCAATGTTTCAGGTCATTTGCTCTGAATCAAATTCATGCTTTGCTGTCCAGTTTAGGTATGTTATATTTAAGTACAGAAATGAAAGTACTCTTTTCACATTTCAGACCCATGAACAATAAAGCGTGGACCAAGTGCAAGCATTACCAAGCACTTCTCACAGATTCAGGCATTTTAAACCCAAAAGGGACCATTAGACCAGCTAGTACAGGTTCTCAACCTCATTAAACTACCCTCAGAAAATCCCAGCTATTAGTTTCACTTTTCTTTGACTACGGGGAAAAAATAACACAATTCTTCTGTTGCAAAGAACTCAAAGATCAGAATGCTTTTAACAGAATGGATTTCTATTTGAAATCTTTGGCCGCGTCCGGACGAACGAGCACATAGCTCTTGCAGCATCTCAAAGCAGTCTGAGGCATGCTGAGAATGAAAAAATGTTCCCCATGCTGGATATTTGAGCAGCTTCAAATACACATGCCTGCATGTGTGGATGCACACTTTGGTGATGTCCAAACGAGTGTGGAAATTTGGTTTCCCAGGGACAAGCAGTGGCGGCACATCTTGCCCTCCTGCTACTTCTCCCCAGGGAACGCCCATGCCACGCATGCTTTGGCACATGTCAAGTTACCCCAGATGGGGTAGGGGAGTCTGGGACCAGCACTGGGCTGGCCCCAGCAGCCTTACCTGGGGTTCTGGGGACTTCCCAGGGCTGCAGCAGCAGCAATTCTGCTGCACAGAGCCTGGCCAGCAGCCACAGCACAGCTCCAGGCAGCTTGGCTCTGCTTTTGACAGGCATGCACTGCCTGTGCATGTGCTGCTCCGCTTTTTGTTCCACTGGGTTTTTTTGACCCCTGGATATCAAGTGTGCTTAACTTGTGGCATATCTGTGAAAAAGGTTGGGTACTATTGGTAATACTACTTTTGGAAAACCTTGTTACCATAGAGAAAGTAAGAGCAGAGCTACCAGTCCTGCAGTATAGTTACACAATGCTGCTTTTGATTGCTTGTACCTGTCAAATTTTAGCCAACTGAACTGAATTTTTTTGTGTTCATTGTTTGCTTCAGTTTAAATTCTTCTTCAGAAATGTAAGCTCTTTCCAAAAAGTTTAAGAAAAAATATTGTTTATACTCATTAAAAAACCTAATATCACAAGGTTGTTAAGGTAAACTTTATTAATTCGTGTGAAGCATTCAGGTGATATGGTAAGAGTACCATAAAAACACACTAAAGGAATTTAATAATTTAATATTAAGCTCAGAGTTGGAAAACTATGTGGTAAACAAGACCTAGAGCCACACATGAGGGTCAAAAGAATATACTGAACTACAACTATTCATTGAATAGGATGGGGGCTGTGGAAAAAAGGTACAAAAGGAAATATACAAAAGGTAACAAAAAGATAGGCTGAAATAAAAGACAATGAAGCAGATTACAAAAGTCATGTATCATGTTATACATGAAATCTCACATTTAGGTACCTACCACACTTAAGTAATCATTATTATTAAGTCATTACTAAGTCCCCTTGATGCAGCTGTCCCCTTGATCTGTGATTTCTCTTATTTAGTGTGTCAGGTATCTTATACACTTTAAGCTACCCTAGTAGAAATCTGACCTTTGCAGACCCCACTTAAAAATTAAGAGTCTTTTTTTTTTGTTAAACCTTTTTTCTCCATGACAGATTTAGAATATCCATCTGTACCTAAATAATGCAATAAAGGAAATCTCATCTCAAAGCTCACCCATCCAATTATTCAGTAATTCTGCACAAAATAAAAACTGTTAACAATAGCTGCATACTAATCCACTCTGAATTGAGCTCTTTGTATAAAAAATTTCAGACAAACAAGATATTCTCTCTTTCCTCCTCCCCTTCCTTTTCCTGAGATCACATCTGAAGATTATAAACATCTGTACTTTCAGTTAATTTACGCCAATAGGATGCTGAAATTAAATCCCCCTAGTGGATTGTGTTCTTCCTGTTCTAACTCAGTCTATTTAACTTCCTAATGATCAATTTCCCAGTGCCTCAGAAAGAGAATCTCAATGAATGTTTCATCAGCTAAAATGTGATACCTTGATGGTTATTTTTGTTTCTATATATTTGAGCCAATATTTATTAATAATTTGTAGGCATCTTGCCCTCAGAAAAACACAAGTGGATTAATCATGCAAGTATGCTCAGACTATATATTTGCTAGGTTGATATGAATTGTCTGCTGTCACTAATGACTTGAACAGGTTTTATATTGCCATGGGATTTATTTCAGATGTTCTACTAGCAAAAAGAAAAATATCCCATCAATCCTTGATTTTCATAGATTCATAGTTGTTAGGGTCAGAAGGGACCTCAGTAGGTCATCGTGTCTGACCCCCTGCTCTGGGCAAGAACAAGCACTGGGGTCAGATGACCCCAGCTAGATGCTTATCCAGCCTCCTCTTGAAGACCCGCAAGGTATTAGAGAGCATCACCTGCCTTGGAAGCCCATTCCAGATTTTGGCAACCCTTATTGTGAAGTTCTTTCTAATGTCCAAACTAAATCTGCTGTCAATTTGTGGCCATTGTTACTAGTTACTCCAGGGATGCCCTAGTAAATAGAGCATCTCCTATTCCCTGCTACCCAATTTTGGTTTGGTAAATCTGGTAGTAGCATACTATAATATGGATCAGACAATGAGTATTTGAGATTTAGTGGTTCTGTTCTATACCCCGCTAGTGACTTATTGTGTGGACTTGGGCAAATAACCTAGTATGATGATTTCAAAGTGACTACAAAATTTGGCTCCATATGCTTTGAACAAAATCTCAGTTAAGATTTCATTAGCCATTTTAAAATCAATATCCACTCTTTGACCATACAATTTGAACTTTTACTCCCAGTGTGTTTTGGAAGGTGCTTTTTAGCTTTTAGTTTGAACACTAGCCTGAGTCCATAATGATGTGCTTTTTCCTGGTGCACAGATATGTATCATTATACACCAACATAATGCTTAGTACTTTGTGTTTTGTAAACTGTAGATAACAAAAAAAAAAACAAGAGGAAAAGTTCTACTCTGCCAGTGAGGGAAGAGTTACTTGCCTTCAGTGGAATCCTGGCATGGGAAAATGACCACTTTGTCCATTCAAAAAGTTAAGAATTATTTCATTATCATCCAACTACACAATAAATAAGTTCAAATTTTGCTCTTTTATTCTGTGTTCTTGTAGCTAGCTTCATGAAGCATCAAGGAATTAAAATTGAACATGCATTTATACCACCTGTCCAAAAAATAAAATGGAAGAAACAGATGAAACAATATAAGTTTGTTATAGTTAAAATAAACACTCAGGCTAGGGACAAAAATAACACACAAACCAATATAAGTGATCAAAAACAGATTCAGATCTGTAACACAACAGAAGTTCAATGCAAAGAAAACACCCATGAAATGGCCAAAACCAGTTTAAGATAAACCTGAATGGATCAGAGGTTACAGACAGAAGTCCAGCTCTCCACTATATCTCAGAATGCTTTGCAGGATGCGGTCAGAGTTACAATGATCCCTTGGAACAAGCAGTTCATTTTTTGGTTCCAGTGGAGAGAGGAATCTCACTGCTGGCTGCCAGCCTGCAGGTGGTTTCCCCTACCAATGGCCCTGCCTCTTTCCCAGCCTGTCCCTGTTTCAAAATGAGAGGAGAGAAAGGGAGCAGAGACAGCTCATTCTAGGGGTTCCCCAGCAGGCTCTTGAGGGTGGGGTCGGTGAATTGGACCCCTCCCCCATCTTGTGGGGGCTCCAAGACACCCTCCAGCTGGGGCTGAACACCCCCCAGACTGAATTCTCACTGCTTTCTTTCCCCCCACCCACTATGAAAACAGGCTGGCAGGCAGCGCAGACAGAAGTTACAGAAGACACTCTGCTTTGAAACATCTACATCTGACCCCTCATAGAATGAGTGGTCATAGTTTCACCTGATCGGCCATTTTTTAAGCTGTCTGCAGATGTGTGGCCAGATTGGACAAAAGTTGTCACTTCTGTCTGTGCCCAGACTTAACTGATTTAGGTTAAATCAGTTTATTTAACTTCTGTCCCAGAACCCCTCCATATTTAAGTTAACTCCCAGTCCTCCAGCATGCCAGGATGCTTTGTACCTCCCCTGGCAAACCCCACGTCATAGAGTGGGCAGGATAACCTTGGCCCAAGCTGTCCAAAACAGATGAGCAGGGAGGCATGCTCTAGTACCCCTGGCTTCTGGTGTGAGCCACTGAAGCCATGCAGAATCAAAAGTGAACTGCTAGGTTAGCAGTTCAATCTATGAGTTTAGACTGACCTGTGAAGACTGAACTGATTCAGCCTCAGGCTTTTTGACTGTCTGTACTTAGCCTCAAGGAAATAATCTGAAAACTAGTAGAATCTCTGTGTAATAACCTACTACAACATTTACTATATTATCCCAGAAGAAAATGGATGTCCTTCTTGTATTTATCCTGTCTAAACTGGGAAAAAATCAGGTAACGTAATGACATACACTATTAAACTCTTCTGAAATAAATATACTCTCTTCCTGCTATTACCCAAGAATATTTATCCCATTCAGCTGCTTCAAATTTATATTTTCATAAACAATTTACATTTCACCAACAATTTTCCTGTATATCAGAAAAAAAAACTAAAAAGTTGTCAGAATAATAAATAATAAACAGAAAAAAATCACTAAACAACTACTGCAAGACATTAAACCTGGTAACAGGTTCCAGATTTTGGAGGCACATAACTTAGGTTTCTATCTTACTAGAACTTGCTCAGTTTGTATTGTACTGAAACTGCAAAGACAGGTCAGAATCATAAGAAATAAAGAAAGCTACTTAAATGGTGTAAAGACGTAAGTAAAAACTTCAAATTGGAGACAGTATCTTCATTCAATTTGGTTTTGTTTATTATTGATGGTTTAGGAACATTCCATGTGACTGGAATCTTGTTTTCTAGAAACAGGTCAAATACATTTTAAAACTTGTGATTTTTTCCAACAAGTTTTCACATGCACCACCATAAGAAATTTTCAACAAAACAATTTCTTTCCATTTCATTAAACCTTTTCCTTTGAAGGTTTTCTTTATTTTAATCAAAAAAGTCCAGATCTGAACAAAAAAATCTAAATTCAGACTTCTTTAAAGTTTTGCTACAGTGGCCTACTTTGTAATTACAGTTGTGAAATTCTAAGAGATTTTATCTTTTTCAACTCTAGTACTGAACTCACTAAATTCAGTAGAGTAGCAACAGCTTATAGCAAAGTTAAAATTGTTCCAGTTTTCATTACTGAAAATGAAATATTAATCTTGTTAACATCAAAAGTAATCCAAAGCATGTAAATTTTTTTCTTCTTACTTTGGTTTATCTTAAAAAAAAAAAAAAGTTGTATCTGATCTTAAGTGTCAAATTTGAACTCACTCTTTTTCCAGGCAAGTTTTAAATGTCTGAAAAACGGAACATTAACTGAAGTTCTCTTTTGTTTAACTGCTTAGAATTCAGGATGCCTTCTGTGATTACTGACTTTGCTATAAACTATCAAAACATATTACAGTGAATATGGAATTAATAAACCTAAAATTAAGGATACTGTCAAGCTATTTTCCATAATTTTCAAGATAATTTCCTCTTACTTCTATTTCTAATACCCTCTTAAAAACTACAAATTGAAATCCATTTCTCTTCTGACAGCTACATTATATAACTTTTCCTCATATCAGTGGACACCAATGAATACAAGTCATTCCCCTGAAATGAATGGGACTACATATGTAAGTTTTGGTAACCTGATTAAAAGTTGTAAAATGTGTACTTCTATGTTTTTCATTCCCAGGCTTATTATTATAGAAAAGCTCTGAGTTGAAGCATTGAATCTTTCTAAGCTGGCTTCTTGGACTCCGTGATAAAGCCCTAGTTTAATGCCAAGATAATTAGCTAAGGTTACTCTGTGAACAATGCTGTGCACAATCTGAGTCAGTCTCACTTGACCATGTTATATATCAAAAGCTGATCTCTGTGCTTTTGGTTACACTTACAGATTTGTAGTGGGGGTTGTTTTTCCATTGCCCTTGATGCAAAGGTGACCCTAAAGAGAACAAAAAATGAAAGGTGCTCTTGTATTATCTAGTCCATTCTAGTGTACTTAGGAAAGACTAAAATCTAGAAAATAAGCCCAATTGGCCTTGTACAAGGCAAAGCACAAGAAGCATTGCTCCATTTTCTCATGGTCACCATGTCAGAAACACTCACTGCCCATGTCCCCACAAGCGAAAATACGCAATTGTGTGGAAAAAAGCAGCAGCACAAATTTGTGCTGCTGCTTTTTGCCCCAGCTCACTCCCCTGAATGTGGGGTTAGCATGAGAAAAAATGCTCTGGGTGGGGTAGGAGAGGCTGGGGCCAGCACTTGGGCTAGCCCCACCAGCTTTACCTGAGTTCCTGGTGGACTCCCAGGGCTCCAGTGGCAGCAGTCTAGGCACATGGAGCCTGGCCGGCAGCGAGAGCATGGCTCTGGCAGGCCAAGCTCCAGTTTTGGGCAGCACACACTGCCACTATGTGAAGCCCCACTTTATTCTGGTCCAGGTTTGACACCAGGATCTCCTGGTGTAAAAAAAACCCCACCACTCTGCAAATTAGTGGTGCGGTGAATGCCTGTATGCGTGGCATGTGCAGTTTGCAGCACCACAGACAGGTCTGTGGTGCTGCAAACCACATGTGTGAACTCATCTGGACACTCCAACAATGTGTGAGAACTACATCAGGCAAAACTAACAATAGTATCGGCATCCTGAAGAAGCACAGGGAGAATAAATAAAGAACCCTAATGCACACCTTTCCAAATTCAAACAAAATTGCAACTTCCGGGCTTCCGCTAGCCACTCTGTGGCAGCTCAGGTCTCTTGGAGGATGTTCTGCCACTTTCGGGCTGGTATGTCATCGAGGTAGCTCTTTCCTTCCATGTCACCAACTCCATTCTTGCCTGCCACATCTTGGTGTTCCTCAATGGGAGGGGTTAGTTAGCGGGTCCCTCGGTGGCCTGGGTCAGGCCCAACAGTTGCTCACGGGGCTCCTCTACCCCTACACCCCGGCCTCGCGCCACCTTCGCTGGGCCGTCTCGTTATCTTGTGGCCTTCCTTGCAGATCTCACCTGCCTCTCCACGTACTAAAGCCTACGGTGGGAGGCCATGCATACTCCTGCGGCACCTCACTCCTTGCTCCCATCCCACGGGGAACCGTCCCCATGACGGCCCCTCCCGGGCTTCCCTATTGTTGGTGTCACTGGGCATAACCCTGGGTAACTCAGAGGGATGGAAGACCACGAGTGTTGAGGAAGTCCTTCTGCTCCAGGCTCAGAAGAGCCAAACCCCGCCCCTTGCCCAACCTTTGTAACCCTTTCTTTGGCGCCTGCAATCTCCTGTCC